>NC_088873.1:34074010-34439164 GCF_032884065.1 Artemia franciscana
TTATTTCATTCCGTTGTCGTCACAAAAAGGAAGAAAATCTGATAAATTAACCCGAGGAAAAAAAAGTAATTTTATTAAGTCCTCTCAAGGGTTCTTGAAATATTACTTAGGGGAAAAATTTCTTTTTCTAATGTGAATCCATCCTTCAAATTCATGCCGAAGAAAAAAATTTTCTAGTGACAAATCAGGCTACTAAATCAAACAGTTCGTGGTAACGAACTGTAAGTAAGGCCTAATAAATAGGCCTATATCAAAGGAATCGGCTTTGTATGCTGATTTTAAATATATAAGTTTCATTATGTTTAGTCTTACCCATCAAAGGTAAATTTGCCTGATTTTAAAAAGGGGAGAAACACCCCTTAAAAACCACAGAATCCTAACAAAAAACCACACCATCAAATTCAGCGTATCAGAGGACCCTACTGTAGAGGTTTCAAGCTCCTATGCCTATATGCAAAATTATGGAATTTTATAATTTTTGCCAGAAGAAATATCACGGATGCATGCTTATTTTTTATTTTTGTTTCTTTTTTTGTCTCAGGGATGGTCATATCGATCTTGGTGTCCTAGAATATCAGTAAAGAGCTTATTTTAACTGAAATTAAAAGTTCTAGTGCACTTTATAAGTGAACAAAATCGGAGGGCAACTAGGTTTCCTCCTAAGCCCCTTTTTCTCAAAATCTTGTCATCAATATTTTCAGATAGCCATTTTGTTCAGCATAGTTGAAAGACCACATATCTATGCCTTTGGGGATATCATGGCCCCCCACAGCCCTTGAGGAAAGGTCTTTAATTAATAAAATTTGTCAATTGTTTACGGATAGTATCTGTTATTGAGAATGTATGCATACATTTTTCGGTTGGTGAAGGGGTATTTTCTGCTGGTGGGAACTCAAGGAATGATATCCTCTTGGCCGAACTTCACAGGAACTGTTTTCTTGTTACTTAAGGAATTTGATTTTATGATTGAAATGCTTATTCTTGATTTATGACGGAGACATGTTTTCCAATTTCCTATTTTTTACTGAATTAAAAATTAAAAATAAAAGGAAATATGACAGTAGTGACGGCCCTATGGTTCTAAGCAGCCAGATAGGGAGTATACTATTGGAGCTAATAACCCCTCAAGATGTTATCACGCACACCTGGGTCTTACGTAATAGTATAGTGCACCTGTAATGGTATAGTACTCCTGTATATTAATCTTGCATGACATTTTAGATTTCATCGTCCGCTAGTCAAGCGGGGAAGCTTACGTAATACAGAAAGCTTACTTTTGTTCTTGGTGACGCAATCTTGCGGGATTGGTAGATTTATGGGGAATGACATAATCTGACATGGCTTGTTTCTTCAGGGGGCCCATGGGGAATCCCCGCTTATAACTGAGCACGCCACACATGTGGGTGCTACGTAACGTTGGTGCAAGTAAGGTTTTTCCGTAATGGTGTTGCGATATTGATTGCAAGACAATAATATACATCAAACATTAATCTCTGAGGCTGAAATATGCCCAACTTCTAATACAATAGGAGTGAGCACAGTCATCCGTAAAAGAGTTGAGGAGACTGAAATGGCGAGGCCCATCCATTTAAGAGAGGATACATACTTGACCTTTATAAAAGTTGGGGAGGGCTTGGCCTTCCGGAGTGGAGTGCGAGAGGCTAAATTGGCCTGGTCATTCTATCTAGGAAATGAAATATGTAAAATTCCGATACCGAATAAAAATGTTCCTGGAATACTCTGAATCATTATTTCGTGAATCTGTACCACCTCTCAGAAAATGATAATATTCATACCTCATATTCCAAAGACGGGGGCAGATAACTAGGCACCAGGATGAGGCTCTTATTATTCCAAACAATCGTGACAAGTTTAAAGCGCATGCGTTCCCTCGGATAGTTTGAGAAATTAAAGTCGAATCTGATTAAGTCCGATAATAATCCAATAATAAAATCCGATTTGGGAATTCAGTTCCCATTTAGTGACGATTTATTTATATCTTCGACGATAATTAAAGAAAACTGAAAGAGAGAAACGAAACAGGGTGAAATGGAACTTTGAAAATTCAGTCTGAATTGACGGAAAATACTATTTCAGGCAGTTTGCACCCGTTAGCTAAACAATGTGGGAGGGAAAATTGCTTTTATATTTCTTGGGAGAAACAGAGATGATTGGGAGGTAGAATTGTAATGACTACAACGGATTTTGGAGAAGTTGGTTGGTACTGAAGATCAGTTGTGATGGGGAAAGCACTGGAAGAAGTTTGGGATCTATCCTATCAACCTTGTGAGTCATTTGGTCAAATTGATGGGTAGGAGCCCTTTTGGGAGTTTCGTAATCCCACAACCATTGGACCAGTTGTAACTACCCTGCCGGAGCAAGGTTTTCCTAGCTATTGGCCCTGGGAGACACTATCCACCATTACCAGTTATTGCCTATTCTCTCCAATCTTTGCTCTGAAGTCCCACACCCCCTTTCTACCCTGCGCTGATGTCGACATTTATTTCCTCCGTGATTGTCCTATGGGGTATAACCTAGAATATACTTATTCATTTTTCCCTCAGATTTGTTCCCTATATCCCTGTGTCTCAATCGTTACCTCGAACAAAAGGTTTGTGCCCCATTTTACTGTGCCTCAATCTTTACCGCGAATCTATAATTTTTGGCTACTAGTAATTTTACATTATGCCATGGGCAAGTCTTGCTTTAATTCCGATGCAGATTTCTTACCCCGTTGGAGTTTATGAGGCTAGTTGAGCCTGGGATCCCTCTTGACGCCTGGGATCCTCTTAACCTCTCATATACGTAATAATTTCCGTTCGTTTTAAGTTTTATTGTTGCTCCTAACTTTCAGTTGCAAAAAATTGTTTTTTTATTTAATTTCTAATCATTTTTAAATAATACCACGAAATTCGACTCCCCCTCCATGAAAAACTCCCCTCTTCCACGAAAATGTCTTAATGGAAGGATCCTCCCACGTTTCCCCCCACCAGAAAAATCTCCCTGAAAAGTATTTGTAGGCTTCCCATTAACCAGCACTATATGTAATCAATGGGCAAGGTTATATAGCTTGCAGTCTTTCCCCGGGGACTATGAGAGGTCAACTTATCCTCAAGGACATAGTTACTAAATCTTTCGACTATGTTGATCAAAATGGCTATTTCAAAATTTTGATCAGGTGACTTTTGGAAAAAAGGGCCTGGGAGGAGGGGGGAAAGGAGCCACCCATTATTTTGGTCACTTCAAAGGCACTCGAACTTTTGATTTCTGATCAAAGGAGCCCTCTCTTAACCTTCTAGGATAACTGGTTCGATATGATCACTCCAGGGGAAAAAAGCAAAAAAAAAACAACAACAAATAAACACGCATATGTTATCATTCTTCTTGCAAAAATTGAAAATTCCACATTTTTGTATATAGGAGCTTAAAACCTCTAACGTAGAGGTTAAGGTCTCTGATATGCTGAATTGATGGTGTGATTTTCATAAAGATCACTTGATGTCTTGGAGGTTTTTCCCCCTTTTTGGAACATTGGACAAATTCCCTCAGGCTCGCAACTTTTGATGGTTATCATTAAACTTGATGAATAAATAACGATGAAGAAAATATATAGGACTGTATGAGAAAATATGTTAGTTGTGAAGTTTGATTTTAATGGGAGTTATTTTATACTCTTTGTTTTTCTTTTTCACTAGTTTTTCTGAGGACGGCCCTTGGATATAGGGTCGAAATATTCATTTAAAGTTGTATTCCACATTCTAATTTAAAAATTTTCCTATTGTTCTACTTATTGTTTATAACTTGATGAATTTTGTATATTTCGAAAAAGCATTGAATTCGAATTTTTTGATGTATCTATTTTTATCAATACTCGTTTTCCTAGAGTTTCGGTTACTATTAGGCCGCATTGTTACAGTTCGTTACCAATGTTTGACTTGACTTTGTGTCCAAATTCTTTAAGAACGTCTCCTGAGTCACAAAGGTCGTTTAATTAGAATAATGAGGCTTTTATAAAATTTCTATAAGAAAACTTAAGCGTGAAGAGCGAGGTCTTTAGGAGGGGTAGGCTATTTATACAAATAATAATTTCTGTTCGTTTTAAGTTTTGATGTAGCTCCTTACTTTCAGTTGATTTTTTTAATCTATTTCTTATGTCCACTTTAACCATAATAATTATGGGGGGAGGCTGAGTTACAGAAACACGATTGAAAATAAAGAACATTCTATGCACAAGATTGCTCAAAATATACTTCGGAGTCTAGATTTATGCACCGTGTTTAAATTACGCAATCTTGTAGCGCATTTCATCCTGTTGTTCACTCTTCTAGCAACAAAAATATGTCTTTTTGGATGCGTTTTTAACAATCTTCTTGCGACTTAAAATGTCTTTTACTTTTCTTCTATTTGTTTTGTTTCTTGTTGAAGTAGTATTCTATATATAAATTAAAATATCAGTATCAATTTTGCATTGATATTTCACTATCTTTATTAAGGGATATCGATTATTTTATACTCTCTTTTGGCTTGTTTTGGCAGATATGTCAAAACTCAATTTCCATCGGGCATATTCCACAAAATTGAACAGAAAATTTCCTATTTCTATTGTACTGGAGATTATATAAAAAAAACAAGTTTTCAAATGAAAGTGTGGAGCAACATCAAAACTTAAAACAAACAGAAATGATTCAGTGTATGAGGTGGGTTGCCCTATTCTCAATACCTCGCTTTTTAGGCTATTTTTTTTTAGAACTTTAGAAAAAGTTTATTATTCTAATTGAATAACCTTTGTCTTTCAGGAGTCATTATTAAATGATTGGAACAAAAGTCAAACTCTAGCGTAAATAGCGAGGTGCTGAAGAGGGAGCAACCCCTCATATACGTAAGAATTTGTTCTTTTTGAGCTTTAATGTTCCTTCTTCTTTCAGTTAAAAAGGCTTTTTTTGTAAATGAAACCAAATAAGAGCTTTAAAATTTTTTTTCGTAATTAAAAACCTTCAATTTTAGACATTGTACGTTTGGCACCCAGAACGCTGCCTACTATTAACGCTGAACGACCCTATCAGCTTCAAATAAGATTTCACATAAATAATCAGTTAATACATTTATTTTCAAAAGAGCGACTAAAAACAGTGCAAATATTGTAAAGCTATGCGACACTAGAGACGAAACATGAAATATTAAAAAGCTTCGCTATGCAGCTTCTAATCGCAAATTTCAAAAGAGCACAATAAAAATCTTTCGAAGAGGTGAAATATCCAAGACTAGGACGCTTTAATCCATTACTCACTTTTCCTCTTGAATAACAAAAGAGACAAAAAATGAAATACTAAAAAGCTGTTCTACAAAGTTTTTAATAGCAGTTATGAGATGCCCACAACAATACACAGATTTCACTAGGAGGTGTAATATCTAACTCAGTGAAGTAGGTTACGATCGTTTAGAAAAGGACTGAAAGCCTTTATGGAGGGATAGGACTGATTTAGGTAAAACGGGCAATTTGAAGACAAAGTATAGGTGTTAGACAGTTGTACCCAGAATTTTTTTTTCCGAAGAGGGCCTTAAAAAAGGATTTTTTGGAGGGGTGGGGTACAAAAAACCCATAAAGAACACATCAAAAATTTGTTTACATTATTTTTTATCAAGTTTCTACGACTCGGAAAAACATTTCGGGGGGGGGGGATCGGAACCCTCTAACTCCTCCCTGGATACGGCCTTCGCGTTGTGTTTCACTATTATTATTTTTTTAACAATATATTTGTACGAAATTGGTATAATGACAATAATTAGATTTAAAGTAATTATTGAAAACAAAACAAAAAGCTCAACTTAGGAAACGGAGCGCTAACGTAAAGCTAACATAAAGCAAGCGTTACGCTAACGTAAACGTAGCATGTGACAAAAAAGAAAAAAAAAGAGATTATGGCCCGCCATTTCCGAGTTGAAAAGTATACTTTGATTCCATTGCTTCATTTTCGTGATGGATTTAATAAGTCAACTAAATTATTATTTAATATATACAGTTATATTAATTATATATATTAAAACAGGCAGCCAAATAATCTTACGCATTTACCCGCTGAACCGGTAAAATGAACGAAAGACGTGATTGGCTTTTTCTTACGGAGTTTTACGCCAGCAAAAAGAACAAATGAGTCGAATGCTTTTTTTTACAAGTAAAATCTTCGTTTCTTTCCGTGCAACACTGGTTTAAAGCCACTAGACATAATATTCGGCATAAATTTAGATATAATTTCAAAAGTAGTTGAAGGAGCACCAAAAGAAGAAAAAAACAAGTTCTTGCACTTCTCTATTTGCATGTTTTTTTCTTTTTTTTGTACTGTTTTATTCTCTAAAAAGTCATGTGCTCTGAAAATCCAACAATGGATGCTTATCATTACCAATTTTAAGAAAACGCCACTGAAATATTGACGTAAGCTAAATGTGACGTTTGGCTGCCCTATACCAAAAGCCTGAAACTGTAAACCTACTGTCAAAAACCACATCTACGTTTTTTTCTGCTAGAGACGTAACCTTATCTTTTTTACTGACTGGATAAATTCTATAAGAGATTACGGTCATACAAACGAATAGAAAAACAAAAGTAGAGATAGAGTATATTCTTCAAAAATTCTTTTCTGAGCGGGGAAAACTTACTGTTTCGCCTACCGAAACCACCAGACAAAGCATATGGGTACAGGTTTTCGGTGATATGGTGTACTGCTGCAAAAGCTCTGCAACAGCTTAACTGTTCATAAGTAATCCAGATATACACACAAGGGGTATGCTATTCTATTTCTGGCTTTTTGGCTCCTATTCCTCAGAGATTCTTTTTAGGTGGAGAAATTTTCTGTTTTCCCCAGCGAATCCACTAGATTCACTGGGGAAAACAGACAGAATATATGGATTCAGTCTTTTTGGGATACGGTGCGTTGTTGCAATAGCTCCGCAACAGCTCACATCAATACATTGACAATCTTCCGCAGCTTTTGGTTAATACTGTTTTAGGATTAACTGTTCATTAGTAATCCAAACATACACACAAAAGGGATTCTATACTACTTTTGGCTTTTTGTATTATATTCTTCAGAAATTCTTTTCCAGGTGGGGAAACTTTTTATTTTCCGACCAAGTCCACCAGACAGAATATATGGATTTAGGTTTGTGGCGATATACGCTGCAAAAAGTCCCTTCAATAAAATATTTACAAGTTTTTTGCAAATTTGGCTGATACTATTTTAGAATTAACTGTTTATAAGTAATTACGATATACTTGCAGGGGGATTGTATTCTATTTTCAGTTTTTGTCCACCGAGTCCACCAGACAGAATATATGGATTTAAGTTCTTGGTGATACGCCTCATTACTGCAAAATTCTGCAACAGCTTTATGGATAAAATATTTTCAGCTTTCCCGCTAGTTCTGGTTGATATCAGTTTGAAATTAACAGTTTACTGTCCAGTGAATAAAAAACGAAAAAGAAGCTATTTACATAAAAATTACAAGATTAAGGAGGAGTTTGTACAAAATAGCTAGATTTTAGCCCCTTAATGTACAAATGTATAAAGTTAATGTATGAAAAAGCTATTAATAAGCAAGCTTCTTCCAAGTGGAAACGTTCGTACCACTTCTTGAATAGCTTGTTTTGGCAATACAAAAAATAACAATAATAAAAAGAACAAATAAATAACTAAAAATGGTCTAAGATTTGTAAACGTAATGTTTCATTTGTTTACAATGCAGACAAAGAATGCATTTTCTTTTTTACAGAAATCGGAAACTTGAGGAGACGGTCAGCAGAGGGGAGTTTGTTTTGAGGGAAAAGGAGTGAAACTGAAAAAATCGTCAAAAAAATCTACGTTATTAAAGATGTTTCAGCAGATATAAGGAATTTTTTTTTTGAAAGCCAAATGAGGAAAGACAAAATCTTAAATACAGGCGTCAACACTGTGACATTGAAACAAATTGATTTCTAGTTTGGTAATCACTGGATGATGGTAAGGCACAAAATAAAAATACAAAGCTCAACTTCATCTGTTAGATTAAACACCGTCTTCCAGTAATGTCCAATAGTCAGCCTAGGCTAACAAATAAATTGATTTCTAGTTTGGTAATCACTGGATGATGGTAAGGCACAAAATAAAAATACAAAGCTCAACTTCATCTGTTAGATTACACACCGTCTTCCAGTAATGTCCAATAGTCAGCCTAGGCTAACAAACAAATTGATTTCTAGTTTGGTAATCACTGGATGATGGTAAGGCACAAAATAAAAATACAAAGCTCAACTTCATCTGTTAGATTAAACACCGTCTTCCAGTAATGTCCAATAGTCAGCCTAGGCTAACAAACAAATTGATTTCTAGTTTGGTAATCACTGGATGATGGTAAGGCACAAAATAAAAATACAAAGCTCAACTTCATCTGTTAGATTAAACACTGTCTTCCAGTAATGTCCAATAGTCAGCCTAGGCTAACAAAAAAAGTTACTTAAGAAACAAAACATAATTCCACAAATTAAGGAGTCATTTGGGTCCAAAAATGAACTTAAAAATGTATATCACTGAGTGTAGTGATATGTGAATATTAAGCACCAATACTGGTTAGAGACATAATTATGTCTGAGGTTAATATTTTTTTTTAGTCGATCAATAAGAAAGTAAGCGTTTGTTCAAAACTTTTGACTTTCTAATCACCAACTCGGCAAGGGTACCATTCCAAATGGACATCAAGATTCTGCTCCGATACTTTTTGAGAAATCAAGGTGCTATCTTCCTTAGTAATCTAAAAATAAAAATATATTATATATTTATGACACACTTATCACACTCTATAGCATAGTTATGAGCCAGGGGGAAGGGGAGATAAGAAGCTCCTGTGGAACATGTAAAACAAGAATGAAAACATTTAATTTGACAATTTTATAGTTAACTTGGCATATTTTGCGACATATTTGACATATTTGCTTTAATCCCTTTGTGAAATGGGTTAAACCTGGAAATAAATTTCATTTTTCAAGTAGAATCGAAATCAAATTTAAGCATAAATTAATGCATCTAAAAGAAACTATAAAGCGAGAATTTTTAAACTAAAAAAAAAATTAGACCTTAAACCAGAATTCCAAGCTACAGTCGTGGGCCAAGTGTGACCCAAAATTATAGGCACCGTAATGGCACTGCCTTGGTGATAATCGTGCAAAGAGGACTCTGTGTAATGTTATTTTTTTCACCAAGGCACTTCGTGCGGAAGGAGTTGTCGTTGAAACTTCACAAGGGGCTCATTTGATTAGAAACTAAAAGTTCTGGTGCTCTTTCTAAGAGTAAAATCAATTGGAGGGCAACTCCCCTCCACTCCATTTTCCCCCAAAGACATTCGATCAAAATTTTTAGTTAGCCATTTTGTTAACCTTAGTTGAAAAATCCAATAATAATGCTCCCGGAAATGATATCCACCCAATAGCCCTTGGGGTGAGGGCTCTACGTTATGCGATTCGCCCATTGTTTACATATAGTATTGGTTATTGAGAAAGGGGGTATTCTGACGGTGGTGTCTATAAAGGCATTCAGATAAAGCTTTTAGGGACTGTTGTGGGGAGTGTTGAACTAGATCAAAACACACTATGTACATGCAGGTTGTCACATGGTCGTATCTCAGGAATGGATTAGGGTATTAAGTTGGAACTTTCAGAGAGCAAGATTATTGCTATTACTACTACTGCTACTACTACTAATGCTACTGTTGCTGCTGCTAAAGTTACTACAACTACTGTGACTGTTACTCAGCCTAAAGGTATTAAAAAGAAAACATCAGGGTATGTTGCGGGGGAAATCACAAAACGCTACGTGCATAAAGGTTGTCAAAACGACGTATCAGCAATATCATAGAAACAGCCTAAGAGTATTAAGTTGAACCTTTCAGGGCACGATGAGGGAGATGTTTGACTGACCAACATGCAACATATGGATACAGCTACTGCTATTAATACAATTGCTACTACCGTCGATACTGCTGCTACTACTACTACTACCACTACTACTACTACTACTACTACTACTACTACTACTACTACTACTACTACTACTACTACTACTACTACTACTACTACTACTACTACTACTACTACTACTACTACTACTACTACTACTATTACTACTAAAACAACAAACACTTTTATTATTACTACTACTACAACTATTACTACCGCTAAAGTTAAGGATATAAAATTCAGGGAGCATTGAGGGAGAATTCGAACTAAACAAAAACACACTATGTGTATAAAGGTTATTAATAGGGCTTCCCAAGTCAAGAGCGAAGTGGACTTCTGTGTATTCTTATTTTTTTTCACCCAGTCACTTCACATGGAAGGAATTGTCGTAGAAACGTTGGAGAGGGCTCAATCAACAGGAAGCTTAAAGTTCTAGTGCCCTTTTTAAGAGACAAAACAATCTCCCTCCCATACTCATTTTTCTCAAAAGACATCCAACCAAATATTGAATTGGCCATTTGGTTCAGCATTGTTGAAATGTCCGATAGCTACATCTTGGGGGTGACGAGTCTCCCACAACACTTAAAACAAGTGATGTAAGTAATGTAATTTTCCATTGTTTAAGAGTATTTAATATCGGGAAAGGGGGGTACATTTGATCCTTGATGTCCAAAAGTAATGGAGTAATTGCCGCTTCTTGACCACCTAGACCACCCCATCAATTTACATCATTTTCAGTCCATTTTACATCATTTTAACATGAAAAAATTTTTACGGAATATTTGCGATTAGATCTAATTTTATTATTTCTGGTGTTGTTGAAGCGGTGATTCCACTATGTATCACGATCCTAGATGTAGGGGTAGACCGTTGTCCACTGTGGATTTTCCAATTCATCCATAAATCTTTTATTGATATCGTCTTGGTCAACTTTAGTAGTTGTAGCGGTAGTAGTAGAAGCACTTGTAGTAGTAGTAGTAGTAGTAGTAGTAGTAGTAGTATTTGTTGTTGTAGTAGTAGTAAAAGTAATAATAGTAGTAGTAGGAGCACTAAAAGCACACCCATATTTCTTTTAGTCGATTGATCATTCCCCCTCATTCCCTGAGAGTTCCAGCTTAATGTTTTATGCTATTATAAGATAAACCCTTTTGAAGTCTGCACATAGTGTGTTTTGATTTAAGCTCGACAGTCCCCTCAATATTCTCTGAAAGCTTCACTGAAATGCCTTTTTGGAAGTATTATAGTAATTGCTGATTCTGGACCGCCTAGACCACCCCATCAATTTACATAATTTTCAGTCCATTTTACATAATTTTAACATCAACTATTAAACATTTTGAATATTTTCCATCCCGACATTCAAAATGAAAATAGGTCCTTGGAAATCAAAGTTTGGTCTTATTTTTATATTTTTCCACAATGTGAAGACGGGTTCTATGACCTACCTAGATCGCCCCGTCAATTCACACCATTTCAATTGCATTCACACCATTTTAAATGAAAATTTTCAACATTTTTACAGTTTCTCATTCTCAGCAACTTTAAGATCAGAACAGGTTTTGTGAATTAAGAATTTGATGAATTCTTGAAATAAAACTTTTATTATATTCCAATTTTCCGATACTACTGATAAAATGTAATACTTTAATATGATTTAGAATTCATTATAGATATCTAAATAACTTTTATTATCTTTCCTTTTTCTTTCAATAACCTTTAAAATCATACCTTTATCTAATTTTTAAAATTTCTTTTCAAAATCAGCTGCTTTAGAATCAAATCATTTTGGTGCAAAGATATCAATCATTTCACCTTTTAGATTAATAATAATAACGAGTTTATTTCCATATTTAGTTGTTACACATTTCATTGCTTTAATTACATATTCAATTCCCAAATCCAAGTCTTCTTTCTTTACCGTTCGATTTAATATATTTTCCATTCTCATTTCTCTTAAAAGCTTCTCCATATATTAGGCGATGACTTTTTTAAAAAAATTTTTGAGTCGGAAACAATTTATAGCTTAACATGTAATTTATGATCAATGACATCCATGTTTTGCTTTTCTTTCTGAAAATACAACGTAATAAAGGTGGTACAAATTCAGCAGGCCTATCAACTAACAAACGTTTAATTTTTTTATCAGCAATTTCTCCAGATGGATATTAGGCTCATGTTTTGAAACATCAAACCAAAACAATGGATTTACTACTTTAAAATTGTCATGGTTAACAATACTTCCACTATCAACGTTTCGATGTTTGTATCGCAAATGTAAAAATCTTTGATAGGAAAATGAGTAATCCTCATTTTTCTTACTAAAATTACATTTTAAACATTCTTATGGATATTTATATTCATTCACTTTCACTTCAATTCTATTCATATTATCAAATACCAAATTATTTTTTAAAGCATTATCATATTTTTCTGTAATAATATAATAATTTTAGTTGTATTATATCTATTAAAAAACAAATATTCATTTCAATTCTTTGTAACTTTTGTCATTTTGTATCACACGCTTCCCATTTTAATTCAAATGAACTCTTTTAAAGTAATTTACCTTCTAACTCGTTTCTAATGAATAAACTAGAATTTAATGTTAGTAAAATCTAAGATAAAAATGTTATATCTACTTTAAAATTTTGAAAACCCTTTTTTATAATCCCATTATTTTAACTATTCCTTTTCGACGCAACTTAGTGCTTAACAGCTCTAATTACACGATTAATATCTTGACAAAATCCAAATAACCTCGATAATGGTAAATACATACCAACTACATGACTTTCTTTTGTTTCATGATATCTTTTTAACAGAATGCCGTTAAATTAATCCTATTGTTTTGTTTTAATTATTCGATTTTCACCTACTTTTGCAGCAGCCTTAAAAGTACTTAAAACTCAGTTTCTTGTGTAAATGAACCAATTGTTTGTGCTTTATCTTTATACCAGAACATTTTTGGCTGTGCTTCTTGAATAATCATCAGAAAATTCTAACAGATTTTTAACAGCTGTTTATATACCAGCATAATCAATAGATTCAATTACTTTACCATTAATGATATAGTAAGCCTTTCTAAACAAATTAAACCCATTAATAATTAAAAGTAGCCATATATCCAGCACTCATATTCGACCAATCATCTTGTGTTATTTTGAATTTTGCACGAAGATAGCTATCACCAGGAAGGATCCAATATTCTAAATATTTAGTTATTAAGTAATTCTGAAATATTAACATAAATTTCTTTAATTTTTGTATTTATTTTTCGTTGTTGAATCATCAACAATAGGCTTTTCAAATATTTGCAAATAAGGAGCAACAACTTCATTAACCTCTGTTCATGTAGAGAAGAAATTTATTAAATAATATTTCTTTTAAAATCTTTAAACCTTTGCCTGTAACCAACGCATTTAAGAAATATCGACTTCTTCTACCTATCTACCTATCCTACCTATCTTCTTCTACCCTCTTCTTCAATCTCCTATTTTGAAATACATCACCTAATTATTTTCTATTTAAATCGATGAATTCTTTCCAATATTTAATACCTTTATATTTTTCAGTAGCTCTAGTCGAGGTTTAATCTTATTAGTATGCATTGATAAAGCTCCATCTTTTATGTTTTTCACGGAATTCTTGAATGATTCCGAGTTACCTATATCCTTAAAGAAACTACCAATACCACTACCGTATTGTCTTGTGCATAGCAATAGTTTTTTTATTAATCAATATTTATTTTAGTAAACAGATTTTTTAAAATTTTACACAATCATTTATAAGAGAAAGAATGGATTAAAACTAATTTACTAACCATTAAACTTTTTTCCATTTTATTAAGCTTGCTTCTAATCTATAGCATAATTAACATTATCAGCATTCAAATCGATAAGTCTATCTGATCTGTAATGACATTTTCTAAAAATCAATACACTCTTTTCAATTTATTAAGAGGTATTATCTTTCTTTCTATCAATGATTCATCTCTTTTTTTCCGAACTCAAGTGTATTCTTTTTAAATTTATCACTGATATTATGCCATTGAAACCATAAAGTACACTGCGTTAAGGCAATTTCATAATCATAATTACGGTCTAATCTAGCCGGATTAATTGTATAAGATTGTTCAATTCCGCTTTTATTACCGTCATAAATAATCAAATTCATTTAATGGAATACTTTCTTTTTAAGAACAAAATTTTTCTTTTGATAACAAAAAGTTATTTTTAATTAAATTTTAAGATAATTTTAATAAATTGTATTATATTAGATTTGCTTTAATATTTCATTTTTTAATAAGGAATCTAGAAAACTTACAGCCTCGTGTCTAACCTCATCTGATTTATTTCAAGCATCTCTACTACCTATTAGACTATATAATCTTTCGATCTTATCATTTGCATTTAAAAACAATCCAGTTCCTACCTGTGGTATTTGTGTCCATTTTATGTATTCATCAGCCTTTAACAATCAGTAACTATAATTTTATATAAAATCAACTAGTTTAACATATTCAGGCATCACATGTCCTTTTCCCCCACCCTTTTTGATTCCATTCACTAAATTCATAGGATCTTGAAGGAATTCAAAATGTTCTAGGTAACAATTAGGTGATTCAAAAGAAGTTGCCTCTTTTATTTAGAAGAAGAAGTAGTTTAGTGTCAAGATTCAGATTAAGATCATACAGAAGTTTTAATTTTTGATATTTCTATTGGTTCAATACCTTGAAGTTGTGATTGTGCTTGTAATGGTTCAATACCTTCCAGTTGCGATGATGGTGCTGGTAAAGCGTTTCTTAACTTTTGATCTAATCTTACAAATCACCGTTTCAAACTATCATCATTTCCTTTAATTTTTCAACAACTGGATCATTTAACTCTTTGCAATTGTGAATGTAAAGCAAATTGCGATTGCATAAGAAATAATTTTAAGTATACTTCTGATACATTTCAAAATACCGAAGAATTAAAAAAAATACTAAAGAAAGAAAATTTTCCCTATGAATGCATTGATAGCTATGAAAAAAAAATGATACAAAAGTTACCTTCAATTGACAAGTTTTATTCTAGATTAACTAGGAAAAATATTTCTGAAGAAGATTATAAAAGAGCGAAATCTAATTATTTCAATATAAAATACTCTTAGATTATAATAAATTATATCTAAAAAGTGATGTTTTAATTTTATCAGATGTCGCTGAAAATCTTAGAAATGTAAGTTTAAATAATTATAAACTAGATCCACCGCACGTCTTCTCAGCACCAGGACTAACATGGGAATCTTTTCTCAGACACTCTAAAGCTAATATTCCATTATTTTCTGTTGAAGATATGTATACCTTTTTTGAGAAAGAAATGAAAGGAGGTGTATCTCAGTGCATGAAAAGATATGTTAAACTAAATAAAAAAATATATGAAAAACTTTAATAAAACACTACCTTCCGATTATTTAATGTATTTAGATGCTAACAATTTATATAGTAGGGCAATGTCTCAAAATTTACCTTAGAAAGATTTTAAATTTATTAATATACCCGACTTTTTAAAAGAGAATAATTTCATTATATTACTACCAACAATTAAAACAATATGTCCAATCAGAAATGAATAACAATTATGTGGGAGCAATTTATGAAGTTGATTTGGAATACCCAAGACAATCACATGCCCTATATAAAGATTCATCTATAGCTCCCGAGCATTAGGAGTATAAACTATGTACACCTCTACATAATAAAAAGAATTTTGTTGTACATTATAAAAACTTAGAATATTATTTAAAGTATGGCAGAATACTAGCTTTCACAGAAGCAGGTTATTTAAAAGGTTAGATCAATCATAACAATTTATTACATCAAAAAGGAACGAATGATTTTGAAAAAGATTTCTTTAAACTTATGAATATATCATGTTTTGGAAAGACTATGGAAAATGTAAGAAAAAGTGCAAATATTGAAATAATTACTTGTCAAAACAAAACGTCAAATCTGAAGTCATATTTAGCGATACATATTCAGTAGCTAGAATGGCTAAATAAAAAAAATAGATAAAACTATTTTACATTGGATTTGCAGGATTAGAGTTATTTAGGTTACTGATGTATGAATTTTATTATGAATACATGAAATCAAAATATAGTGAAAATATTGACTAACGTTATATGGATACAGATAGCTTTATTTATGATATTCGAACTGAGGATTTCTATGAAGACATCAAAGCTGACCTCCAAAAAAATTCGATGCTTTAAATTATAAATAAGGCAATCCTTATAACTTGCAGTAAATAATGAAGTAAATAAAACAGTAATGGGTATGATGAAGGATGAATTATATGGAATAATAATGTCTGAGTTTGTATGTCTGATATCGAAAGTATACGCTTATTTAAAAGAGGGTGACGAAGAAACCAATACAAAAAAATTTAACGGTATTAAAACAAATATCGTGAAAAATAAATAACAATACAGAATTGTAAAGACGTATTAGTCAGAAAAGTGGAAAGTTTATCAGAAACTCAGTATACTTTAAGAGCAAAAAATATAAAATGTTCTTTGAAAAACAAAATAAAAAAGCTCCAGACCTTAATTACATTAAAAGACAAGTATTGAAAAATAAAGTAAAGACGGTGTCCTGTGGATTTAATCTTATAGTCAAGTTAGTTGGTTCGATAATTAATTTAATTAGATAGTTAAGCTAGTTAGTAAGTGAAATAGTTAGTTTAAATAGGTAGTTAAATTAATAAGGAAGCTAAGCTAGTTAGAAAATTAAGTTAGTTAGTTAGTTAAGTTAGTTAGGTAGCTAAGCTAGTTAAGTAGCTAGGTAGTTAGGTTAGTTAGGTATTTAAGTAATTAAAGAATTTAAGTTAGTCAGATAGTTAAACTAGTTAGGTAATTAAGTTAGTTAACTAGTTAAGAAGTTAGGCTAGTTAGGTAGTTAAGTTAGTTTGTAAGACAGTTGAGTTGGTTAGATAGTTAATTAAGTTAGTTCGGTTAATTAAGCAAGTAAGTTAGTTATGCAAGTAAGTTATTTAGGTAGCTAAGTGAGTTAGTTAGGTCAGCTTGGTAGCTAAGTACTTAATCTATTAAAATTTTATGCTAAGTAAATCAATCAAATAGTAACGCCTGCTAGAGTATATGATTTCAAACCTTCGAATAGTCAATCGCATAATAAATCTCTGCTAGCACCTCAATGGCCTTTTAGATATTAACTTGCGGGAATTAGGGTAGTGGTAAAACCAACCTATTTTTAAATTTAATATATGATTATTTATGTTTCAATAAAGTTTATCTATATGCTAAAGATCTTGAAGAAGACAAATATCAACACCTGATTCAAACCATAAACTGTTTAGAAGGAAAATGTGGGCAGAACCTAATATTTGCTAGTAATGATAAAGCCGAAATCGTAGAAGTAGCAGACTTAGACCCTAATTCTATGAATGCAGTTATCTTTGACGATTTTATCAAACAGTTCGTGGTAACGAACTGTAGTAAGGAGCGACCCGGCTCAATAGTAAACGAAACTCTAAAAAACGGAATTTCAATGCTAAAAGATATATCAAAAGAATCAGATTTTTATGCTGATTTTAAATATATAAGTTTCATCAAATTTAGTCTTTGTCATCAGAAGTTACGAGCCTGAGAAAATTTGCCTTATTTTAGAAAATAGGGGGTAACACCCCCTAAAAGTCATAGGATCTTAACGAAAATCGCACCATCGGATTCAGCGTATCAGAGAACTCTATAGAAAAAATTTCAAGGTCCAATCTACAAAAATGTGGAATTTCGTATTTTTTGCCAGAAGACAAATCACGGGTGCGTGTTTATTTGTTTTTTTTTGTTTTTTTTTTCCCAGGGGTCATCGTATCGACCAAGTGGTCCTAGAATGTCGCAAGAGGGCTCATTCTAACGGAAATGAAAAGTTCTAGTGCCCTTTTTAAGTGACCAAAAAATTGGAGGGCACCTAGGCCCCCTCCCACGCTCATTTTTTTACGAAAGTCAACGGATCAAAATTTTGAGATAGCTATTTTGTTCCGCATAGTCTAAAACCATAATAACTATGTCTTTGGGGATGACGTACCCCCCACAGTCCCTGGGAGAGGGGCTGCAAGTTACAAACTTTGGCCAATGTTTACATACAGTAATGGTTACTGGGAAGTGTACCGACGTTATCAGGGGGATTTTTTTGGTTTGGGTGTGGGGTTCAGGGGAGGGGGCTATATGGGAGGATCTTTTCTTGGAGGAATATTTCATGGGGGAAGAGAAATTCAATCAAAAGGGCGCAGGACTTTCTAGCATTACTATAAAAAAAACAAAAAAAACAATGAAAATATAAATATGAAAAAGTTTTTTCAATTGAAAGTAACGAGAAGCATCAAAACTTAAGACGAACAGAGATTATTACGCATATGAGGGGTTCTAAAAATACTTTAGCATAAAGAGCGAGGTATTTAGGAGGAGATAAATACTTCACTCTTTATGCTAAAAATTTTTTAAGTAATTTCAACTATTTATTCTACGGCCTTTCTGATTCAGGGGTCATTTTTACTGTTTTTATAAAGTTTTTTACTGTTTTAAAAAGAAGAATTGAGAGAAAGGGTCAAACTTTAGCGTAAAGAGCGGGGCATTGATGAGGAAGCAGCCTCTTTCATATACGAAGTAATTTCTGTGCGTTTTAAGTTTTAATGTCGCTCCTTACTTTCAGTTAAAAAAACTTGTTTTTTTATTTAATTATAAAAAAAATCACTGACATGTTTTATGTACTACTGAGGTGTACTGACTTATAGCCTACTATGCTATTTACTGGTTAGAATTGGTTAATAAATTTATTCGTATAATAACTGAATAACTTGGAAGTTTAGGAAATAAAGCCAGTAAAGATAACAGTGAAAGTAGACTACACGATAATAATGGTAATTTTTAGTTATTTTTGTGCTTAGTTAATTTAGACGTGCAAAATAAGACAATGATGCTATTACTTTCAAAATGTAAAAATTATTTTAAACGATAAAGGGTGAAGCTGTTACCCGAAAGTTCTTATAAATCAGTATTTATTTGAGGATATTAATACCTTAATTGATATTTATCAATCACCTGATAATATGCTGACTAGAGTCAATTGTTAAGGATTAGTCGTAAAAATACTTTTAAAATAACTAAAGAAAACGTAAATGTGGAAAATAGAAGAACTGAAAATGTTGCAAGCCCAAAAAATGGTGCAGATGTAGTTAACCCTTCAACATTAAGCGATTTTAATAAGAAATTGTTAAAGATCAAATCCTAAAAAACTTGAAATAAAACCAAGGCATTAGTAAGTATGAATCACCTGACAATATATTGACTAGAGTTGATAACAAAGGACTATTAATAGAAAATACCTTAAAAGTAACAGAAAAAGATAGTAATACAAAAATAGGAGACTTAGAAATGTTGTAAACCCAAAACATGGTGCAGATGTAGTTAATATTTCAACGTTATTTGTATACTCGAAGGGTTTTATGCAATTATCTGAAAGTGTAAAAAATTTCAAAAATGCTGTAATTAATGTACTTGAAACACATCCCGGTGAAGCATTTCAAAATAGAATGAAAGGACAGTTGAAGTAAAATAAGTAATATTAAATTTTCTATTAAAATAAATAACTCACTAATAAATGACAAGTTTTATTGAGCATACAACTTATCTATCCCCGTTCACAAAAGAAAGATTAAAGATTCTCTTAAGGCTAAACAAAAATCAAAAACTTTTGTAGATCATAGCAGAAAAAATGACAGAACCTGTAAAGTTTCTTTTCAACCAAAGGCGAGTGAATAAAATAGAAAAAATTAAGAAAGAAGACGAAGGATCTGATATTGGTTTTGCGAACAAACAGCTGGTCCAAAATGGAGGATTTTACAGTTTTTAATACCTTTAGCTGTTGGCCATTGGAAAATCTACTTTAGCTCTCCTAAATATGCTGTTTCATCCCCTTACCCAAAAAACGGGAGGCGCGTAAAAAAACAAAAGAAATAAGTGATGTTCTTAACAAATGTTGATATAACCGCTGGATTGCACCGTATTCATTACTTTAGAGGGGTATTTTCTAGAATTAAGTTACAAAACAAAGTCAATATTAAAGAAAGCGATGTAATTAATAACGATTTAAGTGGGTCTCCTGAATGTCATTAGACCTGGTATTTCAATGATCCTAAATATCTATTTGTAGAATTCTTTGATTTGTTTTCGGCCAGGAAATGAAATAATGAAATATTTAAAGACTTCAGATTTAAGTATACAGCATATTAGAAAAAGATTAAAGGAGGTGGATCCGCAAAATTTCATTTAGATTATAATCCTTAATATAAATAGAAGAAGAATTAGAGACATGATTATTTGTTTATCGTAGAAGTTGTGAATATTTTGGAAAGGTTAGTAATGCTTTCTCAGTACCTAAATTAATATTTAGAGCTTCAGGTTCATCTGCTTTTGTCATGTTATTAAATAAATATGTTATTGTTGTTATTTAATGAATGATGATGTTAATTTTAGTTAAGTAAAATGGGAATAAATAATCGTTTTATTAAGAAATTAAACAAAAAAACAAGTTTTTTTTTAGTTGAAAGTAAGGAGCGACATTAAAACTTAAAACGAACAGAAATTACTTCGTATATGAAAGGGGCTGCTTCCTCATCAACGCCCCAGTCTTTACGCTTTTGTTTGACTCTTTCTCTCAACACTGCTTTTTAAAACAGTAAAAAACTTTAGCGTAAAGAGCGGGGCGTTGATGAGGAAGCAGCACTTTTCATATACGAAGTAATTTCTGTTCGTTTTAAGTTTTAATGTCGCTCCTTACTTTCAGTTGAAAAAACTTGTTTTTTTAAATTTCTGAACGTTTTTGAATTAATGCATGCTTTGATTTTGGCTCTCCGCAGAGGAATAATTAAAACGAAATTTGCATATTTTTTATTTTATTTTTTTGGCTGAAAGACTTTCTCATAATTTTGATCGAATGATTTTGATGAAAAAAAGAGTGGGGGAGGATCCCTAGTTGCCCTCCAATTTTTTGGTTAATTAAAAAGGCAACTAGAACTTTTAATTTTTTACGAATCTTTTTATTAGTAAAAGATATAATTTTGTCCCAATTCATTAAGAATGACCCCTGAATCACAAAAGCCGTAGAATAAATAGTTGACATTATTAAAAATACTTTAGCGTAAAGAGCGAGGTATTAGGAGAAGGTGAGCCCCTCATATAGGTAATAAATTCTGTTCGTTTTAAGTTTTAATGCTGCTCCCTACATCCAGCTGAAAAAACTTTTTCATATTTATTTTATAGGATGCTAGTAAATCCTGCGCTCCCTTCATGGAAATTTTCTTCCCCCATGACAAATTCCTCGATGGAACAGAATATCCCCCTCTTCTCAGCCCCTCCCCCAACCGAAAAATCCTCCTGAAAACGCCTGTGCACTTCCCAATAACCATTACTATATGTAAGCACTGGTCAAAGTTTGTAACTTGTAGCCCCTCCCACGGGGACTCTGGGGGAGTAAGTCGTCTCCAAATACATAGTTACAAGGTTTTTCGACTACACAGAATAAAATGCCTATCTCAGAATTTTGATCCATTGACTTTGGGAAAATAATTAGCGTGGGAGGGGGCCTAGACATCCTCCAATTTTTTTAACTTAAAAAGGGCACTAGAACTTTTCATTTCCGTTAGAATGAGCCCTCTCGCAATATTCTAGGACAAATGGGTCGATACGATCACCCCTGGAAAAAAAACACAAAAAAACAAACAAACAAATAAACACGCATCCGTGATCTGCCTTCTGGCAAAAAATACAAATTTCCACATTTTTTTAGATAGGAGCTTGAAACTTCGACAGTAGGGTTCTCTTATACGCTGAACCTGATTATGTAATTTACGTTAAGATTCTATGACTTTGGGGTATGTTTCCCCCTATTTTCTAAAATAAGGCAAACTTTCTCAGGCTCGTAACTTTTGATGGGTAAGACTAAAACTTGATGAAACAAATGAATACATTTGAAATCAGAATAAAATGCGATTCTTTTGATGTAGCTACTGATATCAAAATTCCATTTTTTAGAGTTTTGGTTACTATTGAGCCGGGTCGCTCCTTACTACAGTTCGTTACCACGACCTGTTTGATTACTTGCTTCTTTAAGTCTTTATATTGATTGAAATGCTTATCTAAACACATCTCAAAGTGCCTTTGATAAAGGCACTTTGAGACATGCCTTTGCACGTGCTACTCTGGACCTCTCTTTGAATGCTACTGCTACTACTACTACTAATAGCTCACCACAGCACCAAACCGCCTTAGGCTATCACAGATACGCCCACTCCTCCTCCATCCCAATCTATTCACAGCCTCCCTCTTTACATATCCCAAGAAGTTTCCATTTCCTTTAAATCTTTCTTTATGACATCCTCCTACTCCAGACGAGGACGAGCTGCTTTCCGTTTAGCCCTAGACGGTTGACCGAAAAGGACAATCTTCGGCAACCTGTCATCCTTCATCTTCAGAACGTGCCCTAACCATCTGAACTTTTCTTTCATTATAGCCCTAGAAAGCGGGATTCAACCACTTTTTTGTACAGCATACTGTTTGAAATACGATCAGTCAGCCGGGTACCCAGAACAATCCGTATGCAATTTCTTAGGAAAACATCTAGTAAATCTTCTTTCACTTTTCGGAGCGCCCATGCTTCAGAGCCATATTTGATCACTGTCATCACTGTACCTTCCAATATTCTAATCTTGGTCTGCAGATTTATCTTCCTATTCTTCCAAACTTTTTTAATTGCGAAAAAAACACTCTGAGCCTTGGCTATTCTACTTTTAACATCTTCACTGCTCCCACCTTCTTTACAATAATACTACCAAGGGAAGTAAAGCTGCCCACCAGAGTCGAAATTAAAATTACGCAGCATCTCTTGCATTTTGGGCTGTAAATTTAACCTGTATGAGTCATCGCTCGTCTCTATTTTCAGGCTTAGATTAATTAGCGAATTCTTTCAGGACGTCACGCGTTACTAGATCGGTAGAGTTTAAACACTGAAGGTCAAATAAGTTAAATTAATAAAAAGAGCATTTTTTTGATAAACAGGGTCAAAGGGCCCAACATGAACGTTCCTCTCATAATAAAAGTCGTTTCGATCAGTTTTTGGCCGAATTTCATTTTAAAGATGTAATTATACACTATACTGAACTATATTGTCTAACAACATCCTTAAGTGTAAATGTTTCGCCCTTTTAAACTTAGCAAATATTTTTACCTTGGGACAACTCCAGATTCGTATTGTCGACAGACAATTTTTCAAGTCCAAAAGATGGAAAAATATGATACTACAGAGCTCTGGACAACCATCCACTTGTATCTCTTCCAAATCATGTAGTGGGTTTGACTGAAAAAATAATTTGATCTTCAATATTAAACATAATTGAACATCAAGCTTATTTTTTTTTATTCGTATTTTACTTTTTGATTCAATTTTGATTCGTATTTTAATTTTTGATTCGATTTTATTTTTATGATTCGTATTGTCACCAGGCAATTTTTCAAGTCCAAAAAATGGGAAAATATGATACTACAGAGCTCTGGACAACCATCCACTTGTATCTCCTCCAAATCATTTAGTGGGTCTTACTGAAAAAATAATTTGATTTTCGACATTAAACATAATTGAACATTGAGCTTATTTTATGATTTTTTCTATTCGTATTTTAGTTTTTGATTCGATTTTTATTTTTATGATTCGTATTGTCGCCAGGCAATTTTTCAAGTCCAAAAGATGGAAAAATATGATACTACAGAGCTCTGGACAACCATCCACTTGTATCTCTTTCAAATCTCTTTCAAATCATGTAGTGGGTTTGACTGAAAACATAATTTGATCTTCATTATTAAACATAATTGAACATCAAGCATGTCTTTTGTTTATTATAGCATGAACATTTAATAGTTTTAAGAATTGTTGAAGCACCCTCTTCCAACCATTAATTCATGAAAACACGAATATAACAGCGCCAGTGTTTCTTTAATTTTTTTTCTACCAACTACCTTAGTCTGAAAAGGGATACAAAGCTCATCACCTTGTCAGCATTATTTGTTAACGGCTAAAATAGTCTTTACACTAGATGATGTGTAGTTTTTGCCGAATTTTGCTTAAACTGTATAACATTAATGTACTATGTACTTATATCTTAATCTTCATTGAAAAAAAGGATAGAAATCTATAAAAACTAACGATACCAAAACCACTGACACACAATTATCGGATTAGAGAGGCAGGTATAAGCAAGGTGTGCATATGCTGTTACGAAAAAGCAAGTAAAAATGATAAACGGATATTGGATCAATAAGCTTAGAAAGCATTATCCATACAATTAACGTAAACAAATA
This sequence comes from Artemia franciscana, assembly GCF_032884065.1. Taxonomy (NCBI): domain Eukaryota; kingdom Metazoa; phylum Arthropoda; class Branchiopoda; order Anostraca; family Artemiidae; genus Artemia; species Artemia franciscana. The sequence goes on from NC_088873.1 coordinate 34,098,402, forward strand.
AGGCTATAAAAAGAATCCATTGCAACAGTAGTCGTTAAAAAAACACAGAAAATATGACAAAAATCCCGAAAGACGAGATGTCCCATTTTCCCCGTGAAAATGGGAACAGTCCCGGATGACGGGCCTCTACTGAAGAAGTAATACTAAGTAAATCTTCAAGCAACAAAAGTTTCTCCTATTTTCTGCAAGAGTCCCTACTTCCGATAAGTCCTTCGATTATAATTCCCTATTCATCTTTATCTTCAAAAAAAGAAAGAGAGAGAAAGGGGGAGGTGGGCTCAGTAGTTTTAAGAAACTTGCGTACTTTATTAATCTGCGACATAACAAATAACGATTAGACGTGGGTGATAGCTGCCTGATGACAGTCCAGTTGGGTATGTTTATTTTCCATCCAGCCTATTTGAAACTGTAATTCATCTGCAAAATAGTCCAAATCCCTTTAGAACATGTGAGGGATCCGTTTTCGACTTTATGTGTTTTTTAAGAGGGTAGCCATTTCATGTGTCTTGTCAGAGGAAAAGAGAGAGAAAATTAAATTAATAGAGAAATATATATATATATATATATATATATATATATATATATATATATATATATATATATATATATATATATATATATATATATATATATATATATATATATATAGAGAGAGAGAGAGAGAGAGAGAGAGAGAGAGAGAGAGAGAGAGAGAGAGGGGGGGGCAGAATTCAACAGTTTCGAAGTCACTCTGCTCATATCTAAATATGGTGAAATATATACAAGTACATGCTTGATTAAGAAATACAAAACTTGCGTATTTCTCTTAGCTGTTTGGCAAACCTTAGAAACCCCTAATGATGATCTGTCCCTTTAAGATCCAACCCCCTGTAATTTATTCTGACCCAGCCTTAGTTGTTGGCCCCGTCTCATTGTAAGCTGTCTCCTAGCCCAGTTTACTCACCTTAAGAATTTGCGTCATCATGCCCTTCTCCAATGATGGATATCTTCCGAAAACAATTTTCTTGATATTTTTACTATAAAGGAGAACTTGGCGAACAACATTGGCCCCCGAGGGTACACTAGAGTGATAAAGAGTAATTTCCACTTCCTCTAAATGTGTGAACAACGAGGGGACCGTGACCTCAATGGGGATGAATTGGAAGCAGTCAACAATACGAAGAGATAACAGATTGGGACAGGTTACGCCAATTGCTGCAAAAGAATTTGTTGCCACAATTACAAATAAATAAAAAAAAAGGGATTATACAAATCAGTAGTGACGGCCCTCTGCTTTTTAAGACACACATAGCCACTACTCTTTTCTTCCTTAATGACGGAGAAGGTTTAACGATGATCCCCATAGGGCAAGACGCAGGTAAATGCTGCGTCATAAGGAATGTTTCCTCAAGGTGCGGGTGCATTTTACCTAGTAATAAATGTTTTCCAAACGAACATTGGTTGATTACTTAAAAAACCTATTAGGCCAGGAAAAAGCCTTCAGGGGCACGCAAAATCCGGATTCCTTTGGTTGTTACGGAATATGCTTTATATGCTACATAGAAGAGAGGTTTTTTCTTAACAAACCCGCGAGGGACAGCGGAAAACCTTCAGGGCGCACTAGCGGGGAACCTTCAAGACGCCAGACTTTAGCAATAAAGTTCAACCAGGACTCTACCATCCAATTTCACTGCGGGCCTTAGCATCCAATTCCAAAAGGAGTTTCCTAGCAATCTGTTTCACCGAACCTCTAACCTAACCACCAAAGGCCCTACCATCCGATTTCATTAGGGCCCTAGCATCCGATTTCACCGGGTTCCTAACCTAACCACCGGGGCCCTAGCATCCAATTCGAACCGGGCCCCTGGTATCCAGTTTCAACAAGGGGCCCTAGATGTCAATTCCAACGGGGGGCCTAGCAACCAATAACGGCAGGGCCCTTAGAAAGCAATTCCAAGGGGACCCTAGCATCTAGTTCTGTCGGGGGCCCCTAGCAACCGATTTAACCGACAAGATATTTTGCAAGATGTTTCAAAATTTCATCCGATGCTATGTAATAGGTAATGTTTACTTATGTTAAGGATGACAAAATCTCAGACTTGCTAGATTTATTGGGAATGACGCAATCTTGCGTGACTTGGTAGATATATTGGGAATAACGTCATCTCAAGTGACATGCTAAACTTCAGAGCATCGTGGAGAACTCCTACTTGTAACTGAACCAGCACACACATGGGTCTTACGTAATGACGATACACACGTGGGTGTTCCGAAATGGCGGCACACACGTTATATGCTACGTAATAACACCGGACACGTGAGGTGTAATGTAATGACGTTACACACATCGGTGTTGCATAATACTTTAAGAGATTTCGGGATTTTTTTCTTTCAATGTGTTTTTTTCTTCAGGATTTCGTTATCTTTCAAGGCATTTTTTTCTTTCAAGGTGTTTTTTTTAGATTTCATTCTCTTTCAAGACGTTTTTCTTAAGGAACTTTTATATTCCTAAGACTTATATACGTATTGGGATTCAAAAGAGAGCCCCCTCAAAGGACTGGAGTGCCAGCCAGTTGGACTATGAACCCTTTCCAATAATTTGATTCGGGAAATACTTTCTAAACTATAACCTATTGCACGCAAGGAGAATCCCTTTTCTCGCATACTAGAATGATTAAATGGATTGCATGTTCCCATATGGCTGTAATAATTGACGCGCAGGGTGACAATCAATTACTTGAATTTGGTTACATTTGAAGTACACCTGCTTACTAAGTAATGCTTTAGAGAGTTTTGTAAAGAAAAGTAAAGGCCTTATTCAACTTAAGATCAGAAGAAATATAAACCTACAATAACTCAAACTCAAAACCACCTGAAATTACTATTAAAGAATAAATGACACCCAAAACAAGAAGAAATTAAATAAACAATCATAGCAAAAAAAATCTAACAGGTTATAATATAAATAAATAAATAAATCCCAAATGCGTAAAGCTTAAGTTTAATATGCGAATCAAACTTAAAACTCACAAAAAAATTTTGCCATTGAGGCATAAATGAAACCTGAAACGAATAGAAATTGAATAAACAATCATAGCAAACAAACAAAAAAAGTAACTAATATAAATGAATAAATAAATTTTAAAAACGAGTGAAACTTAAATCGAATATGCAAGTCCGAATTGAAACGAACGAAATCTCTACAAAGAAGAGTTTGGGTTTTGCCTCCTTCTTTCACTGTAAAGGTCTAAAGCCCATTACGACATTGTTGCTACACTCAAAACTATATGTGTCTTGAACAGTCTTAAAAGGTACCAATAAAATCAAACTGAATGTTTGATATATAATACTGTTAATTGTTGAAAGATCATCAGTTCGAGATTTTATTTCACTGTAATTTTATTTTAATTTCCAAAGCTACGATAACTGAAAAAAAAAGATTTGTAATATAATTCGTTTTCAGCAAAGCACAAATGGCAAAAAGTTAAGCAGGCTTTAGACTTTTACAGTTAGTGAAGGGGTTAGTACCCGAACTCTTGTTTGAAATGAAGCTATATTTGTCTTGAACAGTCTTGGAAAGAACAAAAAAATATTTGATATATAAATATATTAATTGCTGAAAATTTATCAGTTCAACCTTCAATCTACTGTAACTTTTATGGTTATTTTCAATATTTTAATAATTACAGAGGAAAATATTAGCAATATAATTCGCTTTCAGTAAAGCGCCAATGACGCAGTAGGTTTTACACTTTTACAGTGAAAGAAGGTGGCAAAACCCAGACTTTTCTTGGTAGAGATTAATGTTCGTTTCAAGCTGGATTTGCATATTCAATTTGAGTTTCACTTGTTTTTAGATTTTTTTTTTTGCTCATTTACATTAGTAACTATTGTTTGTCTGTTGGCAATGATTGTTCATTTCATTTTTGCTCGTTTTGGGTTTCATTTATGCTCCAATAGTTTTGAGTTTGAGTAATTGTAGGTTTCTATTTCTTCTGATCTTAAGCTTAATATGGCCTTTACTTTTCTTTAGAAAACTTCTTTTTGGAAAGTTCTTTTAAAATTAATTTCTGTTCGTTTTTGATTGGCAAAGTTTCAAGTTTTTCAAAATTTCCTATTTAAAAATGTTTATCAAATTCTAAAATGAACAAACAGTTTTGGTAAGAACTAATAAATTAAACTGAATATTGGATACATAGTGATATTAATTGCAGAAAGCTCACCAGCTCAAGATTTTGTTTCACCCAGGCCGGATTTAAAGCTTTGACGCCTCAAGGCTCAAGGATTTTTGCCGCTCCGTTTTTGTAAGATTTTCGGGGAAATCACCAAAACTTCAGGGATAGCGAAAGCCGCAGGGCCTAGGTGGCCTATTGCTAAATCCTGGTCTGATTTCACTATAATTTTCATTTTATTTTCAGTGTTGTAATAAGAACAAAAGAAAATATCTGTAATTTAATTCCTTTTAGTAAAGCGCCAAATAAACATAGGTAAAGCGCCAAAAACATAGGTAAATATAGTAAAGCGCCAAATACAGTAGGCCTCGTACTTTTACCGTTAGAGAAACGGACAGTAACCATACTCTTGTTTATATTGAAGATAAAAAAAAAGGAACTCTGTAGCCACTTAAGTAATAGAATGATAATTCTCTGTAAGAGAATTGGTTATATAAGTAAGAGAACGATACTTTTACCGTTTGGGTAATGGGTAGTAGCCACATCCTTGTTTGTAGTGCAGACACCATTCATTAGAAGTACATAGCCCCTACTCCCTGAAGACGACCGCGGTCTAACGACCAGTCCTTAATCTAATCCTCATTTTTCTTTTAATTCTGTTCTCCCAATTATTATAATAAAAAAAAGGGTAAACTAATTTTGTAGAACATTGTAGCCACTTAAGTGAGAGAATGATAACTCTAAGTAAGAGAATTGGTTATATAAGTAAGAGAACGATACTTTTACCGTTTGGGTAATGGGTAGTAGCCACATCCTTGTTTGTAGTGCAGACACCATTCATTAGAAGTACATAGCCCCTACTCCCTGAAGACGACCGCGGTCTAACGACCAGTCCTTAATCTAATCCTCATTTTCCTTTTAATTCCGTTCTCCCAATTATATAATAAGAAAAGGGTAAACTAATTTTGTAGAACATTGTAGCCAAGTGATAGAATGATAACTCTAAGTAAGAGAATTGGCTGTTTAAGTAAGAGAATGATACTTTTAGCGTTATGGAAATGGGCAGTAGCCATACTCTTGTTTGTAGTGAAGACACCATTAATTAGAAGTTCATAAACCTAATCCTCTCGGAGTGGATTGTAGAAAAAATAACTTTCGGAAAGTTTTTTGGGATTAATTGTTGCTCATTTTTTGATTACAAAAATTTTCAAGTTTTTGAAAAACTCCTTATTTGAAAATAAGATTTTTTTCAACATCAAACTTTCATGAAAATACCAAAACTAGTATTGAAGTAACAATATCAAAGTAAAAAATAACAAAGTAAAGAAAACATCAAAGTTAACAAAGTATCAAAGTAAGAATAAGCAACTTACACGACTTACAGCCCTTGCACCGTAAATCGAAGTTACCACGTAAATAATTAATTCCAAGTATCAAAGTAAACAAAATATCAAAGTAACAATAATGAATTTCCATAGCTCAGAGCCATTTCCATGGGGCTGGGGGGGGGGGTCAACCCCTGAAGCATAGTTATTTACCTTTGAACTATCTTGAACAAAATGGCTATCTCAAATCTTGACCAGATGCATGGTGGAAAGTGGGGCGTAGTCTGGTTGGCCATTGATCACTTGTGACTCTTAAAAAAGAGCTAGAAGTTTCAATTTCTGATCAAATGAGACCCCTCCAAAGTTAAAATGACCAACCCTTCCATAGAACTTTATATTCTAATAATGAGCAACTTATATTAGTTACAATCCTTGCCCCGAGGGTCAGGGAAGATTTCTCAGCCCTTTAGGTATAATAATTAGAATTTTGGACAATTTCAAACAAAATGTTTATCTAAAAAAAATTAAAAAGATGCATTTGGAGAAAAAGGCAGAAGGGGAGCGGCTTGTTACATTTTGATTACTTTCTATTCTTAAGAATTTACAACTTAGATAATTTACAACTCTTTTTTGGGTGTTGTGGTGGATTTCTCACCAACTAATTTATTGTAATTTGAATTTGCACTGTTTTAAACAAAATGGCTATCTAAAAATTTTTATCGAATGTATTTAGGGAAAAAGGCGTAGAGAGAGTTAATACCCTCTGATCACTTTTGATTAGACTATAAAATATAACTAGAACTTTCAATTTCCAATCATAGGAGCCATCTCTGAAGTTTATAGGACCACCCCTTACATAAAACTTTATATTCCCTCGGGGGTAAGCTTACAACACTGGCCCCCGGGCTTTGAGGGGATGTGTCAACCCCGGAGCTTTTGTTTTTGATCTTAAAACTATTTTGAACAAAATAGTCATCTCAAAACTGAGGAAAAGGGCCACGAGGGCGCTAGTTCTCCTCCAATCACTTTTGACTCTTGAGAAGGGGACTAGAGATTCTGATTTACAATCGAATAAGCCCCCTCTGAAGCTTATACGACCATCCATTCCAAAAAAACTATATATGCCCCTAGACAAATTTTACAATACTTCACCCCCGGATTCTTTAGGGACTTTTTTATCCTTGGAGTTTTTGTTTTGTTATCTCTGGTCTATTTTGAACAAAATGGTTATATGAAAAATTCGATTGGGCGCATTTGCAGAAAAGAAGCTTGGGAGGGATGAAGGGGGGGAGTCTCCATTAGGTCACTTTTGATTCTTAAAGGGTGAATTAGAATTTTCAATTTATAATCATTAGAGTTCACTCAAAAGTTTTTATGACCACCTCTTCCGTCTCAACATTATATCCCCGCGGCGTAAGTTACAACCCTTCCGCTGGCTCTGGTGGGGGAGGGGATATGTTGACAGCGAAGTTTTTGTTATGTTATCGTTGGACTATTTTAAAAAAAACAGGCTATTTCAAAATTTTCATTTGATATTTTTGGGGAAAAGAGAATTTTAGTGTCAGGGGGGTAGATGCACTCTGTTAACTTTTGAATCATAAAAAAAGTAACTAGAACTTTCAATTTCCAATCAACTGAGCCACCTTAGAAGTTCATACGACTATCCCTTATAAAAACCTAATAGATCTCCGGGCCATAGCTTGAAACATTTGCCCCTGGGCTCTGGGGGCTTGTGTCGAACCCAGGGTTTTGTAATCTTATGTTTGAACTGTTTAAAAACAGCTATCTCAAAATTTTTATAGGATGAAATTGGGAGAAATGATTAGGAGGATGAATTTGTACTCGAATTTCTTTTGACTTTTAAAAATGGAACTAGAACTTTCAATTTCTAATCAAATGAACCACCTTCGAAATTTTCACGACCACCCCTTGCATAAAATCTTGTATGCCCTCCAGGGAATAACTTGAAACTCTTGCACTGGGCTCTGGGGGCTGTTTCAACCCCGGAGTTTTGTTATCTGATGTTTTAACCATTTTTTAAAAAAAATGGCTATCTAAAATTTTTTATCAGATGGAATTGGGGAAAAAGGGCTAAGGGTGCTGTTGCCCTCAGATTTCTTTGACTCTTTTAAAGCGAACTAGAACTTTCAATTTCCAATCAAAACAGCCCTCTCCGAAGTTTAACGAGCATCCCTACCATAAGAACCACATATGCCCCAGAGCACAAATTACAACGCCTGAAACTGGGCCCTGGGGGGTTGTGTGGACACCAGAGTTTTTCTTATCTGACCTTTGAACTATTTGTAACAAAATTGTTGAATTTTTATCGGTTTGGTTTGAGGGAAAAAAGCGTGGAGGGCCTAGTTGCCCTTGGATATTTTTTTACTCTTAAAAATTGAATTAGAAATCAAAAGTTTTCTTATCTGACCTTTAAACCATTTTTAACAAAGTGGCTATCTCAAAACATTTTTATCGGATGGGTTGTGGGAAAAAGGGCGTGGGGGGTTACAAGTAGCCCTAGGATGTCTTGTGACTCTTAAAAATTCAACTAAAACTTTTAATTTCCAATAAAATTTGCCCTCTCTGAAGTTTATTCTAGCATGCCTTTCATAAGAATTGTATACGTACCGAGGATATAACTTAAAACGCTTGCACCCCGGCCATTAGGGGTTGTGTTTACAGCAAAGTTTTGTTATCTAATTTCGAAATATTTTTAAAAATTGGCTCACTCAAAATTTGTATCGGATGGGCTTAGGACAAAAGGTCGTAAGGATGGGGGGGGGGGGCTAGTTGCTCTCCGATTTCTTTTGACTCTTAAAAAGGGAACTAGAACTTTAAATTTCGAATAATGTGCGCCCTCTCCGAAGTTTATATGAGCATGTCTTCCTTAAGAACCATACATGCCCCCACAGAATAAATTACAACACCTGCCTCCGGGCCCTGGGTGTTGTATCGACTCAGGAGTTTTTTCTTATCTAATCTTTGAACTATTTTTAACAGAATAGCTATCTCAAACTTTTCATCGGAGGAGCTTGGGGGAAAAGGCGGGGGAGGAGGGGCTAGCTGCCCTCCAATCTATTTCTACTCTAAAAAGAACTAGAAATTTCAATTTCCAATCAAATGAGGCCTCTCTGAAGTTTATACGAGCATACCTTCCATAAGGACCATATATCCCCCCAGGGCAACAACGCCTGACACTGTGGGGTTGTGTTGACACCGGAGTTTTGTTATATGATCTTTGAACTATGTTTAACAAAATGATTGGCTCAAAACTTTAATCGGATTCAATTGGGAAAACAGGTAGTCGGGGGAGAGGGGGTTAGCTGCCCTACGATAGCTTTTGACTTTTAAAAAAGGCATTGGAACTTCCGATTTATAATCGAATGAGGCCTCTCTGAAGTTCATTTGACCACCCCTTCCGTATGAAGTGCCTCTGTGGGAAAATAAGATAATAAAACATTGGAGCCGTATGACCTTTGGTATCGGATAGATTTGGGAAAGAATGGTTAGTGAGGCTAGTTGTGCCCGGATCTCTTTTGACTCTCAGAACTGAACTAGAACTTTCAATTTCCAATCAAGTGAGCTCTCTCTGAATTTTACACAAGAATCCCTTCCATAAGAACCATGTATGCCCCCAAGGCATAACTAACAACGCCAGTCCCCGGGCCCTGGGGGTGGTGTCGACACCGGAGTTTTTATTATCTGATATTTGGACCATTTTTAAAAAAATGGCTAATAAAATTTTATTGGAAGGCTTTGGGGGAAAAGGGGGTATAGGGGTGGGGCTAGTTGGCCTTGAATCTGTTTTGACTCTAAAAGGTTAAACTAAAAATTTCAATTTCCAATCAAATGAGCGCTCTATGAAGTTTATACGAGCATTCCTTTCATAAGAACCGTATATCCCCCAGGACATAACTTACAATAACCCTGGGTCCTGGGAGGTTGTGTTGACACCAGAGTTTTTGTTAACTGACTTTTTAACTTGTCTGACTCTTTTGGGGGAAAAAGGGCATCGAGAGGGGACTAATTGCCCTCCAATCTCTTTTTACTCTTAGAAAGTGAACTAGAACTTTCACTTTCTAAACAAATGAGCCCCTCTAAAATTCATATGAGCATCCCTTTCATAAGACCCATATACTTACATCGCCTGTCCCCGGGCCGTGGAACGTTGTTTCGACATCAGAGTTTTTGTTTTCAAACCTTTAAACTATTTTTAATAAAATGACTATCTCAAAATTTTTGTCTGATGCATTTAGGTAAAAAGAGCATGGAGGGGGTTAGTTGCCCTCCGATCTCTTTTGACTCTTAAAAAATAAAGTAGAACTTTCACTTTACAAACAACTCAGCACTCTCTGAAGTTTATAAGAGCATCCCTTCCACAAGAACCATATATACTTCCAGGGAATAGCTTAAAACGCCTGACTGTGGCGTTAGAGGATTGTGTCGTCACTGAAAATTTTTTCTCTGACCTTTAAACTATTTTTAACTTAGGGCTACCTCAACATTTTTATCTCGTGTATTTGAAGGAAAAGGGTGTGGGGTGAGGTTAGCCACCCTCCGATCACTTTCGCCTCTTTACACTAAACCACAACTTTCAATTTCCATTCAAATGAGCACTCTCTGAATTTTATACGAGCGTCCCTTCCATAATAAAGATATATGCCCCCAGATCATAACTTAAACCGCCTGCCAGGGGGAAGGTTTTTTCGATATTGGAGTTTTTGTTACCCGACCTTTGAACTATTTCCAACAAAATGTTTGTCTCAAAATTTTTATCTGATGTATTTGAGAAAAAAATGAAGTGGACGGGGGTCTAGCTGCCATCTGACCACTTTTGACTCTTAAAAAGCAAATTAGAATTTTCAATTTCCAAGAAAATCATCCTTCTCTGAAGTTTCTACGAGTTTTCTTTCCATAAGAACTTTATACACCCTGAGGGTATAACTTAAAACGCTTGTCTCCGGGCCCTCAGGGGCTGTGTTGATACCGAAGTTTCTGTTATCTGGACCTTTGAACTATTTTTAACACAATGGCTATCTCGAAATTTCTTCTCATACGTTTAGGGGAGAATGGTGTTGGAGGTAGGGGGGACTAGTTGCCCTCTGATCTCTGATGACTTTAAAAAACTAACTAAAACTTTTAACTTCCAATCAAATGAGCCCTCTCTGAAGTTTATATGAGTATCCTTTACGCAAGAACCATATTTGCCCCAAGTTCATAAATTATGGTGCCTGCCTCCGGCATCGAATTACGGCCCTGAAGGGTTTTTTCTACCACGCAGTTTTTTGTTATATTATATTTGAACTAATTTAAACAAAATGGCTATCTCAAAATATTTAGTGGATGTATTTGGGATAAACGGGCCTCGACGGGGGGCTAGTTGTCCTCCAGTCACTTTTGACTCTTAAAAAGGACAATAGAACTCCCAATTTCTAATCGAAAGAGCCCCTTTTCAAGTTTATATGACTACCCCTTCCATGTGAATTGCCTCTGGGAAAACAAAAAATACTAATGATAAAACATTTAAGCCGTATGCTCTTTACTATAGGCATTGTAATAGCGTTGCATCTGATAATTCGGGTCGATCTTAGCAGATTTTGTTTTACTAATAGAAACGTTTACTCTCTTCAGTCTCTTCAGTACACTGAATTTAGCACTGATATTAGAGGCAATCTTGAGCGAAAAAACCGTAGTTTGAAACGTTGGTTGCAAATTTTCTTCGATGTTCGAACAACAACGTCTTTAATTAACAATCATTAAAAAATAAAAAGCGAATATTTTTGTTAAATAGATAATTCTTCTATCTTTTAAAAGAGCTTTACAGGGTTTGAGAGACTCTTTTGTCTTATTCTGTTTGACACTAAATGATTCACACACGGCACCCTCTAGCAGGCATTATAGCACGAATGGCTTTCTAAGGATTTTCCTTCAAAAATATTCGTTTACACTAGAATCGACCGTTTAAACATTATGAAAAAATCCCATCAGAATTTCATCAAATGACTCCTAGCAATTGAAGACAGCGTGGCACAATGTAACAGCCGAGACGACACCCTCTGGAGGCACATTATCGCACCAAAGGTTTTGTCAATATTTTTCTGTCAAAAATAAGCTTCTATACTAAAAAATGACCATTATTTTTATTTGAACAGCGGAAACCTATCATTTGAGGTTAAGATTTTTCATTGCAATTCCCAGCCTTTGACACTGAATGAATGAGACACGGCACCCTGTAGCAGGCATTATAAGGCCTTACATAAGGCATTTTTTGGGCTTTGTTTCACAAAAATATTCGTTTACACAAGAATTGATCGTTTAAACTTAATGAAAACATCCCATTAACGTTTCTTCTGACGACTCCTAGCAATTGAGGCCAGTGTGGCACAATTTGACTTCCCCGATTACACCTTCTGAGGGCACATCATCACACCCAAGGAGCTTCCAACCTTTTTATCTAAAAAAATAAATTTATAAACTAAAAAATTACCGCTGTTTTTATTTGAAAAGAGGAAACCTGGCATTTCATTGTTTTATTGCGATATCCCATGCCGCAAATCTGAACGGCAAACGATGGTATACTAACGAACAACTGAGAAATGAAAGAAAAATTCACTCACTAAAAACAAACAAAGCAGCAATTGAAAAAATTGGAGAACTAGGTCTCCTGATTTTTAAGGCACGCCAAACCCAACATTCCACTAGACTCAGAGAGAGAACAAAAAAAGATGTAAAGCTGGAGCAACCGCCGATCCACTCATCCGCCGGTACCTCAAGTCATTTGTTCCATATTTCGTAAATTATTATAATGGTGACTTGGAAAATAGCTGTTAATAAACCATGTGTGCATTATTTAATTTTCTAGGTGTTTTAAATTGTTTTTGACATCCGCTGTTATTTTTGTAATTTACAAGAATATTAAGACAAAATAAAGTGAATTTGAATTTTAACCATTGTGTTTCCTGCGGATACCCTTTGAGACCTAAGGGGTTGATGATGTATTTATGTGATTGGGTAAGTGGTTCAGCGTCTATTTCAGGGATAACTAAAGTATCCCTTGGAGCTGACATTCTAGCTTCTTGACGGTTCTTCACTAGCGGGCCTCGAAGCTAGCCTTTAAGAAAAACATTCTATTATGTAACGCCCAAAGCCTATTATTTAACAATCAAAAATTTCCTGATTTGGTGGGCCCCTGAAGGTTTTTTTTTGGCCTTATAGGTTTTTAAGTAATTGATAATGCTTTGCTTAGAAAACGTTCCCTATTAGGTAACATGCACCACCACCTTAAAGAAAATATTTCTTATTACGTAACATGCACCTGCATCTCTTGTAAAACACTCCTTATTACGTAACTTGTACCTGCGTCTTGCCCTAAGGAAGTCGCCGTTAAATGTTCTTCGCCATTAAGGAAGAAATAACAGTAGGTATGTGTGTCGTAAAAAGCAGAGGGCCATCACTACTCGAATCTTCCTATACTAGGTTATAGAGGTCAAAGTAGATGTATAAAATTGGAGATTTAGCCAATAAGAAACAATTTGACAAATTTACAAGTTCGCATTGACTTTATGAACGCCAAAAAGCCCCCCTCCTCGCTTCCTAGGAGAAAACTTAGCTATTTCTACTGCCACAAAAAACTCCAAATTTCGTCTCTTCATTCCCTATATTTTGGCTATGCTATTCGAATGTCCTGATATTACAAGAAATACAATTTTACTGGAAATGAAAATGCAAGAAAATTCGTTGATTTCAACTATTATACTGAAAGTTGTACAAATGTAACATTATACTGAAAAGTCGTACAAATGATATTATTAGGCCACATAGAAACGGCAAAAATTAGATTTGCTACCAATAGCTCTATTTTACAATGTTGTCTACAAGCGAAAAAAGGACCAGAATTTTTTTGAAATAAATGAATCTTCAATGCATCTTCAGAATCAAACAGTTCGTGGTAACAAAGTTGTAGTAAGGAGCGACCCGACTCAATAGTAACCAAATCTCTAAAAAATGAAATTTGATATCAATAGCTACATCAAATGAATCGCATTTTAATGCTGATTTTAAATATATAAGTTTCATCAAGTTTAGTGTTACCCATCAAAAATTACGAGCCTGAGAAAATTTGCCTTATTTTAAAAAATAGGAAGAAACACCACCCAAAAGTATTAGAATCTTAACGAAAATCACACCATCAGATTCAGCGTATCAGAGAACCATACAGTAGAAGTTTCAAGCTCCTATCTACAAAAATGTTGAATTTTGTATTTTTTGCCAGAAAGCAGATCACGGATGCGTGTTTATTTGTTTGTCTGTTGTTTTTTTTGTTTTTGTTTTTTTCCAGGGATGATCGTATCGACACAGTGGTCCTAGAATGTTGCAAGAGGGCTCATTCTAACGTAAATGAAACGTTCTGGTGCTCTTTTTAGGTGACCCATAAAATTGGAGGGCACCTAGGCCCCCTCTCACGCTAATTATTCTCCCAAAGTCACCGGATCAAAATTCTGAGATAGCCATTTTATTCAACATTGTCGAAATACCTTATAACTGTGTCTTTAGAGACGACTTACTCCCCCACAGTCCCCATGGGAGGGGCTACAAGTTACAAACTTTCACCAGTGCTTACATATAATAATGGTTATTGGGAAATGTACAGAAGTTTTCAGGGGGATTTATTGGTTGGGAGAGGGGGGAGAAGAGGCAGATATGTTGGGGGAGCCTTCCATGGAGGAATTTGTCATGGGGAACGAAAAGTTCCATGAAGGGAGCGCAGGATTTTCTAGCATTTCTTCTTACGCATATGTTTAACTTCTTACGCATATGAGGGGTTCACCTCCTCCTAATACCTCGCTCTTTACGCTAAAGTATTTTTAGTAATTTCAACTGTTTATTCTACGGCCTTTGTGATTCAGGGTCATTAAGGAATTGGGACAAAATTTAAGCTTTAATGTAAAGAGCGAGGTACTGACGAGGGTGTAAACCCCCTCATATACGTAATAAAAACATGCGAATACAGAAGTTCGTTACGTAAGCTAATTCGTTACTTAAGTATACCTTTTACTAATAAAAACGTTCGTAAAAAAGTAAAAGTTCTAGTTGCCTTTTTAATTAGCCAAAAAATTGGAGGAAAACTAGACCTCCTCCCCCGCTCCTTTTTTTCTCAAGATCATTCAATCCAAACTGTAAGAAAACCATCTAGCAAAAAAGATAGATATGCAAATAGTTAAAATTCTAGTTAATTGACTTCTTGCTATCTTGGGAAGGGTTTAGGTTAAGAAAATGAAACTTTCAGGGATGAATCTACAGACTAAAGTATGTCCTGGGAAGGTATTTTGAAGCAACTACTTCCTCTCCTTCTCCCTCTAGAGGGCCCTGACCTTTGATAACCTTTAAAAATATGTGTGTTATAAAAGTGAAACCTTGCAAAATAGATCTTCTGCTTAATTGAAGTACAACAAAATTGTTTTCAGCTTCATAACTTTGCTCAATTCCATTTTATAAGGTTTTAAAGATATGCAAATACATTTCCTAAATTTTGAAAAAAAAACATTGATATGGCTCAGAATTCTACTCAAATAACAGGAATTGTATTTTCAAAACTAAAGGCAGAGAAAGGGCAACTGTTAACTGAAAATTAAGGTAAAATGCTGTTTTGTCAAAATTTCAACAGGTATAGACTTGTCACGTAGGTGAATTTCTGGGCCCTCCAGAGGGAGAAGGAGTGGATGTGGGTACATAAAAATACCTTCCCAGGACATACTTTAGCCTGTAGACCCATCCATGAAAGTTTCATTTTCCTAACCTAAACCCTTTCCGAGATAGCAAGATGTCAATTAACTAGAATTTTACCATGCAAATTTTGTTTTAATTATTCATCTGCGGAGAGCCAAAATCAAAACATGCATTAATTCAAAAACTTTCAAAAATCAAATAAAAAAAACAGTTTTTTTTTAACTGAAAGTAAGGAGTGACATTAAAACTTAAAACAAACAGAAATTACTTCGTATATGAAAGGGGCTGCTCCCTCCTTAACGCCCCGCTCTTTACGCTAAAGTTTTTTACTGTTTTAAAAAGTAGAGTTGGGAGAAAGAGTCAAACGTTACCGTAAAGAGCGGGGTGTCAAGGAAGGAGCATCCCCTTTCATATACGAAGCGCGGCTAATTTAGTAACATAGGCAAAACGCTTTTGTATAACGAAATACTACTTTAAAACAAGAAATTAAAAATGTGAAGAATAGTGCTGACAGTCGAACAAAAATGACTTTATTGGTCAGCACTTTAGCGCCTGCAGGTTGCCCATGGAATTTTTTCATTTCAGATATAATTGACAAAAGCCGGTTGCTAAGCTGTTCCCAAAGGGGGATCGGTGGAGTAATTTAGATCAAGAAGATCAAAGTACGATTGAGCCCAGATTACCTAGGAGATGCTTCTTTTGAGATCCCCTTAGCATTGGTGTGTGGGAATCATCTTGGAAGTGTGAAAAATTTCAAATATGGCCCTTAGACGTGATGGCAACGATTCTAGGGAAACCGAATACCCTTTCGAACATGGGCGTACGGAGGTGGAGGCAGATTCCGACCCCACCCCCTAAAACTAAAAATTTACAATAGATAGGGCTGAAAAAGCAGATGGCTAAAAAAGCTGTTGATAAAAGGTAGATGGTTGAAAAAGCTGGAAATAAACAGCTGGAATGACAGAATAAAATTCAAACAAGAAGCATTTATGTCTTGGAAATTTTTAGCTATCCCAAGAAGATTAATGCTGCAGCTTATCGAGGATTTATGATTTTTGGTAATTACTTATGAATGAAGATTTCATAGGCATGATAGAACTTGCTGGTAATGTTAGGTTTTGTGAACAGCTAATATATAACTTCAGCTCCCCCTGCCCTTCATCACAGAATTGGCTGACTCCCCTCCCCTAGACAAGAAGTTACGTATGCCCATGCCTTCAAACCCTGCTCTTTACACTAAGTTTTACAAGTGATTTCCCTAAAGGATTTTGACAAGTTTGCATATCGGCCGACTGCATATCAATCGGTTACCGATTGCATGTCAAAACACTAAACATTTTATTGTTGACGACAAATTAAAATACATAGTTCTTCATACTCGAAGCACGTTGATAAAAAGAGCAATATTTTATCACATTGCCATTATGCGAAACATTTATTCTCAACTGAGCATCGAAGCATTTTATAACAACTGAATTTTTAGCGTAATGAGCGACAATATAAAGAAGTCTTGAAACGAAATTTCAAATTTTGAACAACAATTTATCAAAATTATGTCTAGATTTGGTTTATTTACTCCATGCAATAACATTGGACTGTCCTAAATATTGCCCCCGGCCTTCAAAAAAAGTTCATTCTTTGCATGAAAGTCAAATTTTCTGCCATACTGATATGAATAACCTAAAACAGAAATTAAAAAATTTTGGGACTAGAATTACAATTTCAGGGTTGTGCTCCACTCCCCCCTTCATGCCCTAGCTTATCTACTAATATTCTTCACAGTAGCTGGTATACTGATACGGAACGATATGAAACCATCAATAATGTTATACAATCGATTTACATTAGCCTTTATTTTGCATAGACTTCGCATGGGTAAATTCCTCTAGGGACGAATGCGCTATT
Organism: Artemia franciscana; assembly: GCF_032884065.1. NCBI lineage: Eukaryota > Metazoa > Arthropoda > Branchiopoda > Anostraca > Artemiidae > Artemia > Artemia franciscana. The sequence goes on from NC_088873.1 coordinate 34,115,509, forward strand.
GAGTAGTACAACAGCCTATGTATGTACCTCAAAGTTTATACAAGCACGTTTTATGAAGTTCCGATCTGAGTATCTGAGAATTTTCGCTCGCTAGCTAGAGTTCCTATAAATTAGGGCCCTATTTTAGCTCCATTCACGCCAAAATAATAGCTTAATAGTACAAAAGGGAAGGAATTGGCACTTTGCATGTTGGCAGTACCTTTTATTATGTAAGATCGGTACTAGGGCTTTGGATTTCTGTTCAAAAGAGCCATCTCTTGCAAACACTAAGAACACTGTAGTCGATATTCTGTGCATCGAATCTAGGGGCATATTCTGTGCATCGAGATCACCCTAGAGAGAGAAAGGAAGAAAATGCATCCGTGACCATCCTTCTCCGGAAAAATCTAGTCTTTGCGTCTTTTTAAATAAGGGCTTGGAAACCCCCAATGTATTGTCATCAGACAAGATGAATTTGATTGTGTACTTTCCACCAGAGACAGCACTGTAGGACTGCCTAAGTAATGTCCTCGATGTATCTTTTTCTACTCGACCAATAAGAACCTTCGGAGGCCACTAATTTTGCAGTAAATTAAAAGTTACAGGGCTCTTTTTAGGATTCAGAAGGACTTAGAGTGCAACCACCCCTCTCTTACGCTCTTCTCTACAACCCCACCCCCAGTAGCCCCCAAGATTTCTCATAAAATTTTGAGGTAGTCATTCACCCATTTCGTTTGGGATAATCAAAAGTTCCAACAAATATCCCTCCAATAAATATAATCTCAACCCTCTGGGACTAGGTCTACAAATAATAAAAATTGTTTGAAAATAGTTTCTACAATCTAAAAAAGGTTGTTTTTTTACTCAGTGATTTGAACAAAACTTTTAGGGTTCGTTCTCTGGCCCAAAATGAACAAATATTTTGTTGTAGGAGGGGAATGATTAGAGAAACCGGAAATGGACCACAAACATTCCAGTCCAAGGTCAGTCTGATGCTCATATTCAGGAGTACTTGATCCAAGAGGAACCTGATGTACAAAGAATTGTGCCTCGGGACAGTTCTTCTTCCCCTCGAAAATAGAGCTCACAAAACGGCAATTTTTTTTTTCCAATGGGCTTGAAACTTATATCCTTGAGCCTTTAGGTAAGAGGACCCATTGTTGTAGGATAAATAGGAACGGATATACCCTCCAAAAAAAAAAAGATCCAACAAAGGTTTCAAAAGTTCTTTTTCGCGGACAATTTATATGGAAGTGTTGTTGCAGAAGCTTGTAAAGGGGCTCATTTAATTGGAAACTCAAATTTCTAGCACTCTTTTTAAGATCAAAAGGGATTGGAGGGCACCAAGCCATCTTCCCATGTTATCAGCATAGAAATTTAGCCGTCGGTCAGAGGAGTGGAAATTTTTTTACTGATAAGTTATTTTAATTCAGAGAACTGGAAGATTTAATAGAAGCAAAATAAATTAGAAACGAGGTAAAAGAAATGAGGCTAAAAGCTATTTCGGAAGGCTCTTCCATTATTCTAAGAAAAAGACGAGTCTATTATACCTTAAGGCAGATTTATAATCTTAAAAGGCAGGAGTGGATCTAGAGCAAAATCTTAGGGGGAGGGGGAATATGAAAAGGGTACCAATAAGCAAAATCTTAGGGAGTAGCCCAATATGACAAGGGTGCCAACAATTGATCAAACTGATATTTTTTTTTAAGAAAAGAACGAAAAACAGAAAAAAAACAAGGAATTTGCGAGCCAGAAAAAATCTTGTGGGAGGATCCGCCAGACCCCCTGGTTCTGCCACAGCTCAGAGGAAAATATGAGCGGGATACTTAAGAGTAAGTTATAACAGTTATTTTGAAGTTCTTGGTGGATTTCGTTTTCTTTTTTTTAAGAAGCAGTGAATACTTACAACAGAGTTCCAATGCTTGCATCCGTTTGAGTGACAGTTTGATCAGTCGACTACCTATTATTTCCAAGACTGGGAGGATGGCATCCCAGAAATCTAGGCTCATATATTCAGAATTTGCCATTTCGAGGACCTATAAAACAAACAAAAAAATATTCAGGAAAGCGAAAACTGAAATGAAGACGGACACATCTGTTTTTATTTTTAAGCATAAACTTTCCATGTAACAGTGGAAACTTCCTTCAGGCTTTCGTTTATTGTTGACTACACGATGATGGTCCTATGACCGCCAAAATTAATCCGTATCTTGTCTCTGATCATTCTCGTTATCGCTTTCATAACTCCGACAACAACTGCCGCTCATCCTACTTGCAATGCTCTGATTCAGTCAACTAGAAAATGCCACTATATTAATGCCTTAAGAAAATCTATAAATTTTCTTTTATTCCAGGATGCTTTATTTTGTTTATTTTTGTTTTTAAATTCAGTTTTTGAATGCCTCTCTAGAATGAATGCCTCTCGTTCAAGTTTGAAATGATTATTGGTATTATTTATTGCTTATCAATCTAGGCCATAAGGCCTTGCGGTGGGAGGGATATGGCAATGTGTTTATCTTCTATTGTTTCAATTTATTCTAGAATAAATTAACGTAATCTAAAGGAATTACAACAGATTCATGGCCAAAAAAGATCAAGACATTAAGTTTCTATGTTTAAAGACATTCTTTTGGTCATTGGGCATCCCATTTAATTTAGAACTCCCTCAAATTTAAACTATCACAGGAAATTTTTCTGTTATGGAAGCTGTAATAAATTTTTGCTAGATAAATATTAAAAAGATTTTGACGCTTTGAAAGATTTCAAACGAGAAAATCGTTGGTCCCTTGAAACTGTGCTTCTGCAATTTTTTTTTTATCAGCAAAATATTTGTTAAAAGTTTGTTTTCTTGCTGAACAGAGTATTAACAGTAACATTTGTTCAAATGGTAAAAAAAAATTTAATGTGTGCCATTATTGCCACGATGATGAGCTTTGAAATCAGCAATTCAAAGTGAAAAGAAGCTTACCTGAAGATTTTCAAACCGAGTTAATGCCTCGATTGACTCTGGACCGTACAAGTTACTGCCAGCGATGAATGACAGATGAAACAAGTTAGGGCAAAACCTGGCAAGTGCTTCCAAACCCGGAGGTGTGTCGAGCTGCAATGAAACAATAACATGTTGGAAAGAAAATGTTAAAATAAGACAAAAAAGAGCACAAATCTACAAGTTTTGTCTATCAACACTTGGTCTATCAAAACTTTGTCTATCGGCGAGATTTTTAGCCAGTTTCTAGTTCAAAGTCTAGGCCAGTGTCTGAGAGAGGATTTCTTCAACAGTTAAAATCTAAATCTTAGAAATTGGAATCTAGAATTCTAGATTTCACCAAGATTCCGGTTCCTTGTTCAAATTTTTGCCCAGTTTCTAATGGAGGATCTCTTCAATAGTTAAAATCTAGATTTTAGAAATTAAAATCTAGAATTCTAGATTTCACCAAGGTTTCGGTTCCTATATCAAAGTTTAGGCCAGTTTCTAAGGTAGGATTCCTTCAATAGTTAAAATCTAGATTTTAGAAATTGGAATCTAGGATTCTAGATTTCATCAAGATTTCCGGTTTCTAGTTCCAAATTTACGCCAGTTTCTGAGGGAGGATTGCTTCAACAGTTAAAATGTAGATACTAGGATTTGAAATCTATAATTCAAGATTTTACCAAAATTTCAGTTCCTAGTCTCAAGTGTAGGCCAGCTTCTGAGAGAGGATTGTTTTAACAGTTAAAATCTATATTTTAGAAATTGGAATCTAGAATTCAAGATTTCACCTAGATTTCAGTCCCTAGTTCAAAGTTTAGGCCAGTTTCTAAGGGAGGATTGCTTCAACAGTTAAAATCTAGATATTAGAAATATGAATCTATAATTCAAGGTTTCACCTAGATGAAGTTCCTAGTTCGAAGTCTAGGCCAGTGTCTGAATGGGGATTGCTTCAACAGTTAAAATCTATATTTTGGAAATTGGAACCTAGAATTATCGAATTCACATTTTAGAATTCTAGAGCACCTAATCAAAATTTCAAAAATTGTAAATGGTATTCCCTGATTTCAAATCTAAATAATAACTTGTGTTGCATGGACCATTCAGTCGCAATGGCATTGTGTCCTTATAGTGAAATTTTAGGAGATGCTTGGGAGTTTCATAGATTTGTATTTTAAGTTGTTTTCCGGCCAATCATATTCTGAATTCATTTATTTAATAAAAATTTCTCACGAGGCTGGATGAATGTTTCCTTGGATATAAAAATTCTTAGTTTTCAGCCCCCATACCCCGCCCATTTGCTTACCCCGCCCATACACCTTTACCTCAGATTGCTTCTTATTTTAACCAAACGTTAGAAAAAATCCATTTATTCAGTTAAGATAAGTGGCTGTTACCATCATCAAAAAAATATTTTGCTTCCTATATTTTTTTTTACGCTACTACCCAATGGTGTTTTTTTTAGAACTTCTTCGTACAGTTACCACCCTTTCCATCCTGTATATGAAGCATTATAGGAAGAAACGTCTAATTAACTATTTGCATAAGACAAGACAAAAGTTGAATTATCCAAAGCGTTTTCTTCATTAAGATTAAGTTCCCCTATTCTATTTCTGGAAAATATTTTGAATATTCGACTAATAAATTTTTGATTCTCTGTAAAATAGTCTTTCTTCGTCAAGATACAATTACAACTTCATTCTCATTTTAGAAGTTAGCTCAAGTTCCACGTTCATGATCATCCTATAAATATAGATATTTTGTGAACACCACTTACTAGCAAGCACTTTAAGTTGATAATAGCATATTCGGCAATATCTTTAAATTGCTATTTAAGCGCTTTCAGAAGTTTTTTTTCTCTCTCATAAATCCCATGTCCCTCGTCACAAACGAGTTCGTTTAGCTTGCCTCCAGAGAAAAAGAGATAATTTATTCCAATTTACGACTATATTCAAGGAAAATCAAGAGAAATTAGCTGGATATCTGAGTAGACAAAAATATCAACAATAGTTTTTAGAGAAACACTTATTATCAATGGCGTCTGCTCCCAAATTAGGGGGCATGGCGCAACATTTACTTCCTCAAAATCTAGGGGAAGGGGGTTGTTTTTTTTTAGTTGAAAATACCAAAAATAAGTATTTTTCGAAACTTAGGGGGGACAAAACCTAGGGAGGGCTCATAAATCATTTCCTGAGCTGGAAGATCTGGTTTGTCTGCGAGATTTTACTTTTCTTGTATACATAACCGAAAAGCTAAGTATAACCGAAAGCATAACCGAAAGCTTTGTATAACCGAAAGCATAACCGAAAAGCTAAATACCGTTAAATTGCAGCTTCAATGGAAAAATAAATATATTGGTGGAAACATTTCAAATTTGGTTTCACTCACAAAAAGGGTGAAGATGTGGGGTAAAAAATCTTACCCAGGGTGAATACAGACACTTTGCTGTTGTTCGAAACAGACCCTTAACAAGCAAAAACCTTAATAGCCTTGTTATAACAATTAATGTAAAAAAAGTCCTTCTGATGAAAGTAAAGAGCAAAGGAGATACTAAAACAAAACCAAAGTTATTGCTTTGTAGTTTATGAAAAATATATCTACAGTATTGGTTCAAAGAAACTGATTCGAACAATCCCTAAATTTGCAAATTCCTGAAAAACTAGCGCTTTACTGAGAACTAATCTTATTTGAAGTTTTGAGAGAATTAGAATTATGTAATAAGATTACTGATCTTGTGGCCTGTGAAAGACTTTTGAGAGTCTTATAAATTGTCTCTAACTTTCTGCAGTCTATTTATTTTCTACCCCTAATCGTGTTTTGTTGCGTCGATTTTGTGTTTTCAGTAAAGCGCTATTTTTCAGAATTCACCAAATTTGAGGGAATATTACGAGTCAGTTCATTTGTACCAATATCAAGGAGGCACACTCGTGCCTCTTTAAAGAGGCGAACCACGACAATGTTAAGCGATCTTCGGTTTCAGTGGTCGCAGAGGGATGGGGAGGGATGCATTTCGTAGCCCGAGCTCCAACTAAGAAACCTGCCAAATTTCATCCCCCTCCGACTTTTCCTTCATGGGGAAAATCTGGCCGAAAGTTTCGACCCGCCAACCCCCCCCCCCCCTTTAACGTTGTCCGATCGGGCAACGTTAAAGGGAAGAAATTCCCTTTAACGTTGCCCTAATTGTGAAGAAATTCACAAGTTAAGCTCCCCTAGGGCCCAGGAGCTTATCCGCGAAATTTCAGCTCGATCCGATAACTCCTTCCCTGTTTTCCAGAAACCACGCATAGCCACTTAATGTTCATGTTCTTTTTTTTCGCCACGCCTATAGGTCACAGCCGACATCGGATCTGGGTGTACGAAGACTCATTCGACGCGGAATTCTCCGAGTAATTTTCCTGGAAAGTTTCGTCGGGAAATCTTAACCCCCCGATTTTCTAGCTTAGAAAAACCCATTTCCCCATAAGAGCCCATGTTAATTTTTGAAATTCTTAAAAGTTATTTAAAAGTTATATTTATACACATGCAGGTATTTTGACTTCAAACATGCCCGGTTAGCTCAGTCGGTAGAGCGTGGGACTTTTAATCCTAAGGTCAAGGGTTCAAGTCCCGTATCGGGCGGTTTTTTTTCACAAAATATGAAAAAAACTTCGTTTTCTTAAAGAGTTAAAGAGGCTGCGTCCCAAAGTCGAACCTTAAAACGTACAGGAATTAGGAGAGGCAGTCCTAATCCCTGTACGAGGAGTACATGAATTATCAAATTACATCCACCATGGATTGTAGAAAAACGTACAGAAATAATATGAAAAAAACTTCGTTTTCTTAAAGAGTTAAAGAGGCTGCGTCCCAAAGTCGAACCTTAAAACGTACAGGAATTAGGAGAGGCAGTTAGGGGGCTGCCGCCCCTCAACTGCCTGGACAAAAGTCTTTAAAAGCGGGGGGTTTGGGGGGCGGCAGCCGCCCAACGTCCTCTCCTAATTCCTGTACGTTTTAAGGTTCGACTTTGGGACGTAGCCTCTTTAACTCTTTAAGAAAACGAAGTTTTTTTCATATTATGGCAGTATATATTGCATAAACTACAAAGCAATAATTTTTGTTAGTTTTGAGTTTAATCTCCACGCTTTACTTTCATCGGAAAAACTTTGTTTTAATTTGTGTTCGTTTTTAGTTTTTAGAATAGAAACAGTAATTCTTGCACAAAGCTTTTTGATTCAAAGCCATGAAACTACAGAAGTCACATGGGTTTTTTGGTAAAACAGGAGACTATACATGCCTAAGTTTTGCTTCATATCCCCCTTAAACTTCTCCAACGAAAATTTGGAACTTTGTCAAACAAAGAGTGCGAGGGGTTTATTATTTTTAGTATGTTTGAAAATCTGAAGATAAAAATACCGTTGTTTATTAGATATTGTTGTAGTCTATATGAAAGAAAGGAGTATACTTTCGTTACTTTTGCTTTTTTGACTTCAATATTTTATGAGACTTAAAATGTTGGACAAAAAAAGGTGCAAAAGAAAGAAATACAAAAGTAAGAAAAAAGTAAATATGCAAAAGTCAATAAATTGCTAGGCCTTAATTCACGAGCCGGAAAGTGAAGCACAGAAAAGATATAAGAATTTCTTATCTTTGTGCCATCGAATTAGTTTGAATTTTACCGAAATGGTGTCTAAAGATGTGTTGAACCAGATAAAGAAGAGATAATTGCGAACGCTCAAGGTAAAAGCATTTCAGAGAGGTTTCAGGCTCTTTGTTGAAATCCCTATAAATTTCTTTCCGTAATAAACGTTTACTATTAATATTAACTGAAATAATATTTGCCATTTCTAATTCAGGCTCAAATGGCAATTTTTTTCATAAGACGTTTTTCCTAACGCATTTCTTAGCTTGGTTGCTATGGGCTGTGGTTTGCTCTTTACTAGGTCGATATAGGGGATCATGGAGTAGCACCAAAAAAGAGGGATTATAAGCCTCTGGTTATTGGTTACCGACCATGTTGATGGGTGTGGTACCCTTTTCATGTTTCCCAGCATACTCTAGAAATTGGATAAAAAATGGCATTTTTGGTATTATAAAGCCCTTTAAGATGGAGTTATCGACACGAATTTACAAAGAGCACGTCGATATGATCTGAGCCTTAGAATTGAACATTAAACTTCTGTTTATGATGTTGCAGGAGCCTGCTAGTCCGCCCATAACTTATGATACTTGCTAGGGGGATGGAAGAGGGCATACAAGAAGGAGGATTGCAAAAAGCAGGTTTAAAGACTTCAACCATGTAGATTTTGACGGTACCTCTTTCATGCAAATTATCATTTCCACTCCAGGTACGGCACCAAAAAATGTCATTTTGGTGCCATATGGCACAATAACGGTGTTATCAAGTCGAAAACTAAAATCACGTATATGTTAAAACAGTCTTTCAGATGAGACCTTAAACACCTCCCTATGATCTTGCAGTAGTCTGCTAGTTCAGTTGGTCAGTAGACGATTTATGAAAAAACATTAAGGTGGCTGGGGGGGGGGGAGCATTTTGAGAGGGGGAAATTTAACCCTTAGGTAATAGTACCCTTTTAATTCTTTCTAACTTTTACCCAGAGTGCATTTTTTGGTGCTGTGTGACGCTTTATGACGGCATTGTCAATTGTAATCTTATGCAAAGGGATTAGGTATAAACTAACTTTTGAATGAGTCCTTGAAGAGATCTATGTGATTTTTCAGTCTTCTGCTAGCGACAAAGAAAAGAAAATAAAAAAAGAGGACGTATCAGTGACAAAAGGGATTTTCCTTGTTGTTCTAGGTGGGGACCTGTAAGTTTCCTGTAAAGGATTTTTGACAATGACAATTCCAATAATATAACTTTTTTATCCAACGCCGCTTTAGAAGGGCTTTCAAGCTCATTTTCAAAATCCCTGAGAATTGTTTTCAAAATAACATTTTACTGTTAAGATTAATCAAAATAATAATTACCATTCCTTAATTTGCTACAAGTGGCAATTTCTTCACTACACAGTTTTTTTTTTGTTTAACGTATTTTGAACTTATGGTTGCTACGGGTCGTAATTCGCTCTTTACTGGGTTTAAACTCTCAAAACATTTCTACTTTAGAACAATTCATCACATCTTCTTTTGTAGACAGTGGCGCCATTTCAGAAAACTTCAGGGGGGGGGGCATCCAGCCTTAAAAATTTTCGATGATGCCTTTAGGTACCGTTAAACCTTTGGAGTTTGCATTTTGTAGCTTATTTAGGGACCAAACACAGTATCAAAATGGAATATTTACTGTTTAAATAAAAAAATTACGTACAGTTACTTCAGCAATGGATATCTCCTTTGCTTCATTTTTGCGAAGTCGTCGACAAGCTTCTCAAAATCAAGCTCCTTCACTTCAGCTTTCTCAGAGAATATAAGCAGCAAATGCAAAAGTCGCATGTTTTCCATCCTTGTCCGGAATTAGTCCTTCACAAACGTCAACACAGACAAAAAACGTTCATTTGAGCACGTTGTGAGCGGGAGTGTGAGGACGACACTAACGACCTTAAGAAGCTCAGAATAAGCTTCTTTCAATCCTCCGAGGCTTTCGAAGACATCTAAAGCGTTTACCGGCTTCTGTGGAAGCTGCGACAAAAATGCACGAGCTATTAAAGCTTGACACTTCAGCTGCATGGTATCGACCAGTATCCCACCTGTTCCCACCAGTATCCTACCATATCAAAGTATGTCACGATCACAAGAAGTAAATCTGAGTCCATAAAATCCTTGGATTTGGGGTTAAGGCAACGTGTGGCTTCTAGCACTGGCAGCTGGATAGAAAAATGCTCTTCAAACTCATTTAAAACTCTGTCCAAAACCTCGTAGAACTCTCTCCACATTTTGTCTTCTGTTGTTGTGATTTCGGAGTCAATGTTGTGCTTTCCAATTGTTGTTGTTGTCAAGTTTTCTCTTAGTCTTCCGGATATCTTATGAACTCATTTTGATTTAGCAGGTAGGGCTGAAGAGAGAGCACTTGTTTCCGACAGATCATCTTCGACATAGGACACGAAAATATTCGTCATTACGATTTTCCTCAGTTCGTTCTTTGTTGCACTGATTAAAGTGCAAGCTTCTGAGATGACCAGATCTGCTGCCTGTAGTTGTTCAGAAAGAAATTTTATCACTGCAAGAGCTTCGTGAATGACATGCAGACTGAATATGGTAGGGAAACAACTCTAGCTGGTTCTTAAGGCCCGTAGCTTCTGTCGCTGCCTCTCTGTTAGAAGATTCTTGAACTACTGACAGAACTGCAAGTATGCAGTAATATCTAACCAGGATCTTAGCCACTGATCTATACCTGTAATAACAGTTTTTTGGGCTTTGACGAACAACTGGTATCGACTGTTGCTGTTGGAGACAAAACTGTAAACTCTTTGCAAAACTGAAAATACTAATGAATTCTTCGTACTTTATGCATACAATCGCCAATGACAAGGTTAAGTCTACGGGAATGAAGGTGTGCGTACACCACTCATGGTACTTTTTCCCGGAGACGGGCCTGTACTCCTGAAAATTGTCCACTCATTACACTGGCCCCGTTATAGCACTGTCCAACATACTTTGACCAGTCAAAGCCGACACCCTTTATTTTGTTGCAATAGAAGTTGGCCAAACTCTCAACATCAACCTTGCGCATGTAGTAGCAACCCATGGACCTGTCTTTGATTTTCAGGTCATGAACATAGCGCACTAAGATCGCGAATTGTTCTTTTTTCGAGAGGTCTTTTCTCTCTTCAGCAAGCACGGCAAAATACTTCGCTTCTCTGACTTCTTTCACGACAGTAATTTTGGTTTTATTTCCTATGTCCTCAATGTAGTCGTTTTGGTACTCGTGTGACATGTAATGGCCATAGGCTTTACAAGAGTTTTTCATCAAGTCCGGGATGATTTCTGTTAAAAGATGTATTTTATCTACGAAATTCCCTTGATTGGCACTAGATTTCCCTTCACCATGGCCGCGAACCGCGAGACTTTGCCGTCCATGTAAGGCTGTAGGTTTTGGTAGAGCTTTAACGTACTGTCTATTCTCTAGTCTTTCATTTTCGCGTTCTTTGGAGAGGCATGACGCAACAGATTCAACAGAATAAAAAAGGGTGGAGGTATCCATTGGTGAATGCAAGCGGGTTTAGAAACCGTTCCTTTGCTTGACGCAGGAAAAGTTGAATGGTAGGGTTTCAAGTGGTAATTTGATTTTAAATGACCAAATCACAAAAAAAGGTAAAAAGTGGGTACGTATGAAGAATTGGTGTCAATATGAAACTTTACTGAATTTTAGAAAATTCAAGACAGAAAATACATAAAATACAGAGATATTGCTAATACTCCATTTTGATAGCCTCATACCATATAGTGTCTTCTCTAATTGTCAAAGGAACTTTAGCACAAGGTTTTTGAATTACCAAAGACACGATATTTTCAAAATGCTCCACCATTCACAATTTAAAGTTCCCTACCCCTTCCGTTTTTAATTAGCAGGACAGCATCTTTTTTTTTTATTCTACAAAAATGAAAAAAAAAACAACCCAAAGAACACTTTTTAGGTGCCATTTGGCACTTTATGATTGCCTTATTAAGTCAGAGTTATAAAGAGCAATTAAATATAAAAATAAGTTTATAAGTGAGCCCATAATTAGCTCTCTATGATGAAAATGTGTCAAGTCAAGCCTTTCAATTCCAACATATGGTCAAGCCTTTCAATTCCACAGCTACGCACGCTCCTCCACCAACCTAATCTATTTAAAGCCTCCCTCTTTACACCCTCCCAGGAAGTTCCCATTTCCTCTAAATCTTTATTTATGACATCCTCCCAACCCAGACAAGGACGACCTGCTTTCCGTGTAGCCCCAGACGGCTGGCCAAAAAGGACAATCTTCGGTAATCTGTCATCCTTCATCGGTAGAACGTGGCCTAGCCATCTCAACCTTTCTTTCATTATAGCCCCAGAAAGCGGGATGGAATCACACTTTTCGTACAACTTACTGTTTGAAATACGGTCAGTCAGCCGGGTACCCAGAACAATCCGTAGGCAATTTCTCTGGAAAACATCTAGTATATTTTCATCTGCTTTTCGGAGTGCCCATGCTTCAGAGCCATATTTGACCACTGTCATCACTGCAGCTTCCAATATTCTAATCTTGGTTTGTAGACTTATCTTTCTATTCTTCCAAACTTTTTTTTAACTGTGAAATAACACCCTGAGCTTTAGCTATTCTAATTTTAACATCTTCAGTGCTCCCACCATCTTTACTAATAATACTACCAAGGTAACTGAAGCTCCCAACCTGATCAATCTTTTCGTTACCTAATGTCACCTGTTCATCTTCACTTATTCCTAGCCTTAGTGACTTAGTCTTTTTAACATCAATTTTCATGCCTATTTTAGCACCCTGAACTCGTAAAACCTCTAAAAATTCATTCATTTTGCTCACACTTTCATCTAATATGCTTAAATCATCAGCATAATCTAAGTCCAAGAGCGTTCTTCCTCCCAATTTGATTCCATGGTCTCCAATTGCCTTTCCTGTGCTCCTTAAGACGAAGTCCATCAAAATGATCCATATAAAGGGGGATAGAACACAACCCTGCTAACTCTTGATTTAATACAAAACCAGTTGCTAACCTCATTTCCTACCTCAACCGCAGCAGTATTATTCTCGTACATAGCGCAAATCACTTTAATGTATTTTTCTGGTATACCATATAACGATAAGACCTTTGTTAACGCTGTTCTATCAACAGAATCGAAAGCTTGCTCATAATCGATAAAACTAAGGACCAAAGGGGTTTGACATCGAAGGGACTTCTCAATTATTAACCTAAGAGTGAAAACATGGTCGAGACACATCTTCTACCTTTTCTAAAACCGCATTGTTCTTCCCTTAAAACTTTGTCTACAGCATGTCTCAGTCTAAAAGTATCATATTATTCAGTAATTTGCTACCTACAGAGACCAAACTAATGCCTCGATAATTACGACACTCACTCTTGTCACCTTTCTTAAACAGTGGTTTAATTAAGGTTGTCCTAAAATCATTGGGTACTTCCCCTTTTTCAAAAATCATGTTCACAATCTTCAGTAGCTTATTCCTAACCTGAGAGCCACCATATTTAAGAAGCTCATTAATCATACTATTAGCACCTGGGGCCTTATTATTTTTAATCCTTTTAGTACTGTCGCTAATTCTTCCTCACTAAACAAATCTTCCTTCACATCCAAGGTATCACAAACTTTTTCATTTTCATCTATATCTTTTCCTGCAACTGTATCTCGGTTTAGCACATTCTCAAAATGTTCCACCCATCTTTCTTTAACTTTTTCCTTATCACTAATTGTGGCCCCATTTCTATATTTAGCTGGGACTAGTCCAGATTGGCTACTCCCTTTCAATTTATTAACATGCCAGTATAATATTTTACTATTATGCCGTCTAGCCGCATCTTCCAGATCCTCAGCAATTTTATCCATCACCTCCACTTCACATCTCCTTAGTTCATATTTTAATGTTTTCTCTACTTTCTTTACATTCCTTTTGTTTTCATACGACCTATCACTCAGATTATTTTCATACAAACCCCTTCTACTCTCTATTAAACCTAAAGCTTTTTCACTAATATTCCTAGTTGCAGTCTTAGCACTCTTCCCTAGGACACCATCAGCAACTTCACAAATTGTTTTTCTGAAATTATTCCATTAATCTTCCACATTGTCAAATTTTAAACCCTCAAGTTTAGTACTCAACTGTTCATGGAATTTTTTTCTCAAATTTTTATCCTGAAGTCTACCAACATCATAACTTTCCGGGAGGGAGTTACCCTTCCGAAATTTCAGCTTTAAATTAACCGTGTAAGTTTAATAGTAAGAACAAAAATTGTTCAGGACAAAAAGAAGTACTACCCCAAACATTCAACTTTGTTTTTCTAATTCAAATGTTGTGTTAATACAAACTAGAAAAGTGCCCCTAATTTAATAAAAAACTTTGTAATTTAAATTAAAACATGTATTATTTCCCTACTTTGTTGGGTAGCTCACTCCAAGGTTTATGAGCTGCAAGGTGGCTCTCTCGCTTATAATTTTCGTGACTACTGTCCCAGAGGGTAGGAAATGTAAACTACTGAAATCCTTAATTAATAATGCTGAAAAGAACATTTTCTCATAGAGTATTGAGCGTGTTATTGAATTAAATTAATTATCTTGCAAGAATTTAAATAATGAACTTAGTTTTAAAATAAGGTGAATAAATGAATAAGGAAGGGGCGTAAAAAAAACAGTTTAAGGGCAAAAATTTAGTAATTGCCTTTTTAAGACCTTACTTAGAAACAAATTCGTCCTTAGTAAGCATCTCATAGAAAAATTGTGCTAATTAGTCTCCGTAAAAGTAGACAGAATCTATTTTAGCCTACAACACTTCCCTCTCAAGGGACAGTTAAAAGATATTGCTGAAATGGCTACGGAAAGGGAAGTACTTTTACTAGTTCTTAAGGAGGAAACTAGTAAATTGATAATCTTGATTCGACACTTAAACTGATTTGTAGGCACAGTGCACAGATTGATGAAAGCCATTCTATTCATTGAGGAGATCATGAAAAAGTCATTTCCGTAGTCCTAGAAAATGTTCAAGGCTTACCATGCGTCAAGTCTTGGTGGACTGCGAGGAAGTCTTCATGCCAAACAGGGGGGGGGGGGAGATTGTCAAATTCCTGGGAATAAATCTACTAGGGGACAATCCACAAAATGATTTTAATGTAAATATTTATGCAAAAGTTTTAATTTCCTGTAGTATCGAGGTGTTTTATTTTTGTAATCTTATTTCAGCTTTTTTTTGAACGAGCAAAAAGTCAAAAACTCCGCGACAAGGTAAATTTTTCCCAATTTTTTTTTTTGGAAAACAAAAAAAATTGGAAAACAAAAAAATTGGCAAAAAAAAATTTCCCAAAATTTTTCCCTCTGCTTGCTAGAAAAAAGAGCTATAGGTCTTCAGGGTTCAACCTCCCAGTCACTGGCCTCCTGTAGCTTCAACTCTCAACAGCCCTGTGCAGTAGAAATGTTTAAATGCACTTTCAACAATGGATTTAAATATGTTTAAAAATGTTTCAACATTGATCAATATGAAAGCTTTAGTCTCTGCGAACCAAGAGTTCTGTTCACTAAAAAAAAGAAGAGAGAAAAAAAAATCAGTCTCCTTTCACTGGAGTGACTTTCAATATCTCAAACGTTGCAATGATCTGAAAATTATTTTTGAATTAATACTGCTATAAAAAAGAGCTATATGTCTTCAGGGTTCAGCCTCCCAGTCACTGGCCCCCTGTAGCTTTTGCTCTCAAGAGCCCTGTGTCGTAGACATGTTTAAATCCATTGTTTAGACAATAGATTTAAACATGTTTAAAAATGTTTCAACATTGATCAATATGAAAGCTTTGGTCTCTGCAACCCAAGAGTTCTGTTCACTAAAAAGAAGAACAAGAAAAAAATCGGTTTCCTTTTACTGGAATTACAGCCCCACTTTCAGTATCCCAAACATTGCAATGACCTGAAAATTTTATTTGCATTAACATTGCTAAAAAAAAAGAAAGAAAGAGCAATAGGTCTCCAGGGTTCAACCTCCCAGTAATTGATCTCATGTAACTTTTGCTCTCAACAGCCCTGTGCAGTAGACATATTTAAATCCATTGTTTCAACAATGGATTTAAATATGTTTAAAAATGTTTCAACATTTATCAATATGAAAGCTTTAGTCTCTGCGGCCCAAGAGTTCTGTTAACTAAAAAGAAAAACAAGAAAAGAAAATCGTTTTCCTTATACTGGAGTGACAGCCCCACTTTCAGTATTCCAAACATTACAATTATCTGAAAATTTTATTTGCATTAACATTGCTAGGAAAAAGAGCTATAGGTCTCCAGGGTTAAATCTCCCAATTACTTGTCCCCTATAGCTTTTGCTCTCAACAGCCCTGTGTAGTAGACATGTTTAAATCCGCAAAGGCTATTCTATGTCTCCTTCTCAGTAGGATGAATGGCTGGAAATTTTCTTTGACTAACTTTTGGGACTGTAAGCTATGCAATTTCCCCCTTAGTATAGTTTGTTGCGAATAGTAAGGGCAGTTTTTGGGGAGCTCTCTGTGGGATGGGGGTATTTCAATGGAAGAACATTCCATGGGAGGGAATTATTAAGGGCGATATTTGCCAAAAATGTTATTGTTCCTTGGAAAAATTTTCCTCAGGGAAACAATTGTCTGTGAAATTTTTTCGTTGAGGAGGTTTTCTGAAGAAAATTTTCCACGGGGGAAAGATCTCGTGAAAGATCGGGAGGAATTCTCCTTGGATTTCCCAGGATTATCTGATAAACGATTAGAAGTTATATAGGAAAAACAAAACAAATTTTTTTCAATTGAAATAATGAGCAGCATCAAAACATATAGTGAACAGAAACTATTACGCATATGAGGGAGGCTACCCCTTTCCTCAAACCCTCGCTCTTTACACTACATAGTGATATTTTATCAAATCCTTTAAGAACGACTGCTGAAACATAAGGGCCGTTTAATTGCAATAAGAAGCTTTCTTAAAGTTGTATAAAACTTTAGCGCGAAGAGTGAGGGATTGAGAAAGGGGCAGCCTTCCCCACAAATGTAGTACAATTCCCTTTCATTTAAGTATTAATATTGCTCCTTAGTTTCGGTTGAAACTTTTTTTTAATGAAATTTTTTTTTTAATGACTTATTTTTCTTATGATATGAATGGCTTGACATTTAAGTTGGCGAAATATTTTATCTGGATCTAGGCATCATATTTTTTGGATCTTTCTTTCTCACCCACTACGTTTTCTACGTATTTCTGTAGTACAGTAAGTATTTTCCCAAAGATAAGGACCATATAATATAAAAAAAATAGAACATTTCAGTGAAAGAAATCACCAAGACTCATTTTCACTGTAGAATGCAAAGAGAACGACATATGGATATAATTATTTACGTTATGGCATTATTTATTCAAGTCTAACTTCAGTTTTATGAATTATAATTTAAGACCAGTCTATTTTCTCCTGTTTTTATTCATTTCTGGAAAACTGGTATGCGTCAAGGACCGCTAAGGGATACTGAGAAGGGAAAAAAAGAACCTCTAATTTTTTGGGAATGTTCTTTCTTCTAATTTTAAGTGTCAAAATTTTAGTATTAAAATAAACGTAAAATTTTAGACTTTCCCGTTGACAGCAGATCATTCAATAAGTTCCAAATCATTTTTCACCATTTTGTGAGTTTTTTTGTAATTCTATAATCTTTATATTTTTTATTCAAAATTCGCCTTTTTTGAACATTTTAACATTTATGAGTGGCAAACAAAAAGAAATCTTTTCATGAATATGGAAGGACCTGTTTTAGGCGACCATAATACTTCATCATACGTAAGGTATATACTGGATTATTACTGAATTACAGTTATATAAATTAATCGTTCATAAGTCTTAGAAATCAAACTATTCAAGGAATTTTGTCATACAATTTAGGTATTTAAAACTTATTTATTGTTGCTTCTATAATTACACATGCCGTGAATAAACCGACAATATTAGTTGTTTTTTATTTTAAGCATCTGAATTAAACAATGATTAAGGTACAGAAAATGATATAGAACATAATGAAAAGGCTTGTGACGTTTTGGAAGTGAAGAAAATACATTTTTCTTCGTTATCTCTAATGAAACAGTACTAAAAGGAAGAATAAGGCCCCAGGCGCTGAAAGTGTGGTAAATGAGTTTTTTTTTTTTAATTATGATTGTTGTGAAATTATAGATAAATTAATGAAGATTATGAATATTATTTTTGAAAAAGGGGAGGTACCTAGTGATTTTAGGAATTTTTCGATTAAAAAAGGTGATAACAGTGAGTGTGGTAATTATAGAGGCATTATTTGGGTTTTTGTAGGAAGCTAATTACTTAGCGTAATGATACTTTGTAGACTTCGAGATGCCATAGAAAAAATTTTCAGAGAAGAGCAATATGCAAAAATAGACTCGAAAATGAATGTTAAGAAGGCTAGGTCGCTTAGACTGGGAATGAGTGAAAGTGACGAGGTGATGCTGGGAAACGACAAGATCAATTGAGCGGATAGCTTCACTTATCTAGGAAGTATTATTACTATTGATGGTGGATGCAGTGAAGGTGTTAAAAGTAGAATCACCAAGGCCCCAAGGTATTTCTTCACAGTTGAAAAAAGTTTGTAAGAATAATGAAGATTTATTTGCGAACAAAGATTAGAATATAGGTAGCTACAGTGCTGAAAGGGGTCAAGTGTGGTTTTGAAAGGTGGGTGGTCCGAAATCTGGAGGAGACTTAATTAGATATTTTCCAGGGAATTGCCAATCGATTGTTTTGGGTACCCGTCTGACTGACCGCATTTCAAACCGTAAGCTCTTAAAAATTTTGTTTCTATCCTGCTATCTAGGACTATAATGAGAGAAAGGTTAGGACGGCTAGGATATGTTCTGCAGATGATGGATGATAGATTGCCAAAGATTTTTCACCCCCTCCCCTTATTTGGGGCCAAACGAAGCAAATTTCGTCCCCAAATCTGGTAGAGGTAGGTCGCAAGGAAGGATTTACGAGAAATTAGAGCTTCTTGAGACGGTGTAAAGAGGAAGGATTTAAATAGATTGGCTGGGGGAGGAACGTGAGTAACTCTATAGGCATCAGGAG
The DNA here is from genome assembly GCF_032884065.1 of Artemia franciscana. NCBI lineage: Eukaryota > Metazoa > Arthropoda > Branchiopoda > Anostraca > Artemiidae > Artemia > Artemia franciscana. The sequence goes on from NC_088873.1 coordinate 34,134,171, forward strand.
GCTTCATCCTGCACTGAGTTTGTGCAGTAGTCGTAGCAGTAGTAACCTTTTTTAGATGTATCCTCTGAAAAACACACAAAAATTTTAAGCACGATTTGATGAAAAATTCCCCTGGGCGATTCCTCTGGAACATCTCCACATGTAAGTCGGCAAAAAGAAAATGAGACAAATGGAAAGGATTTTGTATAATATTCTGTCAAAATTCCTGTAGCGTCAAAATTCCCCTGGAAAGATTACCCTCAGAATTTCCCTCTCAATGGAAAATTTTCTCGAATATTTTTGATAACTTGGAAAGCGCACTAGAACTTTTCCTTTCCGTTGAGCACTTTGCTCATGGTTTTGAGCCATTAGTTTGATACAATAGCTCCAGGGGAAAAATAACAAATAAACACTCATCGGTGATTTTTCTTCTAGCAAAAATACAAAATTTTACATTTTTGCAGATAGGATACTTAAAACCTCTGAAGAAGGGTACTCTGATACACTAAATCACTAAACACTAAATACATACTCTAAATCACTAAACGATACACTAAATGTTTTATCAGAATCGTAGCTTTTGATGGATAACACTAAAGTTAATGAATATTATATATTATGCAAATAAATAAATTAATGTGTTAATGAATCTATAGTCAGGATAAAAACAAATTCTTTTGATGTATCTATTGATGTGAAAATCTATTTTTTAGAGTTTCGGTTTCTATTGAGCCAAGTCGCTGCGTATTTACAGTTTATTACCACAAACTGTTTGACAAGTAGGGAGTGTTTATCTTTTTTCTCATTTTGGTATCTGTAGGCTTCTTGTTTTAATAGTTTTCCATAGTCTTTACTTGACTTTTGGATTTGTCTTTCTTAATCACGATCTTTACTTCGAGTATAAGAGACTATATTTTGAAGACCAAATATAAAAACTTTGAGTACAAATGAGTAAAAAGAAGTTTTCAGCCAAATTTGGTCGGAAAAAGCGACCAAAAGGTATATAGCTACATGTTGAGGTCTTTCACATTCAAAATTGTTTTCTTGATTTTTCCTTCTTTTTTTTTTAAGATACACAGGGTTGCATTAGTTACGACGTAGACAAGCTAAATAATAAGGATTTCAATTTCACTGTCCTTGGGATTATAATACTAATTTATGTTTAATATATAGTTTAATTAAATAGTTTTATTTATATAGTATTTATTTATGTAGTTTAATTAAAGCACGCTTTTATGAATTAAAATAAACTACAGTAAACTGATAAACTATTACTCTTAGGTACAGAACCTTTTATATGTAAGCAGGCTACAGATCAAGCAGACGGATAATGAGGAAGGGGGCCCCAGTCACTAGGATTAAACCGATGCGGGGTGGGGGGGAGGTCTCTCCTAGTAATAATGAAAAATAGAAATAAAAGCAAGATGTATTTTTTGTACCCCACACCTTAAAATATATTTTTATAGCATAAATACAATCCTGGCTATAACAAGATATTATAACACAAAGACATAAGGCTTTTATCATGGCTAAAATAAAATATGACTACTTCGATGAACTTAGGAGGCGTCTTGGGTGAGGAATAAAGCGACCACTATAGCACCACTTCATGCACAACTGAGGTTAAATTGGACTACAGCATGCACCACATTCATGCACCACAACACGATATATTGCCTTGTCATCGTCGATTTATCATAAAAATATGCTCGGTTTCTTCAAGATATAATGTGCTGTAATTTAGAATTGGGAAAATTTAAAATTTAAATTTTACAAAATGTAAATAAAATAAATTTACATATAATTTCTATTTATAAAATATATATTAAAATTACTTCCTTAACTATTATTTTGCATTTTCACAGTCCCACTCACTTATTTCAATTCCGACCGCATATTCGCTCCTTTTCTGCAGCTAAAGATTTCTTATTATTAATAAGAGGGTAACCTCTCAAAGACAAAGCATTTCTATTTGTTTTTATCATTTATTTTTTAAGGCAAAGATTAGTTAGGAGAATTTTTTAAAGCAGGGATTAGGCTGGGACTTGACACGGGATACCAGTTTGCAGTATGATCACTAAGAATATCAAACAGTTCGTGGTAACGAACTGTAGTAAGGAGCGACCCGGGTCAATAGTAACCAAAACTCTAAAAAACGGAATTTTTTCAGCAATAGCTACATCAAAAGAATTGCATTTTAATGCTGATTTTAAATATATAAGTTTAATCAAGTTTAGTCTTACCCATCAAAAGTTACGAGCCTGAGAAAATTTGCCTTATTTTAGAAAATCGGGGGGAACACCCCCTAAAAAGTCATAGAATCTTAACGAAAATCACACCATCAGATTCAGTGTATCAGAGAACCATACAGTAGAAGTTTCAAGCTCCTATCTACAAAAATGTGGAATTTTGTATTTTTTGCCAGAAGGCAGATCACGGATGCGTGTTTATTTATTTGTTGTTTTTTTTCTTTGTTTTTTTTCCAGGGGTAACCGTATCGACCCAGTGGTCCTAGAATATTGCAAGAGGGCTCATTCTAACGGAAATAAAAAGTTCTAGTGCCCTTTTCAAGTGACCAAAAGAATTGGAGGGCACCCAAAGTCATCGGATCAAAATTCTGAGATAGCCATTTTATTCAACATAGTCGAAAAACTTATAACTATGTCTTCGAGGACGACTTACTCCCTCACAGTCCCCGTGGGAGGGGCTACAAGTTACAAACTTTGACCTGTGCTTACATATAGTAATAGTTATTGGGAAGTGTAAAGACGTTTTCAGAGGGATTTTTTATTGAGGGGGGAGTTGTTGAGAATAGGAGGATATGTTGGGGTAACTTTCCATGGAGTAATTTGTCATGGGGGAAGAAAATTTCCATGAAGGGAGCGCAGGATTTTCTAGCATTATTTAAAAAAAACAATAAAAAATAAATATGAAAAGTTTTTCATCTGGAAGTAAGGAGCAGCATTAAAACGAACAAAAATTACTAAGCATATGAGGGGATTCGTCCCCTCATCAATGCCTCACTCTTTACGCTAAAGTATTTTTAGTAATTTCAACTATTTATTCTACGGCCTTTGTGATTCAGGGGTCATTAAGGGGTCTTAAGGAATTGGGACAAAACTTAAGCTTTGTTGTAAAGAGAGAGGTACTGCTGAGGGGGTAAACCCCCTCATATACGTAATAAAAACATACAATTACAAAAGTTCGTTACGTAAGCTAATTCGTAAGTTACGTATATCTTTTACTAATAAAAACGTTTGTAAAAATTAAATGTTCTAGTTGCCTTTTTAAGTAACAAAAAAACTGGGGGGGGGGACTAGGCCTCCTCTGCCGCTCCTTTTTTCCCAAAATCATTCGATCAAAACTATAAGAAAGCCATTTAGCCAAAATAATAAATATACAAATTTCGTTTTAATTATTCATCTGCGGAGAACCAAAATCAAAACATGCATTAATTCAAAAACGTTCATAAATTAAATAAAAAAAAATTTAACTGAAAGTAAGGAGCGACATTAAAACTTAAAACGAACAGCCCCTCCTAAACGCCCCGCTCTTTGCGCTAAAGTTTTTTACTGTTTTAAAAAGTAGAGTCGAGAGAAAGTGTCAAACTTTAGCGTAAAGAGCGGGGCGTTGAGGAGGGACCAGCCCCTTTCGTATACGAAGTAATTTCTGTTCGTTTTAAGTTTTAATGTCGCTCCTTACTTTCAGCTTAAAAAACTTTTTTTTTATTTAATAATGAATAAAAAACAAGCTTTTGAAGAGAATGAGCTAAAGTAAATAAGTGGTAAATAAACAATGTAAAGTAAAAAGATGACTAATGTTTGATTAAATTGAAAAGAAGCACCTACCTCTTCGATAGAAATGACTCGCTGTAATCTTAAAACAAGATCGGCATAGTGCTCCCATCCTGGTACATCCCTAACTGTTGTAAGCAACTCCATCGCCTGTAATAAAAAACATGAAAAAAAAATGGAAAACCCCACAGATAAAAGATGAAACTGTATGTCGTAAAAAATGTTACCAATACTCTTACTCAAAGAATAAGCTTGGAAAGACAATTTAAACTTGTAGAACGGTATTGTTTCTATAAATACAATTTTATTGAAAGCAAAGTTTATTTATTTGTCGTTTAAATGTAAAGGGATCATAATAGAGAGCGTAACTTATCAATCCCAAATTATTCACCTCTATTTTATTAAGACATTTTTGTTTTAGAAATTCGAATAGCCCATTAATTAATTGCTTTGTATTGTCACAGAATGGAATTATATATTAAGTGTTTTAATTATTTTAGGAACCGAAGCAAACGGTATGGATGCTATTGGGGTCCTTTCCATCGAACTTAGATGGCTTATACTGGCTTAATTTATCTTTATGCATTAGTGGCACATTTTATAGGGGAGGATGTGTCTTTCTTGCTAGATTTTGGAAACTGCCTTATTTTGTATTTTAGATTGTCTACTGTTGACAATTTCATTAAACAGTATAAGAGAATCTCCCCCTCCTAGACTTTTAAAAATACATTTTGTACCCTCCCACATTTTTGTGAATTGCCACCATTGTTACGAGCACTTGAAGTACCAAGGACATGAAAATCAAACGTTTTGTACCCTCCTGAACGCGTCATAGGCATATTCATGCCTGAAAACTGCTATTTATAAAGTTTTTTTCTTTTTGGGGCTGAAAATTATGAAGTTTTTAGTGCAGTATCACATTTTCTTCAGTTTTATTAGGATATCAGTTGATTAGTTTCATCTGTTGATTAGGATATCAGTTTTATCAGTTGATTAAGATATATATGGTTGTGTAATTTTACTTAACGAATTAGAACAACCAGATTTTATTTTCACTGTCCTTGGTACTTTAAAAGGATTTGATACCTTAAAATCATTCTGTGAACCTCAGCGTTGGCTGGCCGTCTCAAAGGCAAAGGGGACATGCCAGTATCAAAACCTATTGGGATTATGCGTTTTGACTATAAAACTTGATTGAAAAGACAGTGAAGTTTGATTTGTTCAGTGTTGGCAAGGTTTTCAAACCAAGCGGATAGCACTACAGGGAGCACCCAAAGCTGCCAAATAAATCACATGAAATTTGGTTGTGCTTATTTTTTGAGTTCAAATTCAGGAATTACCCTTTCCACAACTCTGAAATTCTGCTTAGAAAATTCTGCTAAGTTTAGTCGAAAAAACAAAATTCTCACTTTTTGATGATGTAAATGTCAGAAAATGAATATCTCACTTGGAAGTTGAATGGTTTGTTTACGATTTTTAATGAAATATGTGTCGACGTTTTGGTTTCTGTCTTTTATTAGGATTTTATATCCACAAATTATGGCACGGCCACCCAATCAATTCAGTTAGGCCATACAAGCTAATAAAGTTTATAATGGATCAAAAAGGTTGATCATTGTGGCCTTAAGGATTGGGCATTTAATAATAATTAATAATAATTTCATTAATAATAATTAATCAATAATTTTTTTTTGATTTGTTTATAATGTAAAATATCAGCACTATGATAGGCCTATTTACAGTTTCACTCAAGAAGTGAAATTAGGTTAATCATTGTGATTAGTTAGGTCAATCATAATGAAATATACCAAATGTGATTCAAAATTATTGAAAACACAGAAGAAAATTATGGAGGCAGGCCGCCCAGAACGCATCATAGTGAATACCTAACCACCTCTATATATTAAATATTTAATTAAAATGTTTCCTGCATCGTAGCTTTTCTCACTGAGACTAAGCAAATTACAACCTATTGCTACCGAAAACTAGCTTTTCTCAGATTACACAGATCAAAATTCTTGAGTGTTTTCGGGATGTTTAACAAGTACCTCTAATAACGAATATAATTCTTAAATCAATATCTCACCTCAAATTGTCGATCGAATTCAAAGTCAATTAAGTTTTCCAAGTTTTTGAGACAGCAAAGTACCCCAGTTCCACCAATAAGATTTCGCCTTGCTCTTAAACACCGAATTGAAAATCCTTGGCGCTGTCCATCGGGTGAAAAGCACAGCCTCACCAGACCTTGGTCAGTTATACCAGTCGCGGTTACATCCAGCTCAAGTAGATTCGTACAATATTGCCCGATATCACTCATTGCCTACAAAAAAAGAATAACAAAAAGAAACATTTGGGTGATAACCTAAATGGTCGGAAAGTAAGTCCAGTTGATTTAAGTGGAAAAATATTTCTTTGTAATATGCCATTGAAACAACTAGCTGTGGTAAGATACCTTGGTTTCCAGCTTGATCAAAATCTGAGCTGGAAAGCACATAGTGATCAGGTGGCAGCTAAAGTATCTAGAGGCAGGCATGTACGCAGGAATTTTTTCGGGGGGGGGGGGTCAAAGCCTTCGAAACAGCAGATATAAAGTAGTACTTTTTTTATTTAGTAATGCGAAAACCACGTATATCGGAAAATACAGATTAACTTTAATCTGTACTATTATAGCGGATAGGGGGAAGAAGACTGAAGCCTCAAAAGTACGTTTTAGGTTCAGGTTATGTTCATAGCGATTTAGAACCAGTGATTAATCTATTATATCCTACTGAAATTGAAATTTTAGGGTTAATAGTGCAATATGGGTGCTGCGGGGGGTAGTTCTTCCATTGCTAAAGCGTAGATTTTAATGAAAAATTATAATTTCCAAAATTGATCCATTAAAAGCTGTACTTTATCCTGAAAAGGGGGGATAGACGTCCTAATATCAAGGATAATTCTATTTTGCTATGGAAAGCAAACTCTCTTTGCCGAAAAAAAAAAAAAAATAACAGTACAATTGCTAATTACTTCAAAGAGGGAAAAAGTTAAACAGAAAATGGATTAATCATTGGGTAGTGACTTGACCGGATAATTGCATGCTGTAAAATCCCCCCAAAAAGCTTCACACATGTATCTAGATTCTTAATAAATGTCTTGTTTTTGCCAGAAATTCCAAGAAAACACTGGGAAATTAAACATTTCACAAAATTTCGGCGGGGGGGGGGGGGGCGGGTCCCGAAGGCACCCCCCCTGCGTACGTGCCAGTCTAGAGGGCCTGGGTCTGATTCGGCGTCTGAGAAATCAGTTTCCTCGTTCTGCCCTTTTAACTCTTAATCATTCTATTGTCATGCCTTATATTTCTTATAGTTGTGGGATATGGACAGGTGGATTTTATACAAATTCTAATCGTGTTCAGGTTTTACAAAATAAAGTTATTACACTATTTGGAAATTATGTCCATGGTGAAAATGATACAGTTAATTCTTATAGGAAACTCTATTGCTGATTTTTGTTCTTGGAACATGTCGCGTGCTCATTTTTGTTCGCGAAACTTGCTGTACATTGATTTTTCCTCCTCGTGAAACTGATTTTGTTCTTGGAGGTTTTCACATTCTGATTTTTTGTTCTTGAAACTTGCTACATGTTCATTCTTCTCCTCATGATTTTTAATGTTAGCCAACTTCATGATTATCAACTTGCTATTTTTTGTATTTCAGAGTATTTATGGTTTGTCCCCTGAAATTTTTCGTCAAATGTTTACAAAGAATTCTTCACACCACAGTTATGAAACTAGAAATATGGATGATTTGGTGTACGAGTGTCACAGCTCTCAAAGGGCAAGTTTTAGTCCCAGGTTTGCTGGACCAGTAGTATGAAATTCTTTACCAACGAGTATAAGGTTATCTGAACATGTTAGCAACTTTAAGAGCAGACTGAAGAACCACCTTCTGGGAAAAGATTAAGTAAATAATTTAAATGAGATGGCTTATTGTCTTGTTTTTTAAGTAAGATTTTTTTCTCAATCTTTCTCTCTCTTCTTCTTTATTTTTTTTTGTTTTCTTTTTCCCACTTTTTTGTCTTATTTTATTTCTTTTTTTGTTAATTTTTTTCGGTATTGCTGTTCGTTGAATGCTTATCAGCCAGTACTAGCAAGTCTCTGACTTTCTAAAGTGGCTGATGTAGTTCTTTTGTATATTGATGATACGTATAATAAAAGTGCCTCTCTCTCTAAATAGCATCTATCGGTGGATTTGGGCATTTTGATTACGTTTTTAGTTCGCAGAACTTGTTGCATGTTGATTTTTCTCATCGTAAAACTTGTATATTGATTTTTCTCTTTGTGAAACTGATTTTCTTCATGGAACATCTTGCCTGCTGATTTTTATTCCTGTAACTTGTTGCGTGCTGATTTATGTTTTGAAACTTGCTGCATATGATTTTTCTCTTTTTAAAACTTGTACATTGATTTTTGTCCTCGTGAAACTGATTTTGTTCATGAGTCTTATTGCAAACTGATTTTTGTTCTTAGAACATGTCGCGTGCTCATTTTTGTTCGCGAAACTTGCTTTACATTGATTTTTCCTCCTCGTGAAACTGATTTTGTTCTTGGTACTTGCTGATTTTTATGGATTTTTCTTTTCGTAAATCTTGTATATTGATTTTTCTCCTCGTGAAACTGATTTTCTTCATGGAACTTCTTGCATGCTGATTTTTGTTCCTGTAACTTTTTGCGTCCTGATTTATGTTCTTGAAACTTGCTGCATGTGATTTTTCTCCTCTTGAAACTTGTATGTTGATTTTTGTCCTCGTGAAAATGATTTTGTTCATGGATCTTGTTGCATGCTGATTTTTGTTCTTGTAACATATCACGTGCTCATTTTTGTCCGCGAAACTTGCTGTACATTGATTTTTCCTCTTCATGAAACTGATTTTGTTCTTGAAACTTGCTGGTGCTGATTTTTGCTCATGGAACTTGCTACGTTCTGATTTCTCTTTGTGAAACTTGTTGAATGTTGATTTTTGTCTTCATGAAATTTGTTCATTGATTTTTCACCTCGTGAAACTGATTTTGTTCTTGTAGGTGTTTGCATGCTAATTTTTGTTAATGGAACTTGTCGCGTGCTGAATTTTCATCGTGGAACCTTCTGCATGCTGATTTCTTGTTCGTAAACTTTTTAGAGGTCGTTTTCTCTCTTCGTGAAACTTGTACATTGATTTTGCTCCTCGTGAAAATGATTTTGTTCATGGAACTTGCTGTGTGCTGACTTTTGTTCGTGGAACCTAATTTTTCATGATATGCTAGTAGGTTAGGTTAACCTAATCTAACCTACAAAGGATAGGGTAGGTTAAATTAGGCTAGATGAAGTGCCATCTAACCTAGTTTAACCTAGCCTATTTCTAAATCAGACGAACGGAAATCAGCACGCGAGAAGTTACATGAGCAAAATCAGTTTCACGAAGAGAAAAAAAAATCAATGTACAAGTTTACCGAAGATAAAAATAAAAAAGCGACAGGTTTGACGAACAGAAATCAGTAAGTAACAACTTCAACGAAAAAATTAGCCTGAAAAAAGTTCTATGAACAAAATCAGATTCACGAAGATAAAAATCAATGCAAAAGTTTCACGAAGCGAAAAATCAACATGCAACAATTTTCACGGGGAAATAAGCAGAACGTAGCACGTTCCATGAGCAAAGATGATCATGCAGCAACTCCTATGCAAAAAATCAGTTTCATGAGGAGAAAAATCAATATACAAGTTTCGCTAAGAGATAAATCAACCTGCTACAAGTTCCAGGAACAAAAATTAGCAAGCAACAAGTTTCATCAACAAAATCAGTTTCATGAGGTGAAACATCAATGAAAAAGTTTCATGAAGAGAAGAATGAACATGTAACAAGTTTCAAGAACAAAAAATCAGAATGTGAAAACCTCCAAGAACAGTATCAGTTTCACGAGGAGAAAAAGAAATGTACAATTTTCACGAAGAGAAAAATCAAAAAGTAATAAGTTTCACGAAGAAAAAATCGATCGCAACTGGTTCCTTGAGCAAAAATCAGTACGCAGAGAAAAAATAAATGTACAAGCTTCACGAAGAGAAAAATCAACGTCAGCAAGATTAACGAACAAATTCAGCACTCAAAAAGTTCCATGAACAAAAAAAGTATCACGAGGAGAAAAAACAATTTAGAAGTTTCAAGAAGATAAAAGAATAAACATGCAACAAGTGTCATGAATAAAATCAGCACGCAACAAGCTCCATTAAGAAATTCAGTTTCACGAAGAGAAAAATCAATACACAAGTTTCGAAAAGAGACATATAATGTGTAATATGTAACATGTTTCATGAACAAAAATCATCATACAACAAGTTCCACAAACAGTTTCCCGACGAGAAAACTCAATGTACACGTTTCACAAAGAGAAATATCAAAATGCAATAAGTTTCATGAACAAAAATCAGCACGCAACAAGTTCCACGAACAAAATCAGCAAGCAATAAATTCCACGAACAAAAATCAGCACGTAACAAGTTTCATGAAAAAAGATCAGTTTCACGAGAAGAAAAATTAATGTACAAGTTCTACGAAAAAAATCAGCACGCAATAAGTTCCATGAACAAAATAAGGTACACGAGGAGAAAAATCAATCTACAAGTTTCAAGAACAGAAAAATCAGGATACAACAAGTTCCATGTGAATGTTTATCCTTACAATGTAAAATTATATTGGTCGAAAACGTATAATAAACTAGCTACTGCCAATGACCTGCCATAGATTATCATGGAGGTATCTGCATAAGAAATCTTGGAGTTGACGGAACTTAGAGTGGAATTAGTGAAATAGGAACTGTGGAATTGGGGACGGAAATGAGAGAATCAGAACTGACGCAACCAGAGCCAGATTTGGAGTAGGTTGAACCGGGATAGAAACCAGCAGAATGAGAGGTGAAACCGTTGAAACCGAGCGTCAGAAGCGGGGAAGTGGAACTGTATATCACTTTATTTAAAAAAATATTTTTAAAATGTCTTATGAATGATGATGGGATGCGAGATGGTCAGTAACGCTGTAAAGTGCTGCATTCGTTTCTAAAAGTGCCGGTAGTCCTTTAAAATAAACGTAACATAGATATTTATTTTGGCCAAAAACTGTCCCACAGCGAAGTGTCATTTTCAAGCATTTTGTGGTGCACAACAACGATTCTAGCCAAAAGAATACCAAAAAGCTATTATGTGAAAGTTCTGAGGTATTCAATTGATTTAAAATTATCAAAAAAACTATAGGCATATTTAGCCTCCTGTTCCAGCAGCAGTAATGTCGTGCGGTAGCGCATTGGTTTCTAAAGGTGTAGGTAGTCCTACAAAATACAGGTCAATATAGACATTTATTTTATCCAGAATGACGGTCCCACAGCAAAGCAGCGTTTTCAATCATTTCGTGGTAAAAAACACCAGTTTTGTCCAAAAGAAGTACAAAAAGCTATAGTGTGAAAATTCTGAGATGGTCAATTGATTTAGATTTATCCACAAACTATATTCATATTGAGCCTCAAGTTTCAGAGGCAGCAATGCCGTACGTAGCGTATTGGTTTCTAAGGGTGCAAGTAGTTCTACGAAATAACAGTTAACACAGACATTCATTTTAGCCAGAAAGACTGTCCCAGAGCAAAGCGGCGTTTTCGATCATTTTGTGGTAAAATACAACTTTAGCAAAAAGAATTCCAAAAATCTATTGCGTGAAAATTCTGAGAAGGTCAGTTGAGTCAGAATTCTCAAAAAACTATACTCATACTTAACCACTGTTTCAGAGGTAGTAATTCCGTGTGGTAGCCCATTCGTTGCTAAAAGTACGGGTAGTTTATTTTAACGGTTTTTATAAGTGGATGATTCGGTTGAAGCTTGAAAAAATTGTGTACAGTTGTATTTAATAGAGCTTCAGCTATTATGGAGAACTGTCGGTGGTTTTTTTCTGTAGGTTGAGAGAGGAGTGTGCCTTAAGGGTGAAAAAGTGAGTTTCTAATTCTAAGATTTACGTTGGATTTTACGTATGTTAAAGGTTCTTGCGAACTTCCAACTCCGTTCTCGTGGCAGTACGAGTATTTGCAAGCCAATACAGTAAAGATCACGTTTGCTTATTAATTGTCTAATCCCTATCCCTGAGCCTTCTCAATGCCTTTGCCATATTTTGGTCATCATAGTACATCTCTTCTTACTTCAGTACCTCTACACTGTCATGACCAGTTGAAAATCGACCACGTGCCTTTACCATGTCCATAGATTCAATTTTGGATAAAATTAGCACCCCTTTCTATCACCTTTTCCGGCTGCCTCAAAAATGAATCGAATCTTTCTAGATATGTACTGGCGCTGAAATATGACATCCCCCTCTGGGGTTGATTGCTAGCCCCCCCCGTTTGAATAGCTCACAATGAGATGGGTCAGTCATTGAATGTCACAGGCTGAAAGAAAATAATACCAAGAAAAAAATGAACAGAATATAGAATTAAGGACACATTTAGAAGGGTTATAGACCCTCCAAAATACTAGGATTATATCACTAAGAAGTGAAGATTCACTTTGTCTGGATTTATAATACCCATCTAAAAGATTACTTAGTAAGCAGGTGCACTTCAAATATAACCAAACTCTAGTAATCAGTTTTCTCCTCTTTGTCTCAGTTATTGCGGTCATAGGAAAATCCTAAATCAATAGCTTAATCATTCTAGTGAGCGGGACATTGGAAATCTCCGCGTGTGGGATTGTTATTTCGTAGAATCTATGTCCTGAATCATAGCATTAGAAACAGATTGCTGGTCCAGCTAAAAATAATTAAATGGCCCTGGTGGTTAGGTTAGGGGCTCGGTGAAACTGGATGGTTAGCCCCTCCTGTTGGAATTGGATGTTCGGGCCCCCAGTGAAATTGGATGCTAGGGCCCGTGATGGTTAGGATAGGGGCTCAATGGAATTGGATGCTAGGCCCCCATGGGAACTGGATGCTAGAGTCTCTGGTGGTTATGTTAGGGGCCCGATGAAATTGTATGCTAAGGCCCCCCAGTGAAACCGCAAGCCAAGGCCCCGATAGAACTCGATGCTAGGACCCCCCCCCCAGTGAAACTGGATGCTAGGACCCCAGTGGTTAGATTAGGCTAGTCCCCTCCCCCGCCCCTTGGAATCAGATGTAAGGGCACCTAATGAAATTGGATGCAAAGGCCCCTGGTGGTTATGTTAGTGTCCTTATGAGATTAGATGCTAGGCCCCAAATGGAACTGGATGCAAAGGCCCAGTAGGGACACAGTGGGATTGACTGGAAAATCTTGGAAACCGGATATCTTGGAAAACGCTTAGAGTGGAGAGATCGGGATGAAACTTGATGGGAAGGATAAGCACAAGTTATAGATACGAGATTGACATAATTGGTACGGATCCGTTCTCTTTGAGGGAGCTGGGGGTTGTTAATTTAGAAAAATAGGAAAAATTGAGGTATTTTTAACATAAGAACGGGTGACAGGATCTTCATGAAATTTGATATTTAGAAGGAACTCATGTCTCAGAGCTCTTATTTTAAATCCCAACCAGATCTGTTGACATTGGGGGGGGAGCTGGAGAGGGAAACCGAAAATCTTGGAAAACGCTTATAAATGTCGTAGATACGTGATTGACGTAACCGGACTGTAACCGCTCTCTTTCGGGGAGTTAGGTGGTGGGGTTGAGTGCTTTTGCGAGTTTGGTGCTTCTGGGCGTGCTAGGACGATGAAAATTGGTAGGCGTGTCAAGGAGCTGCAGAAATTGACCTGATGAAGTCATTTTTCCCGATTCGACATCTGGGGGGCTGAAGGGAGAGGAAAAATTAGAAAAATTGAGGTATTTTTAATTCACGAGTGGGTGATCGGATCTTAATAAATTCTGATATTTAGAAGGACCTCGTGACTCAGAGCTCTTATTTTAAATCCCGACCGGCATTATGTCTCTGATTTTCGTTTTAAAGCAATCTGTTCATTCTTAGGATTTTGCTAGAGCTCGTAACATATGAGCTCTTGGCTTATGGCTTTTCCGACCTCGTCACAAGTGCCATATGAGCTCTTAGCTCTTGTTTTGTTTATATTTTCTTAGTTTTAAATTTTATACGGACGGAACATTCGGTGTTTATTTTTTTATGGCACTTCGGATTTATCAAGTGACATACAGCGAACACAAATTCTGTCGGTCTGTCTGTCGGTCCCGGTTTTGCTAGCTTAGGCACTTCCAGATAACCTAGGAAGATGAAACTTGGCAGGCGCATCAGGGTCAAGACGAGATTCAATTAAAAATAGTCGTTTCCCCGATTCGATTAACTGGGTGGGAGTGGGGGGGCGATTAATCCTGAAAAATTAGAAAAATGAGGTAACTTACGGACGGGGGCTCGGATCTTAATGAAATTTGATATTTAGAAAGGTATTGTCTCAAAGATTTTATTTAAAATCTCGACCGGATCCAGTGACGTTGGGAGGAGTGGGAAGGGGAAACCTAAAATATTGGAAAACGCTTAGAGTGGAGGGATCGGGATAAAACTTGGTGGGAAAAATCAGTACAAGTCCCATATACCTGATTGACATAACTGGAACGGATCCGTTCTCCTTGGGGAAGTTGGGGGCAGGGTTAGCTTTGAAAAGTTAGAAAAAATGAGGCATTTCAACTTACGAAGGAGAGACCGGATCTTTATGAAAATTCATATTTAGAAGGATCTCGTAACTCAGATCTCTTATTCTAAATCCTGACGGGATCCAGTGTCATTGGAGGGAGTTGGTGGGGACCGGAAATCTTGGAAAAGGCTTAGAATGGAGAGATCAGGATGAAGCTGGAAAGAACAAGCACGTCCAAGATACGTGAATGACATAACCGGACCGGATCCGATCTCTTTAGGGGAGTTAGGGGGAGGGTTTAACTCGGAAAAAATAGAAAAAAGAGGTATTTGTAACTTACGAACGGGTGATCAGATCTTAATGAAATTTGATACTTAGATGGATCTTGTGCTTCAGAGATCTTATTTTAAATCCCGATCAGATCCGTTGACATTTGGACAGTGGAATGGGGAAACTGGAAATCTTGGAAAATGTGAAAAATGAGATATCTTTATCTTACAAAAGGGTGATCGGATCTTAATGAAACTTGATATATAGAAAGATAGAACGTCTCAGATGCGCCATTGTCAATTCGAATCGTATCAAGAGACATACGGGGCTGGAGGGGGAAAACAGAAATCTTTGAAACCGGAAATCTGGGAACGGCTTAGAGTGGAGAGATCAGGATGAAACTTGGTGGGAAGAACAAGCCCAAGTTCAAGATATGTGATTGAAATAATTAGAACAGATCCACTCTATTTGGAAGATTTGAGGGAGGAGGGTGTTAATTCGAAAAATTAGAAAAATTGAAGTATTTTTAACTTAAGAACAGTTGACCGGATCTTAATGAAATTTGATATTAAGAAGAAACTCGTGTCTCAGAGCTTTCATTTTAAATCCCGACCAGATCTGGTGACATTGGGGGCGTTGGAGGGGAAACCAAAAATCTTCGAAAACGCTTAGAGTGGAGAGATAGGGATGAATCTTGGTGGGTAGAATAAGCAAATGTAGTAGATACGTGATTGATGTAACCAGACTGGATCCAATCTCTTTAGGGGAGTTAGGGGGGTCAGTGCTTTGGCGAGTTTGATGCTTCTGGCCGTTCTAGGACGATGAAAATTGGTAGGCGTGTCAGGGATCCCTAATTCAACCATCAGTCGGGCTGAAGGGAGAGGAAAAATTAGAAAAAAGGGTATTTTTAACTTACGAGTGGGTGATCGGATATTATTGAATTTTTATATTTAGAAGGACCTCGTGTCTCAGAGCTCTTATTTTAAATCCCGGTCGGCATTAAGCCTCTGATTTTGCTTTTAAATGATTCTTGGCTAGAATTTGGCTAGAGCTTATGTCATATTAGCTCTTGGCTCTTCCGACTTCGTCACAAGTGCCATATGAGCTCTTAGCTCTTGTTTTTTTCCCTTCGTTTTCCTTTACGACAACATACCCGTTTTGTCATCTTCATATTCATTTCTTTGTTTGGATAACCTGATTCACGAAATGTAGTAGATTCTGCTTTCAAAAAACATTTATGAACCAATGATGGTGAGCTGATGTTCATTATCCGTCTACTTAACCAACATCTCACTCTAACGTCAATTCCCCATGCTTACCTTCTTGTCAACAGATGAAACAAAAAAGATGAAGCAGATGAAACGTTTTTCAAGTTCACGTTTGCCATGTTCGTACATGGCAAACATGGCGTACATGGCAAACATGTTCGTACATGGTTGCTAAAAGATATTCCAATTTTTTTCTTTCAGTGGACAAAATTTTCAAATTCGCTTTGTTGCCCAGTTTCTCTAGTTAAAATTATTCCAATAGCCTTGATGAGAAGGTATATTTTGGTAACACGAAAAGGGCACACGTACATTTGGAACGTTTTTGATCCGGGCGTAGGATGGTTATCAAATGTAGAGAGACTTCCACTGAGCGGAATTTTTGACCAAATTAATTGTCTTTTTCCTCTTCTTCGTTTAGTTTGAATTACGTGTTTTTTTTGTTGGCCTACACTTTCTCATTTTCTCGTCATTCCTAGCTAGTGAGGTCTTAGAAATAATATTGAAGGTGTTCACCCTAAAATATCTGAGATTAGCAGTACAATGGTTAGTTTCAGTTTTATTATCCGAAATATCTGCTGGGCTGCTTGTTTCTTGACCTGCTTTGACAGGGCAACAACGTCAATTTGAAGATTTTTACATTCACAAAATACATTTTAAAATATATTTCATCTTGAACTTACTTTTCTGTTTTTCCTTTGATTTTATAATTCTAGTCGTCAAGTTTTTAATCTTTTTTTATTGGCTAATTCATTGATTGATATTAACCTTTCAAAAAATATATAATTTGGCTTTTAGCTTAAAATTGTACTGTCAACTTAGAGGCCTCACTTCACGTTTACAAACTTATTGTATCTAGTTTGACACAAGGCGAAATAAGATAAAATAAAGTTTTCTCTTCCTATCCTAAAAGTAAACCTTAGTACCATCAAAGGTCAACAGAAAAATTCCAATTACTGTCCTGTTCAACTTTAAATTGCTGTCACTTGAAGTAGAGAATTCTGGACAAATGTAAGAAAAACAAATGTCAGCACCAGAAATTCGTCAAAAACTAGAGAAGGAATAAGAAGATATTTAACTCCTTTAAAATATTGGAGAAGCACAGAAGCGGAAAGACTCAGCAGAAAGCTAAAATGATTTCGATCAGAGGCTGTTTTGGACTTCAATTTTTGTCAACTTATTGAACCAGCTGAGAAAAGCTGACATTTTAAAAATGTTTCCTTAGGACGAGAAGCTATTTTCTTGGTCCATTCAGATATATCAGTAGTTGTCAATCAGGGATTTTGATCACCCCAGGAGACCTAGAAGTGATTTCGGCCGGACATAATAAATTAATTTGTCTGTCGTACAGCATAACTTTTTTAAAGTGCCATTTTAAAAAAAAACCTTCTTAGACATTCTGTTCCAGACACGGATCCAAGGGGGGATGGTATTCAGACCCGTTTGTATTCCAGGAATTTAGATCTTTAGGACCCTTCCATATTTTTTTGCATATTTTTGTACGATTTTTCTATTTTTCGCACTTTTCAAGAGTTGTGCACCCTCTGCCCCCCGTCCTGAAACAAAATCCTGCGTGTCTCCGCTAGTTTAAATATATTCAATACTGAGTTTTGTGTTTATGCCACGCTTCGATTTTCAATTTCAGAGTGAAGGATCTCCTGAGTTATTAAAAATATTTTCAAGAGACTGCCATACAGGGATTCGTAATAAATACAAGAATCAGTGAGCTAGACGGAACTGCTCATCTTCCTGAAAGGGAATATCTCGTGGTACTTTACTCAGGTTCGAATACTCAGGTAAATACACGAGCAAAAAAAAAAATAGACGAATAGATAGAAATATAGAGAACGTAAAAGAAATGTTGCGAAGACCCTTGGACCTAGAGAATATGCTCTTTCTTACAAGTTGAAAAAGGCAGGATTTTTTTTTATAAAAGTATCTTTAGTAGAAGAAAAAACAATATCAAAAGATAATCATCAAACGAAGATAAGAGTTGTATTGACTCCAATTTTAACATTAAAGTTAGGGTCATAAAAACTTGACTAAAAAATAAGGTAGGCTAAGTTGAAAGGTTTCAAAACATTATAAAGTATATTATTGGAAAAAAACAAACGTTACAAAATAGAACACGAGAGGCAGAACCATGGGATATCAAAGAGAGAAAAGGAGTGTGGTGAGTGGGAGTTATTTATACTTTCGGTAAAGACTGGCACGGAGCTTGGAATAAGAATTGGTCTAAAAGTACTAACTGAAACAAATTTTGTCTGTGACTGTCCTTCAGCTCTTGGAGGCCGCATTATTCCTAGTGAGTTGGATTTGGAGAAATCATATCTTTTTGATGGTTTATCCCCAACTTAATATGGCTTGTCAAATTATGGGGTCAATGGATCCGGCCGGGGTCCTATCCCTCTAATATTGCGACAGCCCATATCCCTCTATTACTGCAACAACCAATATCCCTCTAACACTACAACAGCCCTAGTCGTCTGGTTTGCATGACTTTTACAACTTTCACAGAGAATGGATGTCATCATCTGGTTTTGTTGATATGCATTGACAAAATTGTTTCCGGAAATTTTTGGCATGATTCCAACATGGTGGCTAAGTATGTTGTCGGTGAAATAACACAATGGTTCCTACGATAGCCTTGAACGTCCGGAGAGAGATAAACTTAGGGTCGCGTAATAAATTTGGCCTTGTGTGGGTATAAAAGTTTCATGGAGAGTTATTTATTATCATAGTTCCAAACAAACATTTGACTAGTTAACATTGATTCAAGTTTTATTCAGAAATTGTTCTATTATTTAAAATGAGCGTCCTTAGACTCTTACTACTGGAAGGATTTAACAGTGATAATATGAAGACAAGAGCGTCCGTTTTAGCAGTGGAAATAGTAAAAAATTGTCGACAAACATTTGAGTGGGATAAAATGATTAGTAGATATGTTACATCATTAAGTAAATTTAAGTTGGAAGAACAATTATGTTTCACGGCAAAAGTAAATACAATGCATATATCCAGGCTACAGAATGGATTGAATGCAATCATGAGGCATATTGAAGACAAAAAATTGGGTTACCTGCAGAAAAAAAGGAAATGCGTGCATATTATTCTGTTATTACATTTTGTGAAAGTAAATAATGTTTTAAAATGATTTTTTGTTTTCTGGTTGGATATTTTAGTTGATCATTTACTCCTTCTCCATAGACAACAAATCGATAACAAGAGGGTGATCGAAGTAGAAAGTATCTTCTTTCCTGGAGTTTGTGAGCTAGTCGATAATCAACAGCGGGAATGTCAAGAAAAAATCAACGGATTTGAGAAATGAAAATCATAAGGAATCTTGTGAAATTGGAAAAATGTTTGAATCTAAATGACCAGTTTTAAAGGTATCAATGCAAAAGAAAAAATGTCTCAAAGAATGCTTAAAGATATAACGAAAGATGGGTCTCCAGCTTTGGATTATTGCATAAAGCTTATACGTCGAGGGCAGAATGTATTTACTAGATGTATTGACGTACTAGCCGAAATAAAACAAAACGATATTGTCGATTTGCTTTTGAGCACTATCTTGACATTCAGTTTCTATTTGACAGTATGAGAGTCGGCAGTGATAAAAATATTCTACAAATGTCCATTATGTTTGTATATATTGGGTAACTTGTTGTCATGTGAGAACTGCACCAGTGTTAATGATTATAACGAAAAGTGCAGATTACTAAATTATGAGATCCATATAAATTACATAGAGGATATGCAGTACAAATTAAACACTATAATTCCTGCGTTGAAGAGGTTTGTGACTCTCACACTAGAGACTTCCTATTCTCCAGCTGTCACTATGGTAAACGTGATCAATGGGAAAACACTTACCATGGTATGATTCGAAAAACCCTAAACGGGATTTCAGTTTATTTCAAAGAGACTGGTGTCGCTATGGTTTTATATTGTTTTGGGAGGAAGAATTTGGTCTACACTTCAATTGATGGAGTAACATGAGAATATGATTTTTACGTCAACATTGTGAGGATAACGGCTATTATGATTACACGCCTACTGATCTTTATTTGGCTGTTACAGAAAGTGATTCTGCATATGAGAATACTGTGTGTGACAATGCTTCAAATAAACAAATTGAAACACGGGAATTTTACAATATGAATCAAAATAGTATCATTTAATTAACAAAGATATATAATACAAAATGAAGGTATATTATATTTTAGAAAGTGTAATATAGTACCCTATTCAGATTTCAGTGCCCTGAAATCTCTATATTATATGTAGGACAGGGTGTTTTCTGATACAAAGTCATTCAATCGAGGATTGCCTACATAAATACTGAGATATTCATTGTGAATATACCCAGTATATAAAAAAATAAGATATAGTAGTGCATGAAAACTACATATTTTGGTTGATAAATCTTGTCCTTACTTCCGATTTTGAATAATAGATTTCTCACTTTTTCAGGGAGGTTTTTGATGTGGGGCGTGTAGAATACATATTGTAGGCCAAGTAACCAAAAAATTCTATATTCTTCGTTGTTTCAAAGATACATAGCCTAAGAACCGTCTGTACAATCGAAGAATTACTATTTACAATGATAATGATACTGCTAGCGCTTTAAATTAATTCAAGAAAATCTGATGGCATGCAGTAGGATTTGTATTTGGACCTGTACAGATCCAAGCTGAATGTATTGATTATTCGATCTGTATTCAAGGTGCGAGGTCAAATAGAAAACTACCGTCATGGGTAATTTCTTGATATGTCTTAAATTGAATTAGAGCGATTAATTCTAAGCTCTCCACGAACGGTTTTGCAAAGGTAAACTCTAAACGTACATCGCCCGTTCGGACAAAATTCATATCTTGAGCATCAGATAACTCCAATACAATCTTCTTGAAAATCTCAAGTAAAATCTTGGTAGAGGACCCAGACTTAGCTGACTTTATGTTGGTGCTCGTGACACACTTTAGAGTTATTTTTCCTTCCTCACATCTCAAAGTACGTGAAAAACAAGTCGGAACTATTTTATCGTAATTACTTTGAGTGCCACAAGAATGTTTTCAAGGAAAAGGGCGGGGGAAATTCCTGCTAAAAGCTTTTTTTCAAAGTTTTAAATAGGAATATATTCTATATTCCTCATTTTGTATGATTTTTAAAATCTTTCCTTGTTTCTCAGGAAACCCATCGTTACTGCTGCCCCTTCCCTTGCCAGCGTCAATGGTAGCTATCCTGACTATTTAAAAGACCTAATATGACTAGAAACTTTGGTTTGGGATATGCTTTATAGCCATTTTAGGGTGAAATCACACATCAGGCACATTTCACTATCTTAGAATGTAGTTCAATAAGTAAATAAAAGTCTGAGGAGGTCTTCTAGAGCCGAAATTACACCCAGAGAGTGTATTCAAGCTCAGAAAACTTAAGACATTAGCTGAAACGTTAGATGGCGCTGTTGATGTTTTTCAGCATTATCACCAGTTTCCACTCTTACCAGTTCCTCTTTGAAGTACGATTAAATAAATGACAATGCCTTACCCGATCTGTTGTGATTGTCATTTTTAGTGACAAGACAGTAACTTGTGTCAGTTGAGGGATGAAACTGATTAGCCAGTTGGGACAGAGCTCTGTGACGTAGTCAAGACTGAGAGTGTGGAGTTGCTGAAAGACGGAAATCAGATTAGACAGTGAAAGAAGCAAAATAATTAATATCAATTACAGTGCTTGGTTTGAGGTGTCTGGACACCCAAAATTCGTAACTCATACCCTTAAGGTCCATTCACAATCATATTTTACTAATATCAAGATATAACTAGCACTAATTTCGGGAACCAGTTGAAATCAAACCTGTTCATACGGAGACTGAGCTAACGTAGAGAACTTGGTAGAGCCAAAATTGCACTTCACTCGATCTGAACTTATTTAAGATGGAACCAATTGTAGTTTTTCATAGAATTTCCTAATTGGCAAATACCCATGCCTCACCTATATTGAGAAAAATGCCAAAATATATAAATATATATATATATATATATATATATATATATATATATATATATATATATATATATTTTATATAAATATATATAATAGATTGAAAAGTGGACCGAAAAAAAAATGCGATTCTACGAGGGGCTACTGGAGCTCGTCAGAGCTAAAGAACATTTGTAGAACAAGAGACACAAGGACTAGTATGTGACCTCACATATGCAGGAATACGTGGGACTATTACAGTATTAGTTGATTCCACTGTTTAAATTATCCATTGCGAACGGTAAATGTGATAAAACCAGATTTTGGAACGAGCTGAATTACGATATTAGTCAAATCCCATTGCATAATGGGCCTTTTCTCTTACTTTCTAAGAAGTTTTATTAAGATCTGGTAACTACTTTTGCAAGGGGTTCCGGTTACGAAGATTTAGGGACCCATTTTTGAAGTGCTAAATCTTGATCCTATTCATCAATTAAAAACACTAATTATCTAATACTAATTAAATATTTTATGCTGTTATTGATAGGATAAACAAAATATGGAACATCATATTTCTATGCATTGGAACTAAAAAAAAAATTGCCCATCCCCACAGTGCTACAAAAACTGATCCCCAATATATCTTTTCAGATAATTCAAATAATGACAAATCGTATTCTTTATTATATTACCACTGGAAATTCCCCTTGCTAGAATCATAACATTCTGTCAAACACTCTGATCCATTTTTCAGTGTCTCGTTTGACTTTGGTTTCTGTGTTAAACTGATGTATTGTCATCAAAATTCCGAACAAATTTGAATATTTTTTTCACAATTTTTGATTATTAATAGTTTTGATGAATAAATTCTTAATAGTATTTTACTAATACATTTAGCAAGTAAGTAAGTTAGACGGCACTAGACCCTTAAGGTCCAATCCGGACGTGATGATCTCCGTTTCATGGCCCTTCAGTCAGGAAGTGCAATGGGGGGTTGGGGGCCAACCATCCTGTGCTTTCGCACACCCTCCCGCCGACCTTCCCCAGATTTCTCCAGGTACCCATTTAGAGCTGGATCGACTCTGGCTGAGCTTACAGAGTCACGCCACTGATCCAGTCTCAAACTAAATAACTGGTCACAACTGGGATTGAACCCGTGCCCCTTGGACACAGAATCCCCACGCCAGCACGCCAACCATTTAGGGTGGATTATTATTGTTCATATGGATCGAAATTCCGATTTATTTCTGATTATTATTCAGATTCATATTATAAAATCTGAAACTGAAATTCTGATTATTAATCTTCTTCCTGGCTGAAGTAACCACGACCTCTACACAATAATAGGGCTCTATGATGTTAAACATCGTATGATGCTTAACTTCGCTTAAACACTGATAAAAATGAAAAATAAGAATATTACCATTTAAAATATCTAAGAACAAAGTTCCTTATAGCACTTACCCCCTCCCCCTCCAATAAATTTTTTGGCAAAGCTAATGATGCCCTGTCTCGCCTTTTCCACTCCTTATGCTGGTGGGCACGTAAATGCAATATATTGTGTCACATAGAAAAATATTCTCACAATGGAAGGGGCACTTTTACCCCCCTAAGCCACCTTATTCTACAACAGCAATAATAAGAGAATAAAAAAAACATTCATAGAATCAAGTAGGATTAGGTTTCGATTTCTACCTCCCCCACCCCTTCCTCAGGGTTCTTTCTGCATTTAACTGAGAGTTCGTTGAGAGTTAGGTATCGATGCTCTGGTACAGGTAATCTTTGAGGCATCTGACCCCTCCCCCCATCCTACAAAATTATCCGCCGTTCCTCCTTCACAATAGATGTTGTGCACCAACACATCATCTGTGTATAATTTTACACAGATCAATTTAGATAAATGAAGCTTAGAAATAAGTGTCAGAAACATTTTTCTGCAGTTAGAAGAGTGATATCATCCCACAGTACCTCTATTCTGACTTAGTCTAAAAGAAGGGAAATGAGAGACCCCTCCCCATCCCACTCTGTATATTTATCTGAAAGCTTATTGAGAGGTAGTGAATTTGAAATTTGAAATGTACCATTTTGGGCATCTGACAGCCATTCCCACTAAAAGTAATACGAGCAGGGTCGTCAATATGGAGCTTTAGGCTCATATTACTGAAAATTTCATTTATTCCTGCTGCTTCTCAGAGGGTGATTTGCCACTGGACGATCCAGAGGTACAAGGGCTTTGGATTAATCTTCCATAATCTGCAAAATTGATAAGCTCCCTTTCTGCAGATAAGTCCTTTTTCATTGAGGGTTAGTGGGCCACTACTGCTTCTGGTGTAAAAGGTACAAAGACGAAGAAGAAATTACACTTGAAAAAAGAAAAAAAAGAAATGAATGAGAAAGATACAGAGAAGAAACAACGTGTCCGATGCAAAGTATGACCTGCAATTCCTTCTGTGGCACAAAGGGATTATTCCGCCTTGATGAAACTATTGGAAAAGAGAATATATCTACTCTTTTAGAATATTTTCTTTGGAAAAGCTCTCAGAAGGTGTGCAACTGTACCCTAAGGTCAGTTCCTTGCTGCTGCCAATTACCAGACCGCTCATATGATGCCTCTGTATATGCTCCATCCCAGAGGCCAATTGAATTCATTTGAACATGGACTTTTAATTTTATTAAATAAAAAAACAAGTTTTTTGAAATGAAAGTAAGGAGCGACATTAAAACTTAAAACGAGCAGAAATTACTCCGTATATGAAAGGGGCTTTTCCTCCTCTACACCCCGCTCTTTACGCTAAAGTTTTTCATTGTTTTAAAAAGTAGAGTTGCGAGAAAGAATCAAACTTTAGCGCAAGAAGCGGGGTGTCGAGGAGGAAAAGCCCCTTTCATATACGGAGTAATTTCTCTTCGTTTTAAGTTTTAATGTCGCTCCTTACTTTCATTTCAAAAAACTTGTTTTTTTATTTAATTTCTGAAAGTTTTTGAATTAATGCATGTCTGATTTTGGCTCTCCGTATATAAATTATTAAAATGAAATTTGCATATTAATTCTTTTTTCGGCTAAATGGCTTTCTCTTAGTTTTGATCAGACGATTTTGAGAAATAAGGGGTGGGGAAGGAGGCCTAGTTGCCCTCCAATTTTTCGGTTACTTAAAAGGCAACTAGATCTTTTAATTTTTAACGAAGGTTTTTATTAGTAAAAAATATACGTAACTTAAGAATTAACTTACATAACAAACTTTTATATTCTTATATTTTTGATTATATATGAGGGGGTTGGTCCCCTCGTTAATACCTCGCTCTTCACACCAAATCTTGTTTTGTCCCAATTCTTTAAGAATGACCCCTGAATCAGAAAGGCCGTAGAATCAATAGTTAAAATTACTTAAAAAATTTTTAGCATAAAGAGCGAAGTATTTATCTCCTCCTAAATACCTCGCTCTTTATGCTAAAGTATTTTTAGAGCCCCTCATATGCGTAATAATCTCTGTTCGTTTTAAGTTTTAATGCCTCTCCTTACTTTCAATTGAAAAAACTTTTTCATGCTTATATTTTCATTGTTTTGTTTTTTTTAATAGTAATGCTAGAAAATCCTGCGCCCTTTTCATTGAATTTCTCTTCCCCCATGAAATATTCCTCCAAGGAAAGATCCTCCCATATAGCCCCCTCCCCTGAACCCCCACCAAAACCAAAAAAATTCCCCTGATAACGTCGGTACACTTCCCAGTAACCATTACTGTATGTAAACATTGGTCAAAGTTTGTAACTTACAGCCCCTCCCCCAGAGACTGTGGGGGGTAAGTCATCCCAAAGACATAGTTATTATGGTTTTCGACTATGCGGAAGAAAATGGCTATCTCAAAATTTTGATCCGTTGACTTTGGGGAAACAATGAGTGTGGGAGGGGGCCTAGGTGCCCTCCAATTTTTTTTGTCACTTAAAAAGGGCACTAGAACTTTTCATTTCCGTTAGAATGAGCCCTCTTGCAACACTCTAGGACCACTTGGTCGATACGATGACCCCTGGGAAAAAAAACAAACAAACAAATAAACACGCACCCGTGATTTGTCTTCTGGAAAAAAATACGAAATTCCTCATTTTTGTGGATTGGACCTTAAAATTTTTTCCATAGGGTTCTTTGATACGCTGAATTCGATGGTGTGATTTTTGTTAAGATCCTATGACTTTTTGGGGGTGTTACCCTCTATTTTCCAAAATAAGGCAAATTTTCTCAGGCTCGTAGCTTTTGATGACAAAGACTAAATTTGATGAAACTTATATATTTAAAATCGGCATAAAAATCCAATTCTTTTGATATATCTTTTAGCATCGAAATTCTGTTTTTTAGAGTTTCGTTTACTATTGAGTGGGGTCGCTCCTTACTACGAACTGTGTGTTTTACCACGAACTGTTTGATATAGTCATTTGGTAAATTTGGTGCCAGCATTGCTGAGCCTTAAAATTACAATTGGATTGGGTGGTCCAAGAGAGAAAACATGGACATAGGCGAAAAGATTATTATATATATATATATATATATATATATATATATATATATATATATATATATATATATATATATATATATATATATATATATATATATATATATATATATATATATATATATATATATGCATCTCCTTAGTTTCACGGGAAAAAATCATCCTGCATACCAAGTTGGAGCAGATGAAGCAGTTTCTAAGAACTCTTAGTCAGAATGAATCATGCGTTGCATGTATACAGAGAAAAATACATGAGTTGAATAAGGGAAAAATTAAAGATAATTTAATTGACGGGCTACAAATAAAATAATAAATAGTTAAATATATAGTTAAATAGCTAAATATGTAAATATTAAAAATAATAAATAAATAATAGGAGCTTGAAACCTCTACAGTAGGGTTCTCGGAAACGCTGAATTTGATGGTGGGATTTTTATCAAGATTTTATGGTTTTTAGGGGGGTTCCCCTTATCGAAAATCAGGCAAATTTTCTCAGGCTCGTAACCTTTGAAGTGTAAGATTAAACTTGATAAAATTACATACTTGAATGAGCATAAAAATACAATTCTTTTGATGTATCTACTGGTATCAAAACTCCGTCATTTAGAGTTTCGGATACTATTGAACCGGGTCGCTCATTGCTCACAGTGCGCCAGAACGCAGTGTCTGATATGAAACATTCAGAGACTTCATCTAAATTTTTCCGTGGGTGGTGGGTATATAGCCAAGTCTTTTCCTAGACGAGGGGGGACTTGATGTTTGGCAAGCCAACACAGATCTACGCTTACTCAGCTTATGACTTAGCAATCAAATGCACAATTATATGCCTCTGATTTGAACTTTCTACTCTATAATGGATAAACTTGTAATTCATGTTGATTGTTGTTTTGATATCGTGGCAATGCGTTATCTTGCAGTAATTGATGGAACCTTTCATAATATATTGACCTATTGCATTGGCAACTGTTTCCGTATCAACCCCATTGAAGCCACGGTCCCCTCTTTGTTCGCAGATTCAGAGAAAATAGAAGTCACACTTTAGTGCTTAGGTAACCTCAGGGGCTAAAGTCATTTGCCAAGTTCTTCATTGTGGGGAAAATATCAAACAATAATTCTATCGGAAGATATTTCTAGTCCCAAAAGGGCATGCTTGCGTTCTCTTTCTCTCAGTCTCTGTCCATCAGTCTCTCTCTTCCTCACTCTCCGCTCCCCTCTCTCTCTCTCTCTTACTTCTCCTCTTTCTTTTTCTCGCTTTTTCAGTTACCTTCTCTCTGAAAAAGACATTTTCGATTTTAAAAGACCCTTTATAATCTTTTTCAAATTACCTTTTTAGAAAATTTGAAGACCTTTTTGTGCAACAAAAGAATAATAAGTAGAATAAATTACAGCCGTTAAGTAAACTTGATAGATCTTTACTATGTAATAACTTGGAAACGATCCCATATGTCTCAATTTTAAAGAGCAATAACTCTTCATTCCATTCAGGCAGTTGGACTTCAAATAAGTTGGCACGCAACTTATATATTGCAGGAGTAAGTTAGTAGATAGCTTCTATATACTGATTAAATAAGAAAAGTTTTTTAACTGAAAATAATAGACAACATTAAAACTTAAAACGAAAAAAATTACTACGTATATTAAGGGGTTACCCTCTCCTTGTTACCAAGCTGTT
This sequence comes from Artemia franciscana, assembly GCF_032884065.1. Classification (NCBI taxonomy): domain Eukaryota; kingdom Metazoa; phylum Arthropoda; class Branchiopoda; order Anostraca; family Artemiidae; genus Artemia; species Artemia franciscana. The sequence goes on from NC_088873.1 coordinate 34,162,235, forward strand.
AACACTATTTTTTTTAACTTTTAAAAAAGCTTATTCTAACTATTTTAACTAAACAGCACACTTTGTTTCGCCAGTCATTCTTAAATTATTGGAACAAAAATTCAAACTTCAGTGGAAAGAGCAGGGTACTGAGGAGAGGACAACCGTCCTCACATACGTAATAACTCCTATACGTATTAAGTTTTAATATTGTGGTTTTAGTTTTAATGGTGGGATTTTCATTAAGATCACTTGATGTTTTAGGAGTGTTTCTCCCTTTGAAAATTTTTTTAAATTTTCTCAGGCTCGTAACTTTTGATGGGTACTGTTAAACTTCATGAATGATGTATATTTGAATAAGCATCAAAATTTGTTTCGTTTAATGTATTCTTTGTTATCAAGACGGTTTTTTTAGTATTTCGGTTACTATTGAACCGCATCGCTCCTTACTTACTGTTTTTTACCACTAACTGTTTGACATACATGCACACAGTGACAACTTATATCTGAAATTCAGTCTTCTTGACCCTGCAAAGACTCTCCTACGAAATTATTGACGGTAGGTAATGTAGGATTAGAAATCATTGGAGTGGGAAATAAAAGCTAAACGGAGCTAAACTTGTTTCTAGAACAAACAATTTAGAAATTTTTATTCTTTCAATAAGAAATTAAATTTAGATTTTTTTTAAGTTGTTTCGTTGCATTTTTCTGAAAAAAAATTAATTTGTTAGGAATCCATTATTTTTCGTCAAGTCTTATATATTTTTCTATTCATTTCTAAAAAAAACATTTTTTTTTCATCTTTCACGCGATATCGTAGTTTTCCGCTACATAATTGGTATGTGTCCCCATCTTTAGAAAATACCCATGTAAAGGAAAATTGTTGAATTTTATGTATTATTAAATAAAAAACAAAATTTTTTAACTGAAAGTAAGAAGCGAGATTAAAACTTAAAACGAACAGAAATTATTTTGTATACTGTCCCCTCCTAAACACCTCGCTCTTTATGCTAAAGTTTTGATTGTTTTAAAAAACAGATTTGTGAGGAGTCAAACTTTAGAAGTCAAAATGAGGTAGGTTTACGAAAACAATAGCTTTGGAAATGCTCATTTATTAAGAAATACTACACTTTGATGGGCTTCCATATCCCTCTACACGTGTAAAATAGTTTAAGGCCAATTTTTGACTCTCCAAACATAACTTTAATCAAAGGAAGATATTTTAAATAATTCTGTTTTTACCGATGGAAAAAAGACTTCTACTGTCGAACTCAAACCCAAACGATAAGATCAGAAGTCTGATGCTCTTTATTCATTTTGTTCAAACTGTTTATTTAATTCTGCCGACTGGCATACATACTTCTTTAAGCTTTTCACCTATAAAGACAATTTTTTTTTCTTATGCTGACCGATGGTCTGCCTGATTTTCTGCTTTCGGCCGGGATTGCAGTGCGTGGTTGGGATAATTTTCTGTCATCAGAAAAATTGCCATATTTTTATTTTTATTTTTGTCATTTCGAAAAGTTGCATCGCTTCTTTCAATCCTCGGTCAAATCATTATTGTTTTTTCTTGTCGTTGCAAAAGTGTCTTTTCTTTTCCTTTCTTTTGTATCAGTCATCTTTGGTATCACTGGTCTACTGTGGAACTCAAACCGCAACCCTTACAGCATTAGAAGCCTGATGCTCTTCATTCATTTTGTTCAAATTGCTGATTTAATTCTGTCGACTGGCAGAAAAGTTGAAAGTCTATATAATTCCACCGATCCGCAGAAAGTATTTTGGGGTAAGGAATCCCTAAGGGCATAACGAATTTGTATCACAATACCTTCTGCATTCACTTACACGTTTTGACGCATAAACAGAACAAAAGAAATTGTAAATTTCTACTGCGAACTACTGGCGAAGCTTGTCGGACATAAGGCATAGGTTACAACGATTTGCGCATGTTCCTTTCTGAAAATGGAAGGAAAAAGATATTTACCCGCAGTTAAAATTTTTAGCCATCAGCATACAAAAAAATCTTATATAATACTTTAAGCTTTTACCTATAAAGAAATATATTCTTAATATTTTGCTTTTTGCCGACTGAAAAAAAACCGTCTTACGTCAATGCGATTCCGTAACTGTGATATTAGAAGTTTGATGGTTGGTCTCCTTACCTCGTCCGGCTAACTACTAGGTTTCACATCTTTTTTTTCGAACAGTTCATGGTAACGAACTGCAATTAAGGAGCGACCACGCTCAATAGTAAAGTTAAGTTTAGTGATTCATAAATTTGCCTTAAACTATTTTACGCGTGTAGAGGGATATGGAAGTCTATCAAAGGGTAGTACTTTTTCAGAAATAAGCATTTCCAAAGCTATTGTTTTCATCAACCTACCCTATTTTGTCCAAAGGCTGGGATCGATTTAAAGCTTTCAGGGACAGTTTTGTCGAATAGGAGAGCATAATTTTTATACCGTCCTCATAAAAGAGCATGCACAAAAACTGTGTGTCTGTTTTCCAACAAATTTCAACCGTTGTTTACATGTTTTCCGTTACAACCGTTATGTTGTTTTCCGAGAAAATTCAACCGTTGTTTACATGTTTTCCGTTACAACCGTTATGTTGTTTTCCGACAAGTTCAACCGTTGTTTACATGTTTTCCGTTACAACCATTATGTTGTTTTCCGACAAATTCAACCGTTGTTTACATGTTTTCTGTTACAACGGTTATGTCGTTTTCCGACAAATTCAACCGTTGTTTACATGTTTTTCGTTACAACCGTTATGTTGTTTTCCAACAAATTCAACCGTTGTTTACATGTTTTTCGTTACAACCGTTATGTTGTTTTCCGAGAAAATTCAACCGTTGCTTACATTTTTCCGTTACAACCGTTATGTTGTTTTCCGACTTATTTCAACCGTAGTTTACACTAAAGTTTTAAAACTCTTCTATTTATGCTTCAAAACGTCAAAAATAAATGCAGATTTTCTGTTCAGATTTTCAAACCTTCTGCAGTATTCTGATCAGAGGCACAATGCACGAAGGGGTTATTCTGAGCAAACTATTTTCCGTCAATTGGCAAACAATTATAGGAAACAATATGAAAAAAATAATTTAAATTGATAAAAGAAGATGAAAATACTGAAATGAAAGACCTAAGGTCAATCTTGTCGTTGACTGTCTTTATTGAACAAATTTTTCTCCTTTTCACAATTCTTACCAATAGTATATACGATAATTTACAGGAAACTGAAACGATAATTTACTGAAAACTTTAATGGAAAATGATGGCAAATATTTCATGAAGAGAAAAGAGTAAAGAAGAATAACTTTTAAGATAAAGAGACCCCACGTCATAAGGAGAAGAGGTAACTTATATTAAAGAAGAACTAGATTATACTGTTTTCATTGTGTTAATTTGAATAAAAACCACATTCATGAATCTTATAAATTAATATGAAAGTGAAATTAATGAGGGGCTTTTGCCTATCTTGGCAAGTAGTTAGGCTAGGTGGATGAAACTTTCAGGAATGGATCCAAGGTCCGTATAATATCCCCAAAAGGTATTTTGAAGTTCCTACCTCCACCTCTTCACCTCTCAAAAGGACACTGACCTTTTGCAATCTGTAGAATACCTAAAATAAGAGACAATTCACGATGAATAAACTAGCAGAGATCGGTATCAGTAGTTGCAATGATGGCATAGCTTAAATATTATTGATGTTTTTTGTTGTTTTCTCTTTTGCAGAGAATCAGACTCAATCTAGACAGTTTGCTTTATTGTTGTCGCCTTGTAAATAATATATTTCAATGGACAAAATTATGGGGAGAAAATGATTGTTAGTTCCTCACTTAAGAAGAAATTATTTCCTCACTTAAGACTATCAAGGGCGTAACTAGGAGGAGAGTAGGCGGTTAAGTGATTACGGATTCCCCTTAAATTTCCAAATAGATACGTTTCGCTTGGAAGAACTGCTGAACTAGGATTAATTAAGTATCTTTTCTGCTGCTCAGTACATAGGCGTAACCAGGGGACGAGGAACTAAATTTACAACTCGGATGGACACATGTAAATGCATAAAACAGATTCGGTGTTCATTCCCCTTTTCCGCGTGAACCACGTTTTTTAGTTGCGATGAAAAAAAAAAATAATTTAGAGCTGTCTAGTCGACTGTAGCTTAGTCAAATCAGTTATAACCACACCGTTCTCTGACTTCTAAAAGTATAAATTAATAATATTATGTAAATAAATTAATTATATTTAGACATCGTTCAATATGTTAGATAATATTTTGAAAAAATTAAAGTTAGAAATCTTTTTTCCCGTTGACATTTTATTTACCACACTATTTTTTACAAGTTAAGTGAAAGTGACTGAATATGCTACGATTAGCTAAGATTATGCTATAAATATGCTACAATTAGTAATCAACTAATAGACATTTAATTTTTTTGTTCGTAATTATTTTTGTTCCTAATTTAAAGGCCTGGTTCCCCAAGAAATAAAACAATTGGTTGCAAGGCCTTCGTATTTCCAGTTATACTCTATGTATTAAGTGTAAAACCTTGTATTAGGTTCAACCGTTAAAAAGAATTCCAGAGGATGTCAAAGTTGTGTTTAGATTATTCAATAGTTTAAATTTCGTCAAAAAAATCAATATATTTAAAAATCCAGCAAAACATTGAACTTCAAACTTATATTACTGAAAACAGTTCTTATCTATAAGCTGACTTTTTATTTGTCATTAAAATGCATAAAAAAAGTTATCATACTAACAAAGATCTAATAAAATATAAATTGACAGATATCCGAGGGGACTGGAGGAGGGGTCCCTAGGCTTCGCTTGCACTCATAAAAGTGTAAATGACGTTCTGGTCTTTACAGGGCATAGCGGGCGTTAGCCTTACTCTTGTTTGTGCTAATTTCTGTTTAATTAAGATTAACTTCATCATCTATTTTAATTTCTGATTTTTTTGGGGGAGGTTACTTATATTTGAATCAGGATTTGACTGTATTCCTGTCTTAGATTTTTTTTTTTTTTTCTTACAAAAAGAGAGAGATAATAATTGGGCTCTTTACATTTCTGTTAAAAACTTCCTTTATAGAGACATTTTTAAATTGATTAATAATAAGAATATCTCTATAAAAAACAAAATCGATTTTTTAAACAATTCACAGTAACGAGCAGTAAGTAAGGAGAAACTCGGCCTAATAGTAGCCGATATTCTTAAAAAATCGAGTTTTGATGAATTGAGTTTCCATGCTTTTTTCAAATATATAAAATTGAAATTCATTTATAAATTTGAACGTTTTCTATCAAAAACTACAAGCCTAAGAGAATTTGCCTGATTTTCGAAGAAGAGGAGAAACATCCCCAAAAAGCAAAGCGACATTTATGATAACTACACCATCAGATTCAACACACCAGAGGACCAAATTATACAGTTTTTTAAGCTTCCATCAATATAATAGCAAAGTTTTGTGTTTTTTTTGCCATAAGAATGCGTGTTGGTTTATTTGTATTTGTTTTTCCTAGGAGTAATTGGATCGAAAAAATGGTCCTATAAGATTGAAAGGAGGCTCATTCAAACGGATAGTAAAAGTTCTAGTTCCCGTTTTCGGTGATTAATTAATAAATCGTTTTCCACAAAATAGGTTTCTCAACAAAATTAAAGAGCTCCAAAAGAAAATTAAGTCAAATAATCTTCCAAGCGTGTAACTACCACAAATCATCATAAATAAACAAATGAAACCCGAAACAAACAAAAAATACAATAAATAAATGAATCAGACTCAAAACGAGGAAAAATAACTTGAATAGGGATGACACCCCTATGCCTCCTGAAGACAAGATTTAATAGATTTAACCTAGTTTGTGCTTTCCCTAAAAGAAAATACATATTAAATATATGACATTTTTTAACTTCAATAAATCCAAAATTATTAAGACTTTTAGGAAAAAAATCAGTATACTAGCTGTTGGGGGCGCTTCGTGCCCCCCAAGCCCCTCCCCGCGCGCGTAGGTCGTTACGCGCCATATTAGTTACGCGTCATTGTAGTTGTGTCCCTGTATCCCACCTGTGATATATATATATATATATATATATATATATATATATATATATATATATATATATATATATATATATATATATATATATATATATATATATATATATATATATATATATATATATATATATATATATATATATATATATATATATATATATATATATATATATATATATCTTCTATATATATAAAAATAAGTTGTCTGTCTGTGGATGGATGGATGGATGTGTGGATGGATGTGTCAGGTGACGTCACCTGAAAAAACTGGATTAGGTGACGTCAAAACTGAAAAAACTAAAAAAAGGCAAAAACTACAAAAAAAACTAAAAACTAATAAAAAAAATAAAAAAGCTAAAAAACTAAAAAAACTATAAAGGTAAAAACCAATAAAAAACTAAAAAAAAAACTGAAAAAACTAAAAAAAGGCAAAAACTACAAAAAAAAAACTAAAAACTAATAAAAAAAGTAAAAAAGCTAAAAAACTAAAAAAACTAAAAAAACTAAAAAAAGGTAAAAAACTAAAAAAAATAAAAAATAAAAAAAAACTAAAAAAAAGGAAAAAACTGAAAAATAAGCTAAAATAAAGGTAAAAACCAATAAAAAACTAAAAAAAAAAGGAAAAAACTAATAAATGACGACACTCAAAGAGAAAGCGACCAGGACAAAAAACTAAAAAAAAAGGCAAAAACTACAAAAAAACTAAAAACTAATAAAAAAAATAAAAAAGCTAAAAAACTAAAAAAACTAAAAAAAGGTAAAAAACTAAAAAAACTAAAAACTAAAAAAAAAATAAAAAAGGTAAAAACTAAAAGAACTAAAAAAGAAAAAAATAAATGACGACACTCAAAGAGAAAGCGACCAGGACAAAAGGAATGTTCGATTAGCAATCAACAAAGCACCGGGACACAGGGAGTATAAATGACGACCAGGACAAAAGTAAAAAAAAAAATTAACAAAACTAAAAAGAAGGTAAAAACTACAAAAAAAACTAAAAAGAAAAAAAAACTAAAAACTAATAAAAAAACTAAAAAATCTAAAAATCTAAATAAACTAAAAAAGAAAAAAAAAGGAAAAAAATAAAGGAGAAAAACAAAACTAAAAAACGAATGTATATACAGACCGGTACACCGGGATACAAATGACGACCGGGACACAGGGAATATAAATAACGACCGGGACACAGGGACACAACTACAACGGGGACACCGGGGGAAACAGGGGGATATAAATGACGACCGGGACAAAAAAACTAAAAAGAAATAAAAACTAAAAACTAATAAAAAAAACTAAAAAATCTAAAAATCTAAATAAGCTAAAAAAGAAAAAAAAAGGAAAAAAATAAAGGAGAAAAACAAAACTAAAAAACGAATGTATATACAGACCGGGACACCGGGATACAAATGATGACCGGGACCCGGGACACAGGGAATATAAATGACGACCGGGACACAGGGACACAACTACAACGGGGACACCGGGGGAAACAGGGGGATAACCTGACAATCTATTTATATGCAAAGACAATGGGACAGCAAAGAATGTTGTATATTCGCAAGTTTTACGTAGTTAAAACCATATATATATATATATATCTATATTCACAGGTGGGACATAGGGACACAACTACAATGGCGCGTAACTATTATGGCGCGTAACGACTTACGCGCGCGGGGGGGCTTGGGGGGGGGCGCGAAGCGCCCCCACCAACTAGGTGTTGGGGTGGCGCGAAGCGCCACCCCAACAGCTAGTATATATATATATATATATATATATATATATATATATATATATTTAACTACGTAAAACTTGCGAATATACAACATTCTTGGCTGTCCCATTGTCTGTGCATATAAATAGATTGTCAGGTTTACCGACTCTTGAACATGCAACATATAATTGTCCATGGGAAAAACAATCTGTATTCAGATCTATACCTCATTATTCTAATGATTACCCTTGAGCTTTGTTGATGGTGATTGCTAATCGAACATTCCCTGTGTCCCCGTCGTCATTTATATATCCCCCTGTGCCCCCCGGCGTCCCCGTTGTTGTTGTTTCCCTGTGTCCCGGTCGTCATTTGTGTCCCGGTGTCCCAGTCTGTAATTTCTCTTTGATTGTCGCGGTCGTCATTTATATTCCCTGTGTCCCGGTGTCCGGTCGTCATTTTTGTCCCGGTCGTCATTTGTGTCCCGGTGTCCCGGTCTGTAATTTCTCTTTGAGTGTCCTGGTCGTGATTTATATTCCCTGTGTCCCGGTCGTCATTTGTGTCCCGGTGCTTTGTTGATGGTGATTGCTAATCGAACATTCCTTGTGTCCCGGTCGCTTTCTCTTTGAGTGTCCCGGTCGTCATTTATATTCCCTACTAGCTGTTGGGGTGGCGCTTCGTACCACCCCAATACCTAGTTGGAGGGGGCGCTTCGTGCCCCCCCAAGCCCCCCCGCGCGCGTAAGTCGTTACGCGCCATATTAGTTACGAGCCATTGTAGTTGTGTCCCTGTGTCCCACCTGTGAATATATATATATATATATATATATATATATATATATATATATATATATATATATATATATATATATATATATATATATATGTGTGTGTTTTTAACCACGTAAAACTTGTGAATATACAACATTCTTGGCTGTCCCATTGTCAGTGCATATAAATAGATTGTCAGGTTTACCGACTCTTGAACATGCAACATATAATTAACCATGGGAAAAACAATCTGTATTCAGATATATACCTCATTATTCTAATGATTGCCCTTGAGCTTTGTTGATGGTGATTGCTAATCGAACATTTCCCGGTGTCCCAGTCTGTAATTCCTCTTTGAGTGTCGCGGTCGTCATTTATATTCCCTGTGTCCCGGTCGTCATTTGTGTCCCGGTCGTCATTTGCTGTTGCCAGTGTAGGTTCTTCAGTCATTTTACAATTAAAAATTTTTCCGTCCAAGATCTTTTTACAATTAAAAATTTGTCTTTGAAGGATTTTCTTAAATACCTTTAATGACGTCATCGTCATAACAAACATGACGACAACTAACTTCATGACGACATGATGACGTGACGTCACTCGACAGACCCACAGACAACTTATTTTTTTATATATAGACTAGCGGTTGGGATTTCGCTTCGCACCACCCCAACACCTAGTTGGTGGGGGCGCTTGGCGCCCCCCAAGCCCTCCCGCGAGCGTAAGTCGTTACGCGCCATATTAGTTACGCGCCATTGTAGTTGTGTCCCTGTGTTCCACCTGCGAATATAGATAAAAGAGAAAAGATTTCTCTTTTCGTTATAGATATATATATGTTTTTATCTACGTAAAACTTGCGAATATACAATATTCTTCGATATCCCATTGTCTGTGCATATAAATAGATTGTCAGGTTTACCGACTCTTGAACATGCAACAAAAAATTGTCCATGGGAAAAACAATCTGTATTCAGATCTATACCTTATTATTCTAATGATTGCCCTTGAGCTTTGTTGATGGTGATTGCTAATCGAAAATTCCCTTTGTCCCGGTCGGCATTTATATTCCCAGTATCCCGGTCGTCATTTGTGTCCCAGTGTCCCAGTCTGTAATTTCTCTTTGAGCGTCCCGTTCGTCATTTATATTCCCTGTGTCCCGGTCGTCATTTGTGTCCCGGTGTCCCGGTCTGTAATTTATCTTTGAGTGTCCCGGTCGTCATTTATATCTCCCAGTCGTTATTTGTGTCCCAGTGTCCCAGTCTGTAATTTCTCTTTGAGTGTCCCGGTCGTCATTTATATTCCCTGTGTCCCGGCTTTTAGTTTTCTTTTTCTCCTTTATTTTTCAGTTTTTTTCCTTTTTTTAGTTTTTTTTTCTTTTTCGGTTTTTAGTTTTTTCATCTTTTTTTGTTTTTTTTTAGTTTTTTAGCTTTTTATTTTTTTTAGTATTTCATTTTTTGTTTTTTTTTGTAGTTTTTACGTTTTTTAGTTTTTTTTCTTCTTTTGTATTAATGCTAAAGTCAAGGTTCAAACCTGGAGCCTCACGGACCTAGAACCTGAAACATAACGCTTTACCAACTCAGCTACTTCGGCTTGAATACATTCGTTTTGAGCAGCTTCCTCGGGTGTTGCCATTGTAGGTTCTTCAGTCATTTTACAATTAGAAATTTCTCTTTCAACGATCTTCTTACAATCAAAAATTTGTCTTTGAACGATATTCTTAAATACCTGTGTCCTGGTCGTCATTTATATTCCCTGTATCCCGGTCGTCATTTGTGTCCCGGTATCCCAGTCTGTAATTTCTCTTTGAGTGTCTCGGTCGTCATTTATATTCCCTCTGTCCCGGTCGTCATTTGTGTCCCGGTCTGTAATTTCTCTTTGAGTGTTTTTTCTTTTTAGTTTTTTACCTTTTTTCTTTTTTCAGTTTTCTTTCTCTTCTTTATTTTTCAGCGTCACTATGAAATACATATCGCCGAACCTTTGTTTTTTTTAACTAAAATCTGGTAGGCATTGATGACCTTATCCAATTCAAAATCCCAAACCCAATCATCATCGCCATCATTTTCAGTTTTGATGTTTTGACTCTCGCTGTCCAGGTGGATTTTCATCTAGCTGCGCGGTTTTGCGTTCTCTAGCCACAAGCCTGTTTTCTTGCTGTGCTTGTGATTCCTCGGCACGCTTTCTTTTCTTACTTTCTCTATCAGCCGCAAGTTTTTTGGCATAGACTCTTTGAGCAGCTTCCTTGGCTGTTGCCATTGTAGGTTCCTCAGTCATTTTACAATTAAACATTTTTCCGTCCACGATCTTCTTACAATTAAAAATTTGTCTTTGAACGATTTTCTTAAATACTTTTAATGACGTCATCGTCATACCAAACATGACGACAACTAACTTCATGACGACATGATGACATGACGACACTCGACAGACCAACAGACAAACAACTTATTTTTATATATATATAGATAGATAGATGTCCCGGTGTCCCGGTCGTCATTTTTGTCCCGATGTCCCGGTCTGTAATTTCGTCAGTCGACAAACATCACGTCAGTCGACACACAAACATGACGTCACTCGACAGACACACAGACAACTTATTTCTGATTGTTTGGAGAAATGATGGGCCTGGGAGGGATAGTTACTCTCTAATCATTTTTTGGCCCTTAGTTAGGGCACTAGAACATTGTATTTCCAATCGAATGAGCTCTTTGCAAAGTGTCTACAACGACTCCTTCAATTCAAAGTGCCTTAGTCGGAAACAAAAATAATGCATTGTGCCCAAATCGCTCTTTACTTAGACACCACTATTGCGGTGCCTGTGTTATGAAGCCCATCTTTCTGCCCGTTGTTTTCGCTGGAAACACTTTTTTATTATTCTATTGAAATATTTCAAAAACATTTTAAAAATATTAAAACTATACCCTAGATTTTGAAAAATATGATTTACCCCATGCCCCTCTCCTTGTACCTCAAACTCCCCTCTCAGCTTTAGTTACAATGTGAACAAATTTGAACAGTTTCGACAAGTTAAATGAAAATAAGTTCCTTATTCATTTGAAATACGAGGGGCTATTCTCTTGGTAGCTTGCCAAATACAAAAGAATTTCTCAAACATAAAATGTTCATAAATTCGTTTCAGTAGTATTCTGTTTCTTATCAAAGTTTTCAAAATATATTATTCCTTACAATAAAGATTTTGTGAATGATAAGAATCTTAAATTTAATAGATTTAATTTTCCACATTCATATTGAGTTTTAAGTAGGAATTTTGCGTTTACCTGAATTTTCTTAAAATAAAAATTCTTATAATTTGGGAATTCTGTAAAACTTCGAAAAATTTGAATATTCAATAAATTGTAAACAATTTTAGTAGAGCTCTAGAATTGAGGTGTGATTGTAAGTTCGGCCTCTCTTTAAATAGAGCTTTGACAATTCGCTTCATTGAAATCGATACCATCAGCCAGTGTTGTCATATAGGTGTGCTTTCTGCCAAACTGGCACACTCTGATGGTGGCTGGCGGGAAATTTTTGAGTTATTCCACCAGACGCAAATCTTGTACCACTGCTAATGTCCCATTGCTGGGCAGAATCAGTTGAGATCAAAACTGCAGTTGTCACTGCTTCAGAGACAATGCCTTGCGATAGACGGGTTTACAATAAGCGCAGTAAATCTTAAAGTTTTGCTCAAACTTAAACAAATTCAGATTGATTTAAGTCTCAGTAACATTATTGAAAATGACTTTCGGGATGCCATGAATCCCCATAGTCCCTGCAGAAAGGAGTGTAAGTTATGCAATTTGCCTATTGATCACGCATATCATATAAAAAATTTTCAAGGGGAATATTCTACGGAGAGGGGGGATTTCCCTCGGGAAGAATTTTCTGTGGGGAGGAAAATTTCAGGGGGAGTTTCCAGGGGGAAATTTTATGCAGGGAGGAGGGGTAGGGAGGGAATTTCCTGACATGATTTGGAAAAAGGTAAGAAAATGACAACCTGAATGCACATAGTGTTTTTTTTTATTTAGTTCAACATTCCATGAAGGCTTCACCTTACTACCCTTATGCTTTTTGGACACCCAGGATGAAACATGATCCCCATTTCCAATAGCAAATACTATCAGCAAAAAATGAGTAAACTATGTAAATTATATCCCTTATCCTGAAGGTTGTGTGGAGTCATATCCTCCCTACAACCACAGTCTTTGGGCCTTTCAACTATGTTGAATAGAGTGACTATCTAAAAATTTTGATCAGATGTCTTTTGAGAGAGGGCAGCAAAATGAGACCTAGCGGGTGGGCTGCCTACCTTCCAATTACTTTTGACTCTCAAAAAGGCTCTAGACATTTTAATTTTCTATCAAAAGAGCCTTCTCTGAACTTTCCCACTTCGTTTTTTACTTAAACAGCGCAATTGCGCTACCTACGATAAATTTCCTGTACCAAAGAAGGTCCTAAAACATTTTAATTTTCTATCAAAAGAGCCCTCTCCGAACTTTCCCACTTCGTTCTTTACTTAAGCAGCGCTATTGCGCTACCTACGATAAATTTCCTGTACCAAAGAAGGTCCTAAAAAAAATTAATTATTGCAAAAAAAAAAAACAATTGTCTAAGAGCATAAAAATTCTAGTTTTGTCACAGAAAACACAAAAGGAAAAAGAGTATCATTTCCTAAAAGGGGAAATAAATTAGACAGCTGAAGAGAATCTATTTCTAAGACGTTTCCTCAGAGGACTGCTAATGACAACTTTGTTATATTTAATCAAACTTACGTAGCATCGTTCCCTGAGAAAAGATAAAGCGAAGAAAATATCTCCAGGGGATGAGGCAAGGGAGACATGTCTCAGCTGGGGCTGCATTAGCGGATGAAGGGCGAATCGGTTGAGTATCCTATACTGCGTAATTGCCCTCAAAAGTTCTTCTAGCACATGTGATGCTGGAAACAAAGGAAAATAAAAGTAAATAGTAATTATTTACTGTTTATCTATCAATAAAATATAAAAATTAAAACCAAGATAGACGTAAAGCAAAATAAATAAAACTAAACAGCAAATAAAAAATGAAGAAACAAAACCCATAAATAGCGATAGTAATGTCACAGCTGCGGCTACCTTAGTGGATGAAGGGTGAATCGGTTGAGTATCCTGTTCCCCGTAATTGCCCTCAAAAGTTTTTCTAGCACGATGCTAGAAATAAAGGAAAACAAAAGTAAATAGTTATTATTTACAGCATATTCATCAATAAAACAAAAAATGAAACTAAATAAAACGTAAAGAAAAATAAATAAAACTAAGAAGTGAATAAAAAAAAGAAGAAACTCAACACATGAATAACTATAGTAAAAGATTCCAATCAAAGAAAGACATAAGAAAGGCTGGAAAAAGACATAGAGGTATTTTTAAATTTTAAAGCGTCAAAACACTGAGATCCCAGATGTTAGTATTCAGCAACATATTTCCCTGTCAAAGTGTAATTTAGAATGTTGCATTTTGTCCAGTGTCGTTTAGGATACGTGAATATGCAAATACACGAATATGCAAAAAAAGAATAAGGTAATACTGGTTTGAAAAGCATAGAATTTCTGCACAATGTTACAAAGTTGCAACCAGACTACGTAACAGACAAGACTATGAAAGTGTTTTTTCGTTATTTTTGGAAGAACACATTAATTTTTTTAAGGGGATGGGTCTATAAGTTTAGGATTTATATGCAAATACAAAGTTACAATTGTCCAGAAAATGCAGATTGCTAAGTGATGGAAACTATAACAACAGGCTTATTGGATATATTAGTTTCCAAGAACTCCACAATCTGATGAAAGTCAATAGCTTAACTTTATTTTTAATTTTTGTATTCTGCTCAAATTAATTTAAAGAAAAAAAGGTCACAAATGCTAGGTAGACAATTAGGAATTACAGCCCAGCTGATAGATTGGCATAAATCAGAATGACAATTCTGCTTTAATAATAACCCATTGTCTGCTTATACTGTAACTGCTTATACTACTGCTTATACTTATACTGTTAATTACGTTCCATGGGAAAGAATACGATGCAAAAATTTCTCCAGGAGATAAAAGGAACGGAACATGCATCAGCTGGGGCTGTAGTTAACAGATGAAGGGAAGATCAATCAAACATCGTGTGATGTAATCGCCACTATATAATAGTATATGACGCCATTTCTTTTATCATCATCAATAATTTCAACATTTTTCTAAAATGAAATGCTTCACTTTATAGAATATTAAGAAAACAAACTTCATTTATTGTGAAAAAAATAACACTTTATAAAGTTATCAGAACAAAAATTATGTATTTGATTATTTTATTTTTTAGTATAAATTGATTTAGCTTTTTGTTCATATTGACTCAATTTACTAGTTATTCTCTCGCGGTTCATGAAATAAGACATTTTGTGTGTTCTTGGTTGTATGTAAGTTTAACTTGATACATGTTTATAGCTCTAATTCTTAAAGTGATTCTCTATAAACTTTCATTTGAATTTATTGATACTATTTTGTTACTTTTTTGTTGTTGTCCTTGTTTAGTAGCATACCCTCGCAAGCTTGACTTGTGAGCTTAGAATGCTGATTGATTTTGCATTAAAATACCGCATTGGTTTGTCATACTGGGTTTAAATACCGCATTTGAAAATATTTTTCCTGGGTTCTAAATATACCGAACTATCGTGTATAAAAAAAAATCATGTTGCATTAGCATCATGTTGCAACAGGAGCTTCGCCCTCTTTTCTTTACTTTCATTTCTTTTTCTTCTGCAGTTGATTTCAGTATTTTAGCGAGAAAGATGTTACACTCAAACCTCCACGGATTTTATGGGCAACAGCGAACTCTGGCAGGATTCAAGAATATCCTGTTGCATTTTGCAAAGCTGTTAATAATTCTTGCCTGTAATGAAAAAGCAGGATTTTCACATGTCCTTGAGCCAGAATCTACAGTGTCAGAGATGAAGTGTTTCCTAGTATATATTAGAGACGACTGTCTTAAGAAGTCTACTTACTTTGAGCATTGTTTTTGTTTTGGAGTGGAAAGCTTTGTTGAAGAAGGCGAGTTAGGTGGCAGCAATTTCAAATTGAAGCTAGATTAAAATTGAAAGCTTTATAACATTTGCAATGACTTCCTTGTCCCATGGCCCAAAATTTCTTTGAATTTTGAATAGAAAATGTACAGCTCATAAAAGAAACAGGTACATTTATGATATAGCCCCAACAACTCAATTTTTTCATCGTTTAGCGCATTGTAGAACTGGCTTTCATCGTTAGTTTTTTTCAGCTTAGCATGAGACAAGACAAAGAGAAGTGACAGAATAGGAGGGGACAGTGTAAAGTTAGAAAGCAATTCTTACTTCATAGTATGCAGAACCATTGTACCTAACATATTAGGCATGTATAGCCGCTTTACTTTACTCTCCCCCCCCCCTCCTAGTGTGCAAACACATAGCCCAAGTTTGTTTCTAAAGTATATTTTTATCATATTTAAGCATGTTTTATTAGGATTCAGCGTCAGAGAAACTGTTTTTACTTAGATCATATGAGATTGGGGCTACATCATACGCATACCAAATAAAATTTTCCCACGGCTTCAAAAGTGCTGCCATCTAATTCTGATTTCTGATTATTTTGGGTTTGTGATTTCATTTTTTGTATTTAGAACCGATGTAAAAGAGAAATTTCAGATATGCCTCTCCAACCTTGTAGTTTTCTCATTGCTAAAGAAATTGGAGGCTCCTTTTCATCTAATTTTAGTGGTGATACAAGAAAGTTGGCCTACGGCAAGATTATCAGCTTATAAACTAAAAGAGATACAAACTAACTTCAATTTTAATAAATTATGAATGATCAAAATTATATTGCACCAAGTCTCTCAGTGTGACTCGCCCCTTCTGCTCATATATATGGAATATAGGGTGGGTTCTCCGTAAATAAACAAAGGAGATATTGATGAAAATCTTCAAAAAGGACACACAATTATGTGTGATAATTGGAGAGGTATCAACCTTCTGCCAGTACCATGTAAACTATTGGCTTCTGTTATATTGTACTGGATTCACTAGATAAACATCTGCGAGAAGAACAGCATGGTTTTAGAGTCAGCAGATTGTGCTCTGATTTGAAATTTGCACTGAAAACAATTGCTGAGGAGCCAAAAGAAGGAAAAACAATCTATTTCTTCTGTTTATTGTCTTTGCAAAGGCGTTTAATTCTATTACCCGAGAATTTTTTGTAGAATCCTCAAGTATTATGTGGTGCCGGAAAAACTAGTGAGCATGATTGTTTTCCTATACGAAGAAACTGAGTGCTGCATTAAGTTTGAGAATGGCACAACTAGATTTTTTTTAAGATCATGTCTGGTGCTCTTCAGGGATGTGCTCTTTCCCTATTTCTTTTTTATAGCTATAATGGACAACATATCAAGACGAAACTCTGGAAATGGCGTAAAAGTAAACAATAAGCAGCTCTTTGATTTAGATATTGTGGATGGAGTAGTCTTGTTAGAAGATTCTAAACATGGATTGAAGCAGCTACTTGAATCTATTGTAGATAATACAGAAAGAGTCGGGCTAAGCATAAAGGTTGAAAAACCTAAGAGCATGTCCATCAGAAGCTCACTGCTTGTTCATCTCAAGAACATAAATCAAGAACAGGTAGAGTTTTCAAATAACTGGAAAGCTGGATCAATTATGATGGTGAAATAATGACCGACATTAACCATAGAATTATTGAGTCAGCTGGAGCTTTTAGTAGACTAAAGCCCATTTGGAGGAGTAGCAAATATTCTTTGCGACTAAAGATACGTCTCTTCAAAAAATATGTGCTCTATACTCCTTTACACCAGTGAGAGCTAGAAAATGAATCAACAGCTCGAAAAAAGAATTCTTGCATTCAAAAATATATGCCTAAGAAGAGTTTTGAATATAAGCTGGCAGCAGTGAGTCAGTAGCTCTGAACTTTGTAACAGAACCGGCTAGTCCCTCATTACTGTTATTATAAGAAGTAAGAAGTAGATATGTTCAGGACATTTACTCCGCATATAAGAAGACCGCCTTTCTCGGAGAGCCTACGACTGGAAACCTGGTGACAGAAAAAGATGAGGTCGTCAAAAAAAAACATTTTGTGGTGAACTTTTTACCAGGATTAGAGGATGACTGAGACCTCGTTATCAGCTGAATGGGAAGATGTCAGCACTGCTGTATCGCTTTGGGACAAGTAGAGAGGCTTCGTCGATACACTATGTACCACTAATGGCTCCGGAGAAAATAAGGTCTAGGGTAAGGTTGTTTTAGGTATAAAATGTTTGTTTTTTAGATTTCGAGGAGCTGACAAAAAGAAAATTGATATTGAATGTCTCAAAAAAATAAGATCTATGACCTTTGCAGTGGACCCATGACCTTTACAAAAACCCCTTCTCTCACTCCTCAGGGCCAAACCCTTTGTAAAATGGTAGAAATGTTACACCTTTTCAACCAAAATTACGTGGAAATTTTTTCCTGTACAACCAGAGAACAGAAGTGAGGCCGTAATCCTTCTAACATATCCCATCCTCCCACCTATACCTTTTTAGCAAAAAAAATTGGCATATTGCACCTTGTTTAAGAAAAATATATGCAAAAAGTTTCAGTCTTTACGATTTAAGATATAAAATCGGTACACTCCTTCTCTTCTCGCCAACTTTCAATGAAAAGGTAGATATCAAACTTACGTTTGATATCTACGTAAGTTCTAGATCGTTTGAAGAGGGATCGAACATATTTTCAATCTGTATTGACAGAGCCACGATATCGTCCCTTAGGCTCTTGAAATACGAAATTTTTAGCATAACGACAACGAAGTTGAATCTCACTTGAACCGATCTCGTTTCTTAATCCCCCAAGACATCTATTTTTACCATATATTCAATCCCTGAGCCGCTCAGGGCTGAAAAATTTATTTTTCTCGCGGGGTCTGTTGTAAGAAGAAAAAGGTAGGATGCAAATTAAATCACATTGTTTGTGACAATTTTTAAAAGTATTTCAAGACTATCTGCTATTTTGGAAACAGTGACGCAAAAACAATTTTTGACAGAAGTTTTGAAGAAGTAACTGATATTTCATTTCCTTTGGTAATCAAAAGGTCATCTATATTTTATCATTACCTATATTTCCTCATTACCTATATTTACCTATATTTTAACTATAATTTTTTATATATATTTTATATATTTCATCTATATATCATCTATATATTCATCTATATTATTAGATCATCTATATATTTTCTATATATTTCTATTGTATTAAATATATATTATATAATATATTTTTAAATAGATAATATTATTATATTATATATTATATATAGATATTCTATATTATACATTATATTATATAATATAGATATTATATATTAATTAGATATTATATCATTATGTTATACAACATATGTATATATCAATATATATACATATATATATATATATATACTAGCTGTTGGGGTGGCGCTTCGCGCCACCCCAACACCTAGTTGGTGGGGCGCTTCGCGCCCCCCAAGCACCCCCGCGCGCGTAAGTCGTTACGCGCCATATTAGTTACGCGCCATTGTAGTTGTGTCCCTGTGTCCCACCTGTGAATATAGATAGATTTATATATGTGTTTCAAACTACGTAAAAATTGCGAATATACAACATTCTTGGCTTTCCCACTATTGGGAGCTCTCCGTTTCCAATTGCCAGCAATTGATCTGAAAATGTTTGACCAGAGTCATCGTTTTGCAATCGGACACGCATATTTGTAGTTAATTTTAATATTTTTACGTGTGCCCATAAATTAGAATTTTTCAGGCAAGCATTCATTTCGTCTCCAGGAGTTAAACTACGTAAAAATTGCGAATATACAACATTCTTGGCTTTCCCATTGTCTATGCATATACAAAGCCGTATGTACTAATAATGACGTCATATGCAAACGCTCTTTTTACAAACAAACAAACATGCATACACACAACTCGTTTTTATATAGATAGATAGATAGATGGATACAATACAAATTAACTGCGTAAAACTTGCGAATATACAACATTCTTCGCTGTCCAATTGTCGCTGCATATAAATAGATTGTCAGGTTTACCGACCCTCGAACATGCAACGTACAATTGTCCATGGGGAAAACAATCAGTATTAAGATCTATACCACATTTTTCTAATGATTGACCTTGAGCTTTGTTAATGGTGATTGCAAATGCTAATCGAGTTGGGAATTGCAATCTTTTAAATTGAAAAGGCAGATCCGTTGGAATCATGGGAATGCGAGGAATAAGAACAGCCTCACCCTCAAAAGGCCCTGTCAAGATTGTGGCCTCTATTAGGTTTTCCATTTTTTTTTTTACGGCAAGTCGCGTACGGCAAGTCACGTTTGTGGTATTACCGTCATTTATAACTGCATCTCGCAAATGAATGTATTGTTCAGAGCAGAGCTTGGTCTGATTCAGGCGGATATATAGCAAACGTTCTGATTCAATTTTAGCATACATATCAACGACGAATTGGTGAAACAATTCACGGCATTTTAAAATATAATTTTCTTCATCCTGCCGATTCATTAGTCTATAGGAATAATAATGCATTGCACTGCATTTCTTATTCATTTCTTTGTTAGTGGCTGGATTCATCAATTTAATATTAAAGTGATAGCCGTCGGCTCCATCCCAAAAAATGATAGGATATTGTAGGGCATCGTAGCATCGATGAGTTTCAGCAATTCTTAACAACTGAGCGTTTCGCTTATGAAGAATAATATCTCGAGGTAAAAACTGATCACCGACCATAACGATTGCCACTTCGTCGATAGTTGGAGCATTGTATCTACGCACATGTTGGCCAGGAGGCGTTTTGTCAGCGGAAATAACAATTTTATGCGTGTCAGTAGGCATCAAATCGATGGCTGTTTTGAACAGACGCACTAAATTATTATTTTCGTGGAAAAGATGTTGCAATTGGGAAACGATTGTCCTTTCAACGTTGGGAGAAATTTCGCAACGTGCATTCAATTCAGAATTTCTATCACTGATGAAGTACAATTGTAAAAATTTATGATTCTCGCCTGAGAATGGTAGAAGGGACCCTGCTCTATGATAAATTTGCCCTTTTACTTTGAAAGTAGACATAAATTGATCTGGATTTTCGATTTGGGCTCCAAACGACGTCATTTGGAAACATGAGTTGTATTTTCTGATTTTTGACAAAAAACGCTTAGATTCTGACGTAGTTCCAGTAAGGAAAGTCTTCAATGGCTCTGGTGGTGCAGCCAATAGAGGAAGTTTAACTTTTCCTGAGGCGCAACACATTCCCATTGTTTCACCATTGAATTGTTTCACCAAGGCCTTGCAATAGGGACAAATTTTAGACATTGTCCCGATTTGAACACATCTACTCAAGCTATAATCATCGACTGGGTTGTACCTGAATGCCAGGCGATAACTTTCAGGTTGCTCTGATTCCTCGGCACGCTTTCTTTTCTTACTTTCTCTATCAGCAGCAAGCCTGATTTCTTGCTGTTCTTGTGATTCCTCGGCACGCTTTCTTTTCTTACTTTCTCTATCAGCAGCAAGCCTGATTTCTTGCTGTTCTTGTAATTCCTCGGCACGCCTTCTTTTTTCACTTTCTCTTTTAGCAGCAAGTCTGCTTCCGCGTTGCTCTGGTAGTTCCTCGACACGCTTTCTGTTCTTTCTTTCTCTATCAGCCTCAAGCCTGTTTCGTTGCTGTTCTTTTGATTCCTCGGCACGCTTTCTGTTCTTTCTTTCTCTATCAGCCTCAAGCCTGTTTCCTTGCTGTTCTTTTGATTCCTCGGCACGCCTTCTTTTTTCACTTTTTCTTTTAGCAGCAAGTCTGCTTTCGCGTTGCTCTGGTAGTTCCTCGGCACGCTTTCTTTTCTGACTTTCTCTATCAGCAGCAAGTTTTTTGGCATAGACTCTTTGAGCATCTTCATCGGCTTTTGCCATGGTAAGCTCATCAGTCATTGTAAACTTAAACATTAATAGATTTCTACGTGAACATATGTCTTAAATATCTTGAATGACGTCACCGTCAAAGCAAAAATGACGACAACTAATTTTATGACGTCAGTCAACACAGAAACATGATGTCACCTGATCCACAGACAGACACACAGACAGACAACTTATTTTTATATATATAGATAGATATATATATATATATATATATATATATATATATATATATATATATATATATATATATATATATATATATATATATATATATATATATATATATATATATATATTCTATATTACATTATAATATAGATATTATTATCTGGCTGCAGCTGTTACTAGCTCCATTCTAAACGTTGAAATAAAAGTAATTGATAAAAAGCCTTTAGCAGTTATCCGTGAAATACCCCATAACTATTCAAGAGCTGATTTAGAGGCCTCAGTAGAGGGACTTATTAGTGCTAAAATCAAATCGGTGATTCTCGCACTTTTCGCCTCAAGTTTATCGACAAAGCCGCTCTCAACGCGGTACTGGATTCGGGAATCCTTATTGGGTGCAAATTTTTCGCGCTAAGCCCTTTCAATCCATTCCGCGTCGTTGCTTTCGCTGTCAAAGCAGTGATCACCTGATTAGAGCTTGCCCCCGCTCACCAGCACATCCCAAGTGTTCCAGATGTTCTGGCCCTCATGTGAATTCCAAGGAAAACCCTTGCCAAGCCTCTCCAAAATGTGCAAATTGCACTATGGAACACGTAAGTTTTAGTCTGAAATGCAAAGTTCTCCGATCGGCTCTCCACAATGCTAATAAATGAATAATCAAACTCCGTTTAGCTTTGTGTCCCTTAATATTAATGGTACAAAAGACAAGGATCTACTGATTAGTGAGCTGCTTGAAAATGATATTGCGTTTTTACAGGAGCACCTTCTCTCTAAATTGAATGTTGATAGCCTAAAGCATTTTCGGACTCATTATACCTTCTTGAGAGCCACCCAGAAAACCCGTGGTAGACCATCAGGAGGTCTGTCCATCTATTTCAGACATAAGACTCAGCCGATATTATTGCAAAGTGACGCTAACATCTTAGCGATAAAATGTGGTGATAGCGCAATTATAAACATTTATTTCCCCTGTAATAAAAAGACTGTGCAGCCATTGTATAGTTTTACACAAGCAAGTAATCGCCTACGAACAATATTTAGCGACTTTCAAAACAAAATACCAAATGGGTTCTCGCCGGCGACATGAACACTGACTTATTATCTAATTCTGACCAATCTGAAATCTTTCTCGATTCACTACCCGGAGGTATTCTATCTTGCTGATAAAGATCTTCTATTTACTTATATTCACAATCTTGGTGGTCTTACTTCCTATCTTGATCATGTAATTGTGTCAGATTCAACTCTTCTTTCATCAATAGTTCATGTGGACGACTCTAAAATCGACGACGATCATTTACCAATCCCGTGCCAACTATCTTGCTCCATGGCAAGCTCTGTGCAACGTAACTCTCCCAAGTGGTTCTCTAAGTTAAATTGGGAAAATACCAATGTTCCACTTTATGTATTTACATTGTCCCAGTTATTATCATCTATTAAAGTGCCTTTCCACTTATTGCAAAATTCTGTATGTACAACTTCAACTCGGATAGATATTAACTCGTATTATCTGCAAATAGTGTTCTGTCTAAAGTCTGCCGCTAAAAAAGCTGTCCCCTCCGAGTGAGTGCGAACGGGTACTCGCAATCCCTTTTGGAAAGTTGATCCTAAAGTGAAGTTGGCTAAACAAAAAGCTAAATTCTGGCTCCGTATGTGGATACCCTGTGATCGTCCTTCTTCTGGTTCAGTACATCAAATAAAACAGAAAACCAAACAAGAGTACACATATTCCCTGCGTAGAGCGAGACTGAATGCCTGGGATGGTCCTTGTGACAAGAAATCCTGGGATCGTGTTATAAACAGTGTAAAGTGTTCAAATCCAATTAATTCGTCTCTTCGGCTATGTAACTTTGTTTCTCATTGTAAGAATATTTTGCTTTCATTTAATATTAATCTCCAAAATCATTTTACAAAGCTTGTCAACTCACTCCTCCCAATTCGTATCAACCAATCTCAAGTGTTATCGGTGGAATCTGGTGTTATACTCCGAGCTCTTAAGCAAGTAAATAAGCCTGAGTCTCTCGATAGTTATGGTCTTTGCTTCAAGTTTTTTGCTGATGATTGTCCTGAACTGCTGAAGCATTTGCAGGTATTGTTTCAGATGTGCTTGGCACAGTCTCTTGTGCCAGATAGTTTTTTGTCCGGTTGTATATCTCCCATAGTTAAGAGGGGTAAGGACCCCAGTTCTAATTACCGTCCTATCACTGTGTCTTGTTTTGTTAGTAAGTTATTTGAATATGTACTGCTACCGGCCATTAACTCCAAGTGCAATTTTACACCCTTCCAGCTTCGTTGTAGAAAAGGTATGGACTGCGTTCAAGCTCACCATATTGTGGGTCGGCTAATGAAACAAGCTGTTGCTCAAAAAAGTCCCCTGTATTGTTTGACTGTTGACATATCTAGTGCTTTTGACAATGTAATTCATTCAAATGCTTTGTTTTCTCTATCAGTCTCAGGTGTTAACCTTTCTATTGTTTCCGTGCTTAAGTATTGGTATGCTAAATCTTTAGTTATGATGAAGTGGAATGGTACTGTAGGGGAGTATATTCCTGTTAAAAAAGGCGTTAGGCAATGTGCCGTGTTATCCCCGAGCATATTTAAATGTGTTTTAGCTTCGTGTCTCCAACGTCTTCAACCGTCAATTTTTTACAATGATAATTTAGGCATTAGTCACGTTGCTTATGCTGATGATGTTCTGCTTCTTAGCCAGACAAAACATAGTGTAATTACCAACTTTGACCGGCTTTCAGCCGCACTATCAACAGTAGGCCTTTCAGTTAATGCCTCCAAAAGTGAGTTTTTGTGTTTTGGGAGTCCTCCACCAGCATCACCTCTCTGTTTGGGTTCTTCAACTATACCATGTCCAGCAAGTATTAGATGGTTGGGTCTCTCTTTTTTCACGTCACTTTCGTCTACTTGCTCCGCTATTACGTCCAGCGTGCTGAAAAGTATGCGGGTGGGTTACGCGAAGATTTCACCAAATCGTGGCCGGTATAACCGACAAGGACTATGCCGTATTTATTCTAGTTTTTGTGCCCCTGCTGTTTTTTTTTATCTTTTTGGTTTTGCGTTCCTCCTTTGCAAGAAGGATACAAAGAAAATACGTTCAGGATATTTTAATTATTGTAAGTATTTGCTGCGTCTGCCCCGGTGGTATCGGAATCATACAGTCGTTTCTAAATTTGGCATCGTTAATTCGCCCTCGCGACTGAAACATTTATTTAAAGATATATCTCTTAAAACTCAGCAAATGATTAATGTTTTTGACACTCTTTGGCTATTTTTTGAATTGAGGTAATTTACTTATGTTGTATGTTGTTATGCTGTTATGTTGTTTTTTTCTTGTTTTTTCTTTTTTTGTGTGTGTTTACTCCACAGTTTAGTGTATTTTGTGGGTTATAAATAAATTATTATTATTATATTATATAATATATATATATATATATATATATATATATATATATATATATATATATATATATATATATATATATATATATATATATATATATATATATATAGAATATATATATATATATATATATATATATATATATATATATATATATATATTCTATCTATATTTACCTATATGTTACTTATATTTTATCATTACTATTTAGCCTAAAGATTATTTCTGTAAAGCTAATGGTTCATATTCGAACAAAATAAATTATGAGTCGAAAAAGAAATGGTACAGTAGTTAAACCTTCATTGCATATAAAATTCATATGATCACTTAAACTGCATTCGTATTACAGCTTATTGCACACAGAGGGAAAGCATGAGGAAATAAGAAAAAGAGAACTGTTCTTCTGCATGAGACCTAACCGCAAAGTGGAACGGTTAAATGACTTACGAAACTCAGTGAAAGGTGAGACGGGTTTTTCCAGGAAAGTTCCAGAATCCAGGGCTTGTCTGGCTTCTTCTTTGGTTTTGAACCCATAGACGACAAGCTCAAAGTCCCAGGTAATTTTGATAATACAAAGGTTGAATAGGGTCTTCGGTTGCTTATTCACAGGCATAGATAATTCTGAAACATAACATGTCTTTTAAACACTTTATATGACGTCCCCACGACTTATGAACTAGATTATAATTCGGTATCGAAAATATAACGCGTTTCATTCGAAGGATTACCTACTTTAATACAATTGTGTATGCCAGGAGGTAGGCAACAAGCGTGGAATCAATTGTATCATGCACAGCACGGATGAGTATTGTGGGGAAGAGCGCTGCTGTATGTGGTACAATAATGTGGCACTTAAAAATGTACCCTACACGCGAGAAAGAGATTGACCCCTTGGTTTTAAAACAACAGTACATAGCCTTTTTAATGCAATGATTTATTAACCTAAAATTTAGACCTGACCCCAATTTAAACTACAATAATTAACTATAGTTGTGTAATAATTAACTATAAAAAATTTAATAGTGCACACACACATATATATAAATATATATATATATATATATATATATATATATATATATATATATATATATATATATATATATATATATATATATATATATATATATATATATATATATATATATATATATATATTGCTAAATCTTGAAACAAAACTTTAGTTTTGCGAACATACCTGAAAACTATGGCTAAATCTTCAAACATAACTTTAATTTTGCGCACGTACCTGAAAACTATTACTAAATCTTCAAGAATAACTTAAATTTTGCGCACGTATCTGAAAATTATGGCTAAATCTTCAAGAAAAACTTTAATTTTTTGAACGTACCAGAAAACTATTGCTGAATCTTCAAACAAAGCTCTAATTTTGCTTAAGTACCTGAAACCTACTGATAAATATAGGTCATACACGTTAAAAGTTTACTACTTTAGTCATTATCATAGCTCTACACACCACTAAGGGTGGAACAAAACGATGGTATTTATGATATGCCATAAACTGATCGACTATCCATAACTGACGTAGTCACAGCTAGTCAGAATGACATAGTCATGATGCGCTACGTTTTATTATGCCTCTTAAAAGGATTTCAACTTCTGACACAAACTACTTTTATTTAGGGTTAGTTATTCAAAATAATTTTGAAAAGTGAAAAAATAGTTTTAAGGTACCCGTTTGACTAAATCTTCAAACAAAACTTAGTAAAGGTGTGGAGCTTTTTCCCATAGGTGCTCTCTTTCTCTGGTGCGCAGGATTCGTTCCCCTATTTAGACACTGCTTACTTGCCTGAACATAAGTATTATCTCTGAAATACTTATTTCTGAAATACACAGCATTCACATGGAATTCTGACTAATGGATAGTTCTTCTGGAATTTGTCTGTTTTGACGGGCGTTTTAGGGCTGAAAAACTCTTCCTGGCTGATTTATATACTATGGGCTGCCTCCTCGTAGTATCATAATATTTGTAGGTATGAATATACAATGGGTCGGAGGTAATAGGGTTGGGACTGTATGTGCAGGATTTCGACTTTTGTTGATAGAAGAGCATCGCCAAGTGTTGCCGACTTAAGCACTTCGTGTAGACTTGAGAAAATATGCTGATCCCCGTCCTGCACTAGTATCCGGGATCATTGCTTTTCCTGAGGCCAAAATAATTTCAATGATTTATAGAACACGAAAATTGGAACTTGGAATGACTTTAAAAAATGACTATTGTATCTTTATTTTGACTGACAAATTCAGACGATTCGAACTGGACTTATTAGGATTTTCATAAACTCATATTCCACGGGTAGGAAGCATGAAATTAGGTGATATAGAATTTGTTTACTCAAGCAGGAAGGATGGGGTACATAGACAGGGAGTAGGACTCACGATGAATAAGGAAGCTGCTAAGTCTTGTTCAGGCTCGGAAGGTATTAACACTATAATACTAATTGCTCATTTCATGACTAAAAAGTTCAGGGTATCAGTTATAGTAGTATATGCCCCTGTTGAACCGACTGTAGGAGATACTAGTGACTCAGATGAATTTTACTTACAGTTACAGGAGCAAATAGACAGGGTCCCAGGAAGAAATTTGGTGTTTTTACTAGGAATTTTTAATGCCCAGGTCGGTAGAAATAGGGATAGACGGTATTCTAGCCTAGGTAAATTTGGTGTAGGAAAAGAAAACAGTCTTGGCTACAGACTTTTGCAATTTTGTAGGTAAAACAGTCTAGTTATAACCAATACAGTGTTTGGCCATAAAATGGCCCATAAGTTGACACGGTATTCACGTGATGTTAAGACAGCAAACCTTATTGATTACGGTACAGTAAACTGAAGACTGGCAGGATCAATACAAGATACTAAGGTGTATAGGAGTGCTGATATTGATATTAAAAGTAAAGATCACCATCTGTTAGTGTCTAGGGTTAACTTAAAGCTGAAATTTCAGAAGGACAACTACCCCCGAGAAGTTATGATGTTGCTAGACTCCAGGATGAGAATTTG
The DNA here is from genome assembly GCF_032884065.1 of Artemia franciscana. Taxonomy (NCBI): domain Eukaryota; kingdom Metazoa; phylum Arthropoda; class Branchiopoda; order Anostraca; family Artemiidae; genus Artemia; species Artemia franciscana. The sequence goes on from NC_088873.1 coordinate 34,190,340, forward strand.
AGAGAAACTTTCCAGGTACAGTGGAATGCTAAACTTGAGAGTTTAAAATCTGACAATTTGGAAGATGGTTGGAATAATTTTAGAAAAACAATTTGTGAAGTTGCTGATGATGTCTTAGGGAAGAAAGTTTTTACAATTCACCATGACTTGATGCCCATAACTATTCAATTTTAATTCAAAATTAATAGAGAGGAGAAGGGGTTTGTACAAGAATTATTTAAGTGATGGATCATATGAAAAGAAAAGGAATGTAATGAAAGTGGAGGAAGCATTAAAATATGAACTAAGGAGGTGTGAAGTGGAGGCCCTGGATAAAATTGTCGAGGATCCAGAAGATGCAGCTAGACGGTATAATAGTAAAATATTGTACTGGCATGTTAATAAATTGAGAGGGAGCAGTAAATCCGAACTTGTCCCGGTTAAAGATAGGAGCGGGACCTTGTTAGGGATAAGGAAAGAGTTAAAGAGAGATGGGCGGAACATTTTAAGAATGTACTAAACCGAGATACAGCTTCAGGAAAAGACATGAAGGAAAATGAAAAAGTTTGTGATACCTTGGATGTGAAGGAAGATTTGTTTTGTGAGGAAGAATTAGCAACATTACTACAAGGATAAAAAAAAATTTAAAGACTCCAGGTGCTGATAGTGTGGTAAATAGGTGTCTTAAATATGGTGGCTTTGAGGTTAGAAATTAGGTGCTGAAGATTATGAATATGATTGTTGAAAAAGAAGAAGTACCTAACGATTTTAGAAAAACCTTAATTAAACCACTGTTTAAGAAAGGTGATAAGAGTGAGTGTCGTAATTATCGAGGTATTACTCTGGTCTCTATAGGTAGCGAAATACTTGGTAACATGATATTTTTTAGACTGAGAGATGCTATAGATAAAGTTTAAAGAGAAGAAAAGTGCGGTTTTAGAAAAGGAAGAGGATGTGTCGACCAAATGTTCACTCATAAATTAATAGTTGAGAAGTGCCTTAACACCTTTGGTTCTCAGTTTTATATATTATGAGCAAGCATTTGATTCTGCTGATAGAACAGCTTTAGCTGTTCTATCAATTCTATGTGCGAGAATAATACTGCTGCGGTTAAGGCTGGAAATGAGGTTAGCAGCTGGTTTTGTATCAAATCAGGAGTTAAGCAGGGTTGTGTTTTATCCCCTTTTATATGGATCATTCGGACGAACTTTGTCTTAAGGAGCACAGAAAAGGCAATGGGAGACCATGGAATCAAATGGGGAGGAAAAACTCGCTGGACTTAGATTATGCTGATGATTTAAGCATCTTAGGTGAAAACGTGAGCAAAATGAACGAGCTCTTAGAGATTCTGCGAGTTCAGTGTGCTAGAATAGGTTTGAAATTAACATTAAGAAGACTAAGTCACCAAGGATAAGAATAAGTGAAGATCAAAAGGTGACTTTGGGTAACGAAACGATAGATCAGGTAGGTAGCTTCACTTACCTTGGTAGTATCATTCGTAAAGACGAGGGGAGCAGTGAAAATGTTAAAAGTAGAATAACTAAGGCTCAGGGAGTTTTTTTCAAAATTAAGAAAAAGTTTGGCAGAATAGGAAGATAATTCCGTAAGCTAAGACTAGAATAATGGAAGAATAGGTTTGAAATTAATGTTAAGAAGACTAAGTCACCAAGGCTAAGAATAAGTGAAGATCAAATGTGACTTTGGGTAACGAAACGATAGATCAGGTAGGTAGCTTCACTTACCTTGGTAGTAACATTAGTAAAGACGGGGGGAGCAGTGAAAATGTTAAAATTAGAATAACTAAGGCTCAGGGAGTTTTTTCACAATTAATAAAATAGTTTGGAAGAATAGGAAGATAAGTCCGCAAGCCAAGATTAGAATAATGGAAGGTACAGTGATGACAGTGGTCAAATATGGCTCTGAAGCATGGGTACTCCGAAAAGCGGATGAAGATATACTAGATGTTTTCCAGAGAAATTGCCTACTGATTGTTCTGGGTGCCCGGGTGACTGACCGTAATTAAGACAGTAGGCTGTACGAAAAACGTGGATAAATCCCGCTTTCTAGGGTTATCATGAAAGAAAGGTTGAGATGGCTATGGCACACTCTGTGGATGAAGGATGACAGATTGACGAAAACTGTCTTTTTTGGCCAACCATCAAGGGCTAAACAGAAAGCAGATCGTCCTCGTTTGGTGTAGGAAGATGTCAGAAAAAAGAGATTTACGGGAAATAGGAACTTCCTGGGAGGGTGTAAAGAGGCAGGCTTTAAATAGATTGGGATGGAGGAGGAGTGTGCGTAGCTGTGTTGGCCTCAAGCGACTTGGTACAGCGGTGAGTTGTTGGTAGCAATAGATTTGAAAAGGACTAGTAGACTTTACGAGTAGATTTGAAAAGATTTGAAAGGCAGAAGAAAAATAAACTACTAGCTATAAAATAACAGCACCGTATCAATGGTTTACCTTGGTGGCGGTTTTGCCTACAAGGGACATTTGTCGCTGGCACGTAAATTAATTTAACGGCAACGTAGTGTAGGTATTTCTGAGACCCTATATTACGAGACTTGAATGGATCAGCTTTTCTTGGAAATATAGACTTTATATTGAAAATCTGCAGAGTCGTGATGGATTTGGCTGCCAGCGAAGCATTCCTGATATTGACTACTAAAACTTCGCCGTGTGATCCCCATAAACTGGATCTATTCTGTTGCTGCAGAATCGCAAGGACTTTCACCGCACTTGTATCTAATGATGCAGATTAAGCAGTGAGCAAGCCCAGATCCGTCTCTATTACTATTTTACTCTCAGTTTGGAGAAGAAAGTCTGGCCAGATACACATTTTTCCACCGGTTCATGGTAACGAACAGTAAGTAAGGAGCGTTAAAAGTTATGACCTGAGAAAATTTACTTGATTTTTAAAATACGAGAAAGACCCCTGGAAAGTCAGGGAATCGTAACAAAAATCACACCATAAGATTCAGTGTATCAGAGAACCCTACTGTAGAAGCCTCAACCTCCTAAATACAAAAATGTGGAATTTTGAATTTTTTGCTACAAAAAAGATCACAGATGGTGTGTTTATCCGTTTTTTTTTCCAGGGGCTATCTAGAAGACTGGGAAAGGTTGCCATCGAACGGAAATTAAACACTCTAGTGCCCTTTTTAAGGGACCAAAAAGATTGGAGGGCATGGGGGATAATGACCCCCTCCTCCCACACTGTCCGTCGGGAGAGGCCTGTAAGTTACACATTCTTACTTTCAATATATATTGATATTTTGGATCAAGTTTTTGCTTACATTAGTTCATGATTTTACCAAATTTCAATAACAAAAACTGTAATTACAGAGTATTTTGTAAATTCTTTTTTAAGCTTCAAATAGTGTAATATGAAACAATCAATAAAAAATTATATTACATAAAGGAATATTAAAGAAAACAATATTAAAAATTATTCGGGCTTGGGACAAAGACTGGCATTAAAAAAAGTAACATGTCAATGTTTCCCCCGATGTTTAGTTCTATTAATCGGTGATTAACTGATTAATCTCGGAAAACACTGTAAGAATGGATACTGGTGGCGGGAACGGACATTAATTCTATTCTATAAGTTTCGGCAGTTTCCACATTATTGAATGTTTATTTAATTTAATTAATTATTATTTAATTTAATTTAATTAATTATTATTTAATTTAATTAATTATGTTTATTGAGTTTAATTAATTAACGTTAATTATTTAATTAATTATTTAATTATCTTACTATTAACTGATTAATCTTGGAAAACACTGTCAGAATGGATACTGGTTGCGGGCACGGACATTAATTCTATTCTAAAAGTCTCTGCAGTTTCCACGTTAGTGAAAGTTCCACATCCAGTTTTTCAAATAGTGTACTTTCTGAGCGTTGCAAAGGCCTTAAAATAAAAGTTGCAATTTTAGATATTTATCAGAACTAAAGAAATATATTAGAGCTATAAGACGAGAGTATTCACACGACAGATCTGAATACTGCAAGTTAAAATAATCAACGAGAAAATAGCGTAAGCCATTGTTCGTAAGCCTGGGGAGTCAGACCCAATAGAAAGGAGTTCATCAGTCGGTCTGAAAAAATTGCACGCTTCTCTACCAAATGACTTTTTATTTATTAATCGATGAATTCAATATCAAACATACGTAACAATATCACATCAAAAGTAAAAACTTGGAAAAAAGAATAAGATATGTCGCTCAATAAGTATTTAGATAATTCGGCTCTACTGATAAAACAGCTAAAATCTATTTTTTATAGACAAATAATTAGGTTCAAATTAGTATGTATCATAAGAGGTGTTAGGTTTGCGGATTTTTGTTTTTAACTAGTTTACTTTCTTTTTCTTTATACTTGATTTGAAGCATTTCAAATTATTTTATTTCTTATATCAGTTGGTATACAGAATCTAGAATCAATTAATCTTTCCACAAATCCCAATTTACAACTGAAACCAAAAGCTTCAAGAGAATACAAAAAATGTTAAATTATTAAATAACTTGGAATTAAGAAGCAAAAATTGTGCTAAGATGAGTGTTTATATCTCATTTTTTTTATTTTTTATTTTTTTTTTTTTTTTTTTACAAAGCAAGCAATCCTGTGAAAAAGAATGCCTATACTTAAGAGAAGATTTATTCATCATGAAACACACATACAATGTTAGATTCGGCTATTCCCCTTAAAGGCTCATTAGGCTGTAAAGAAGGGGCCTTTAGAGGCCAATGAAGTTTTATGAAGTTTCACTGAGGTGCGTCATTTTACATTCTAAGGTTAATGTCTTCTTCTCAAAAATTCCGACAAAAATGATGATTTGTAAAATGCGTTGTGAAAAGTTAAAAGTGGCTTGAAGAAGAATTACATATAGCTTCAGTTATAAACATAATAATGAGAGATGCAGTAGTAAATTTAATTTTTTTTTTTCAAAGAAAAGACTTCCAAATAGTTCGTGGTAATGAACATACCATCAGATTCAGCGTATCAGAGAACCTTACTGAAAAAGTTTTAATCTCATACCTACCAAAAATGTGGAATTTTGTATTTTTAGCCAGAAGGCAGATCACGGATGCGTGTTTATTTGTTTCGTTGCTTGTTTTTTTTTTGCGTTTTTTCCCCAGGGGTGATCGTATCGACCCAGTGGTCCTAGAATGTTGCGAGAGGGCTCATTCTCACGGAAATGAAAAGTTCTAGTGCCCTTTTTAATTGACCAAAAAATAGGAAGGCACCTCCCCCAGAGGCACCGTTGGAGGGGCTACAAGTTACAAACTTTGACCAGTGCTTATAAATATGAGAAGTTTTTTCACCTGAAAATAAGGAGCCGCATTAAAACTTAAAACAAACAGAAACTATTACGCATATGAGGGGTTCACCTCCTCCTAATACCTCGCTCTTTGCGCTCAAGTATTTTTAGCAATTTCAACTATTTATTCTACGGCCTTTGTGATTCAGGGGTCATTCTTAAGGAATTGGGACAAAACTTAAGCTTTACTGTAAAGAGCGAGGTACTGACGATGGGGTGAACCCTCTCATATACGTAATAAATACATACGAATACAGAGGTTCGTAACGTAAACTAATTCGTAAGTTACGTATATATTTTACTAATAAAAACGTTCGTAAGAAATTAAAAGTTCTAGTTGCCATTTTAAGTAACCAAAAAATTGGGGGGGGCAACTAGGCCTCCTCCCCCGTTCCTTTTTTCTCAAAATCATTCGATCAAAACTATGAGAAAGCCATTTAGCCAAAAAATAAATATGCAAATTTCGATTCAATTATTCATATGCGGAGAGCCAAAATCAAAGCGTGCATTATTTCAAAAACGTTCAGAAATTAAATAAAAAAAAAAAAAAACACAAGTTTATAACTGAAAGTAAGGAGTGACTTTAAAACTTAGAACGAACAGAAATTACTTCGTATGTGAAAGGGGCTGCTCCCTCCTCAACACCCGACTCTTTACACTAAAGTATTTTTACTGTTTCAAAAAGTAGAGGTGAGGGAAAGAGTCAAACTTTAGCGTAAAGAGCTGGGCGTTGAGGAGGGAGCAGCCCCTTTCATATACGAAGTAATTTCTGTTCGTTTTAAGTTTTAAAGTCGCTCCTTACTTTCAGTTAAAAAAACTTGTTTTTTTTATTTAGTCAAGCAAAGATACGGATACAAATAAACAATTTCGAAATACACAATTACCTTAACTTTTACGCAAAGAGCGGTGTCTAAAGCAAATGTATAACACAAGCAGAAAATTAAAATTTCAAAAAGTGGAATTTGTGTTAAGGTATCGGTTGAGCTTCACGCATTTGCTCCTCCCCATACCTCCCACTGAAATTCAAAGGTGTTTATGGGGTTTTGCTGTATTTTCTGAAATTTTCAATATAATTGGTTGATATTGGGTCTTGTTTTCAAATTCACCTTTTCATAACATTATGGATAAATCTATTATAACTTGAGCTTGTCTTTTCTACACAGCAAGAAAATACACTACAAATGATATGCTCAAAACAATCATCTATTCTAGGGGGCGGGGGCACTCTTAGCTCTGCCTAAGAATGAATATTTGGAATCAAATTTATAATTTTTATATTTTCTATTTAATTCATTGTTTTCTTCTTTTTTTCACTGAGGGTGATCCTTGTGGATTAATGTATACTTGCTTAGTCTGTTGCTTCATAATTTACCGAATATATTTAAAAAAAAGGCTATTTTGCTGTCAGTAAACTAAGCATCAACTATTTCCAGTTTAACGATTGTCTTGTATCTCTTTTATTTTTTAATAGATAAATTCCTAGATGAATGCACAATTCCTATATAATACACTAAAAAATAATTACAGATTGCGTGAAAGCTAATCTGGCAAAATAAATTGCGAACCTTTCACAAGATCTTTCCAGTATCACAAAGTCACGCGAACTTCTACAATCAAACTCTTAAAGAGATCTTGGCAGAGTTTGAACCTTTTCTTGGACACATTTATAGTAAACAAAATAGACTTATTTTAATAGATGGCTCTTAAGCTAAATTATTTCTTTCTGAAGATTAGGGTCCCTTCCTTCATTGAAAGGGTAATCAGAATCTCAGAGGGTAATTACTGGGTGAATAAAAGAAGAAAAAATAGGAAATTACCTGCATGGACAGGTCCAACCTGGAAAGTGCACAGGATTTGTTTCTAAGGGTTTTAACACCGCCAGAGATTGCCAGCAAAAATGAACAGAAACAGGTTAACTATATGGCAAATATATAAAAACAGATTTTAAGGAATGGATAGTTCTTCTAGGTTTACTTTATTTTCTTGGACTGTCTAGCTTAATCTTGTTCTGTAATTTAATTATGGGCTGCCTATTCATTGTAATAGGCTAGACTATCTGCATGCATGAACAAACCATAAGGTAAAAGTAATAGTCCTGCAACTTTCTTGTGCAAGCTAAGTACTCTTATTTTTAGGAGTTGCATTGCCAAGTGTTGAAAACCATGCATAGACCAAGGTAGGCTAGTTCTGGCACAAGGCCTCTACTGAAGTTACGTTCTAGGGAAATTCTTTTTGTTCGGTTGTAAACCAGCTCAAGCACTCTGTACAGTCTCGATGAGAAATTACTGGTACTTGCCTGTACTAGTGGCACTGTTTGCTTTCCTTAAGGTTCTAAAGATTTTCAATAAATTAAATAATATGAAAATTGAAACTAATTTAGAAGTTTTGAGCCGAACTTGACTAGATGAGTCTAAAACTCACCTACAAGGAAAATAAAAAATTAAGTTGGGCAACATCAGACCTGTCACATGTTCAGAGGGCCAAGAATAAGCATCTAGGGAACAATTTTATTCGAAAACTTGACTTTTCTAGAGGCCACTTTGGACTCAAAACTCGGTTGCTGAAGGGCATGGCAAAGAAAAAGTGTTGAATACTACAAAAGATGGCCCTTATCTGAAGGGGTACAGCAAATAGAGAATGGATTTCTCACCATGGTCTGTCAATGTCAAAGCATATACCTCTCCATGACTAGAGACCTAGCAATGACTAAGAAACCAACCCCCTGTGAAACATCATTTAATGGGAAGATTTTGTTTTCATGAGCTACTCCAAGTATTCTTTAGTTATTCATTTTTTTTTTTTACTTTCTTAATTTTTATATGAACTTTCCGTACATGAATAATTATGAACAAAAAGTTGAAGACACAGCCTGCTTTTTTCATTTTGCGCTATCTTCTGCTGGAACAGGAATGTGATCGGTAACTACTTCTTTGATTCTATCTGCTTTTGACCAGTCTAGAGAGCAACTGTTATCTCTTTACCTCGGCAGCCATTAACAGAATTCTATCGATCAGGGCTTTTGCTACCTGCATCTCAGTAATGTGCTTCTAGGTTGCCTTCAGCATCGCGTTGACAGCTTGTCTCTTGGAATTTCATGCCTCTTTTTTTTTCTTTTAGAAAACGTTTTAATTTGACAGGCATATTCCAGAAACATTGGAACATAAAATAGGAGGGCTTAGAACCCAATAATGTAGAAGATGGATAGACGAATCCTCATAGTGTAGATTGATGGAAGATGGCAGATTTATTATGCTTACCTTTGTTTTTCTCCGGATTTGACCTTTCAATACTGAAAGAAGTTTAACACGGAGTTATGAACTGAGAAAAATGCATCCTAAGGGTAGGATCAATTAAGGACACTAGAATATATTAAAAAGACCACCACCTAGTAGTACTCGGAGTGAGTTGAAAGATTACCTGAAACGACTACTGCTTACCAGGTAGATACGACATTGACAGATTGAATGATAAAGTTTGATAAAATTATTCCAAGAGCAATGGGATATCCAATTAGATATTACACCATGGATGGACCAGTTTTTAGAAAATGTCTTGTGAAGTGGCGGGTGGTTTTTAGGGCGACACTTAGAAAATCAACCAGAAACATTAGCGAAAAGCTTTTTTTTAATCTTCAAAGACATATGATTTTTAACTAAAGATTAGTAATACAAGACTTGAATTAAAATATGGATACAAAAAGCTACGGCAATAACAGTTTCAAAGTATGGCTCAGAAACACAAGAAGTTCAGAGGAATTGTCTAACAATCAACTACCTTTTCGGGACGAATTATCTAAGGATAATTGAAGGCATTCGTTTGAACAACTGTATATCTTCCGCTGAGCTGAAAAAAACGTGGTTCAATTCTACTATCTAGGGCCGTAGTTCCCAACCGATTTTGGACCATGCCCCAAAAATCCTGATGCCCCCTTGTGGTATTTAAATTTTTTATTCAGAATTATACATGCGTTTATCTGAAGGAAGCTTAAAAGGCCCTTAGATTGGTATCTACTGAAAAATATTGTCTAAACATAACACCGTTTATAAAATGCATAACGTCATTACTATATTGTTCTATATCTTTTTCGCTCTTTAAACGCATGTGAATGTGACTTATTCCACGTGATTTTTTTTTTTTTTTTATCAAAAGTAAGGCTCTAAAGTATAGTATAGAAGTATAGAAGGATGCACGCCCTGTCCATGACCCACCAAATATTGCCCTGCCCCACTGGTGGAGCCTGCGCCCAGATTTGTGAGTCATCTAGCCAATCTAGGGCAATAATGATAGAAAGGTTAAGATGATTAAGTCATGTTGTATGGACAAAACATTTTAGGTTTGCGAAACCTTAGTTTTTGAAAATTCACGAAAGTAAAACAGTTCAAAATAGGGATGATACCTTTTTATTGACAGTGAATAGATATAAAATTATTTAACTGGATATTTCGAACTCATATACAGTGTTCATCATCAGCAGTATATGTGTTCGAAATATCCAGTTAAATAATTGTATATCTATTCACTGAGTTTTACTGCTGATGATGAACACTGTATATGTGTTCGAAATATCCAGTTAAATAATTTTATATCTATTCACTGTCAATAAAAAGGTATCATCCCTATTTTGAACTGTTTTACTTTCGTCATGAAAAGGCAGTGTGGTCTTCGAAGTTATCTATTTTTGAAAATTCAGACGATGTTAAAGAAAAATTAGCTCCATTTGAGTTAAAATAGTTCTTAAGAAAAGATTTAATAAAATAGAAAATTATTGGAAGGGAGCAGAGTGGGTGGGACAAAAGAAAAACGTCTGCAGTTTTGTAGGCTTCAGGCGAACAGTTTATGTGATGGGTGTCACCTAGTAGTAGTAATGTCTTTCAAATTAATCATTACTCTGAGTTCAGGCTCACAATGAACCGTTTTTTACTCTTAGCGGTGTAGGAAGGTTATATTAGTTAGTTTAAACCGCTTTGGCAACAACAAACTAATTTTGAGTAGACGTATCTGGTGATTTAAGCATAATTACAGCATTAAACAATGAGCTAGTTCCATGCAAAGCAGAGACAGTAAATATACATAGAGAACCAATATTCGTCTTTTCAATACCAAATGATTTCGCAGATATGTAAAACCAGATTACTCTCGATCCCCTAAATCCTTCAGGCCAGAACAGCCGCAATTAAATCTCACAAGTCATTGAATATTTTGTTTTCTGTGCACTTATCATAGCTCCACGACAATCCGCACGAGGGTCGAATCAAGAGTCTGCTAATCTTGTGGCTTATTTAAGAACAGAACTACTAGTTAAAGAAGATTAGCTAAAGTAGCACAACCACTATACCACTATAAAAAGATTCAACCTATATAAATATACAATCACTATTTAAAGATTTCAGAATCACCTTGAATGAAAATGACTTGGCGGACTGACTTATGTCCTCTTGGGTCTTGTTGAGGACATCTTCTTGGCAAGTTTATAGATCAATTTTCTACATGATGTCCAATCGTCTGCTTGTTTCAGAAGGCATATGAGATAAATCCCAAAGTGACCGTGCCATATTCTTAAGCCAACTTATCTTACTTAACCTAATTCAACGAAATGAATTTTCTATTTGCCTAAAATTAAGGAGTGATTACATCTTCTCGCACCGACTCGAAAAGACGGACAAATCGGAAGCGCAAGGATTACACGTATTTTTTCCAGGTAAAGTTTCAATATACAGGATAACCCATTGCCAGTGGCAAAATTCTACCAGTGACCCTAAGTTTATGCACCCCTTCAGCAATTCTAATAAATTTCCTCCACACTTATAAATTGCACGATTGCACTTTACATACAATGTCAGCAAACGTACCGTAAATTAATGTATAAGGACTAAACTGTATATGTTATCTGATAACATTTCAAAATAGTATCTCTTACCCTTTGAAGGGTTGGATAGATCCACTTGGTAAAAAATTGACCAGCATTTTGTAGCCTCCTTGCCTATAAAGCTTTGAGTCTCCTATTCCACATAGTTAGGGACAAACGAATGAAGTCAGAGATATCCTGACTTTAAGTGGCAAATTTACTTTCTGTTTTGAGTCTCACGATCATTTTCGTAAAAATTAGATTAGGAGAATTTCGCAAATATCACTAAATAGCAATATGGACAAGATACAAGCCTTTATCACTCAGCCTCAAATTCTCAAATTTCCCACACAAATTTAATGTGTTTTTCGTATGATAGGCTTTTTTTTGCGGTTTTTGAATTTGTATCTTTCTCCCAGTCTGTTCATGTGTAAGCCCGTTTTTTCATATCGGATTTAAGATACTATCATCATTTAATAGCCATTGATCCTGGCAATTATCATTTTTTTCTTTTTAAAGTATCTATTATAACTTCTCTTAAAGAAACTGAGAGATAGCTCTTCTGGGGCAAAACCTAATGGGAGGACATTCCACAAGGTGACAGTACGTCGAAAGAAGCTCTTTTTTAGTTTCCCTAACAGGAAGTTCCCTGCCAGAGGTAGCTCACAAGAACAGTACCATGGAGAGTAGATCTCATCGGGTTAGCTCAGCTCAGTATAGGTTTCGACAATTCCTCCGATGGAAGATGGTATCCTTATATAGTATTCCAGTGAAAGATAGGATGGTTCTTTCCGACGTAAAGCACTGAGTTCACCACTTCTGTAATAGTTGGCAACACCACCACGTATAGGCACTTCTGTAATAATAGGCAAAGGGAGGTACATGAAACTTTATATTTACAAGACGTTGTCACTCTGATTGCTTGACTTTGAATTCACCAGAAAAGAGTAATATGGTGTTTTGGGACCCTAAAAAACAAGGGCAAGCATGTTCAATAACGGGCCTAATACAAGACGTGAATAGCATTAGGATGCATCGATTCGGGAGAAGGTTCATGCAATGAAGGACAGCTTCTAACTTCCGGGACTTGAGTTCTTTTGCCACTTTGCCCAGCCCACATGACATCTGACGAGAAAAAATCCTTAAAGACTAAGAGTGTTGACGTTTATTATTAACTCCCCTTACACACAACATTAACCTGACGTGTACACAAACAATACATCTACAATTCATGCTTTGGATATCAGCCACTATTTGTTTTATTTGTGTTGATATCTGGCCAGATTATTGATATTGGGCCAGATTATTGATATCTGGCCAGTTTAAATCGTTCCGATTGTCTGGCCAGTCCTCAATCTTTAGCTGGCCAGTCTAAAGCTTCCTAGATCACTATGATTAGGGATAGCAATTGAAGTCGTTATATCATCACCATAATGGTGAGATGCATTCATAAGATTATTCCAGAGGTCATTGACAAACACCCAGAAGAAAGTCTGGTCAGAGAAGGCTTTCTTGAGGTACTTCAGCTAGCATTAGGTGTTGCTTCAATATAACACTGCAAAGTACAACTCTTAATGACCGTTGACAAAGAAAATCCGCAAGGACCTAAAAGACTCAACCATTAACTCCATAGAATAAGTGTGCGCATTCACAAAAAAATAAAGGAAGGGGGGAAGCAAACATTTTTTTTTATTTTCTCAATGAAGATACAAAAAAATCCATATTGAGCAAACATACCTAAAACAGAGTTTCCTCATTGAGTAAACATACCTAAAACAGATCCTCCTCATTGAGCAAACATACCTAAAACAGATTCTCCTCATTGAGCAAACATACCTAAAAAAGATTTTCCTCAATGAGCAAACATACCTAAAACAGATCCTCCTCGTTGAGCAAACGTACCTAAAACAGATCCTCCTCATTGAGCAAACATACCTAAAACAGATCCTCCTCATTGAGCAAACATACCTAAAACAGATTTTCTTCATTGAGCAAACACCTAAAACAGACCCTCCTCATTGAGCAAACATACCTAAAACAGATCCTCCTCATTGAGCAAACATACCTAAAACAGATCCTCCTCATTGAGCAAACATACCTAAAACAGATCCTCCTCATTGAGCAAACATACCTAAAACAGATCCTCCTCATTGAGCAAACATACCTAAAACAGATCCTCCTCATTGAGCAAACATACCTAAAACAGATCCTCCTCATTGAGCAAACATACCTAAAACAGATCCTCCTCATTGAGCAAACATACTTAAAACAGGGAGTAACGGCGACTTCACTCTGAAAAACGGTCAAACCACCTGTCAAAGTCAGTACAGTACACAGCTAGAATAAGAAACAGCCAGGATATAGAAATAACAATGTAAACTTCCCAAATCTAGAAGAGTGCCATGGCCAACTGCACAGCTCTCGAATTTCCAAAAAAAAAACAACATATCATACTCGATAAAAGGCTTTTGTAATGTAAGAAAAGAAGGAGAATGTCTTATCAAAGAGGCTATTAAAAATATCAGTAAGAGAATCGCACCTAGAATACTTCAGAAGTTTTGTGTCAGTTCAGCTTATTTCTTCTACTACGATAATATCAACAAGTCTTCGAAATACTGGAAGTATTATATCCACGCTATTCATACTATAAAGAATTCGTGATCTTTTGTTCTAAATAAAGAAAACTAACTTGAGTCAACAAATTAAGACTTATTCCGTTTATAAAAATAACAACATAAGATCACAAAAAACAGCAGTTGAAAGCATACAATCAAATAATCTTCTCCTTCAGGAAGAATTAAAAGTCGGAAAATTTTCTGAAAAGAGAAGAAGATTAATTAGAGTGTATCTTATTACGTAACTAATCAGGTGTAGAAGAAAAGAAATTTTGTCAGGACGTCCTCAAAAGTACACTCTAAGAGCGAGAGACGGAGGCGAAAGTTTAGACAGTTATCTTTTGTATGAATGCAAAGTTTCTAGGTGGGAGGGGGGAAATTAAAGAAAAATAGCTTCATAAACATACATTTTTAAGTGCCATATTTACTACTGCTGACTATTTGTTTTGTCAAAAATTAAATAAGATAATTGTAGTTAGAAAATTATCAAGTTGTACATAAAGTCTGTACAATTTTGGACAATTATCTCAATTTGAAGGTACTTAGGGGGTGGGGGATCGGCTTAATCAAACAATCACTTATACAAAACAAGAAAAGAGATGTAAAAGGAAGCTTGGGTTCATTACTCCCTACCTGTACGTCTTTCTCACAATGGGTTTGAACAAGCCGTTCACTGAAGTCTACAAAAGCAGGAAATTCACAAAATAAATAAAGGGAAAAACAGACGAAAAACAAGTCTCAAGAATAAACTCTACAGCACCGAGAAGAACAAACCTTTAAATTACAACTACGAATCCAGTTTAGTGTACCTGTTTCAAACATTATTATGAAAATGAAACTTCGGTTATGAACTAGACCTGTACATTACACATTTTGACATGCTAGGTGCCCACCCTTGAGCAAATGTTATATGTTCAACAAGCTTTGAAGTATTATCATTTGTACAGTTGCATATTGAAGCTTAACATTATAAGGTGGTGAACATGCTAAAGACATATTTAAAATTTCAAAAAAAAACGTGGCCCCCAGTATCACTATTTACTCTAATTCATTATGCAACAAAGTTTACTCTAAAACACTAGGTTTAATTAATTAGGTTAGACAATGTTAATAAGACAATGCCTAAAAATCAATTGTTCCTCCCGTTGAATTTTAATTTGTGGCATGTTTGTGGCCATGTAATTTTTGTTTGTGGCCAATGGCCATTGTAATTTGTGGCCTTTTCTATAGTTCATGGATTATACAATCATCCATATCCTGCAAATATGAATCCCTACAAAGTCTTTCCTCCAAAATATACATTTCCAAATAAAGTAAAAAGCTTTTTTTGTATCACCCCTTTAGAACTGATTAAAAAAAAACAAAACAAAAAAAAACAACATGATACGTGATCAAGCATCCTAACTAGAATGAATATATTAACATCATTTTGAATAATCCAGACCTTACACCTAATAAACATTATAAGTAAGCTTATCTAATACTAATCTATAATCTAAGAGTAATCTATAACTAACTATAGATAAAATAAAAATTAATACATTAAATTTGAATAATTGGACTGAGGGAGCATACCGAGAACGTATCCTGTCTTGATTTTGTCCACCGCAGTATTCTTGATAGATAATTCTGAACAAAAACAGGTGAAACAAGATAATGAATAGGAATACAGTTGCCCAGAAAAGTGTGGGTATCCAACCCCATTGGTTTCCATGTTTGTGTAAAGCAATGACATGTTGTTCATGCGCAGGCGCTAAAAAAAGAAACAATTTATTTGTACGATATTTAACTGAAAATCTAGAAAAAAGCAATGGCAATTAAGAAAAATTTAACTGAAATTATGTAAGTAAATGACAAGCAAGATTTCCGGGCTTAAAACCCTTTAACTTCTTACTTTGATTTTCTTTGTTTTTGTTTTCTAACTTGCCACGCTTTAATTTCAATTCGGGTGAAAATAATAACAGCTGTATAACACCATCTTAGGTACAGTGAAATAAAGCCAACTTTTTGATATTATAACAACTACATAAAGCCAACTTTTTAAATAATAAGAGCCCCATAAACCCAACTTTTTGAAATCATAGCAACCGCATAAAGCCAGCTTTTAAAATAATAAGATCCACATAAAGCCGACTTTCTAAAAATTTTAATAGGCATAGAACTTAAAACTAACTTAAAACTGAAAAAAAGGTCATTTTAAAGCAGTTTACAAACAACAAAAGCATGGATATCGAAATAACGACAATAACCTAAACCATAACAGAGTTTCAAGCAATCGTTCAGATTTCAAGGGCAAAAAGCCAGATTCGCTGGCTTTTTGCCCTGGAAGTTGTTGTAAAAGTTGGAAGTTGTTTGTAAGCCAGATTCGATGGCTTACAAACAACTTCCGTTGTTACGAACAATAGAACATCTACAATGTAACTTTCTGTATAGGTCCTGAATAACTTCTGTTTGTGAACACGAAAAAATGCCTTTCTATAATCTAAGAAAACTTCACAGGGATTTTAGAGTTAATAGAGTTAGTTTAGTTTGCAAAATCTAGAATTCTGATTTTAGTTCTGAGGTGTAACATTTGTTTTAGGAGTTAAGAGAGTTTTAATATAATAATATATAATATATATTAATATAATATATATAATATATGATAATTAAAATTAATTTAATATAATATTATATTACTTATTTATTTACAGCCTCGTACCAGTTTTGTAGAATTAATGACAGTTTTGCAAAGGTCAGAGTCGTAAAAAAAAAAAAAAAAAAAAAAATTAAAACAATCTTCGGTTTGATAAAGAGAATTTTTTTTCGAATATCTTATATCTTGTTTTATATCTTGTTTTGTTAAACAATCGGTGTTTTTATGGGATTTTTTCAAGCGTATGGTGGTAACGACACAAAAAGTTGGTAGCAACACTACAGCCAATTTTAGTCTAAACAATTTTAAGTTTGTCCGAGGGGCAGAAAATAAAATTAATTTTACTTTTTATTATATTTAGCAATGAAACATTTAAAAAAAATAGATTTTAATGTTTTAAAACGTGAAGATACGTTAAAAACATATTAAACGTCGCAGCCACATCGCGTTGCTGGAATATCGCATTATCAGCTCATTAATATTTCTTTCAGGTTTAATAAAATAACTGATTTGTGTGCTGAATATGTTTGTTATCTTTTATTAGAACTGTTTGTGCTTGATACATTTTCTTTTCTTTGTACTCCAAAGTGTCTTTCTTTGTTGTGGGTGATAAATAAATGACAGAGAATGAATGAATATTCGTTATTTTCATTTTTCATCCCATGCCTCCAAAGATTTTTGCCAAAGTACTGCATCTTACTAGCTCTATCTTTATTCTTATTCCATTCTCATCTTTGTGGAATCCTGGTAGTGACACATCCTACATAAAATCTTTTCCTAAATATGAGGGCAATTTATAGTTCAATAGTTCGGTAATTGGAAATTTTTCTAGCGACCTTTTTGACGCTGATCTTTTCCAGGGGTGATTGGAAGGGGAAAACTTTAATCTTCAAGATGTAAATGACATTGATATGTAATAGATGACTATGTCGATTTAGCAACATTCTTGATTCAAGCGGGTACATCAAATTGCATGGAAACAATAAATTCAGTTACCTTGTAGAATTATACAGAAGAGGTAAAGGGTAAATTTTTCCCCTTATGAAATTTCCATATTTTAGAGTCGAACAAAACATTTTGGGAAAGTTTATTGCTTCGATTGCCAGGTTGTGTAAAATACAAAAAGATGGATTTGCAAAATTTAAAGAAGAATAAAAAGGGTTTTTGACACACTCCAAAAGTAACTGAATACAATTGGAAGAGGAGAAGTGGAAGATGGAGCATAACTGGAAGTGGAAAAGTGGAAAGCTGAGCATAAGTGGAAGTGAAAAAATCGAAGGCTCAGCAAAATTGGAATTGGAGAAGTGGAAGACGGAGCAAAAATGGAAGTGGAAGACCGAGCATAAGTGAAAGTGGAAAAGTGGAAAAATACAAAAAGTTTTTCATAATATAAATAAAGTTCTTAACTGAAAGTAAGGAGTAACAATAAAACTCTAAATGGACAGAAATTTTTCGAAAATGAGGGGGCTGTCCCCCTCCTCGATACACCGCTCTTCACGCTAAAGTTCTACCACTTTTAAGAAAGCTTTTTATTTTAATTAAGATTACCCTTCTGTTTCAGGAGTCGTTCTTAAAAAATTGCGACAAATAATCAAGTTTTAGAGTAAGAAGCAAGGTATCGATGAGGGGTGCAACCCCCTCATATACGGAATAATTTCTGTTCGTTTCGATTTTTGATGCTGCCCCTGGCTTTCAGTTGAAAAAAAACTTATTCTTTTATTTAATTTCTGAACTTTTATAAAATAATGCCGGTAAATCTGGCTCCCTCTCCATGAACAATTACCTCCGCTACTGGAAACCCCTCCTTAGAAAATTCCTCTCATGTAAAATAGCCCCCTCTCCCATGTAAAATTCCCTCCGGGTAATTCCATCCTCACTGAAAATTTTCCCCGTAAAATTTCTTGAAGACAATTTCGTCTGAAAAATTCTCCTTAGTATACGTTCATTTGAAAAAGACTTTCATTTTTGATTGTTTTTCCGATCACTTCGATCTCCCTTTCCGTGGGAAATTTTTCCCGGAGCGTGGGAGGTTGGTTATGGAGAAAATTCCTTTTTGAGGAACTTCTCCGACAGAAAATTCTCCCATGAAGATTTCATCCCGCAGAAATCCCCCTCCACTGACAAATTCCCCAGACAATTCCAAACCCTCCCCTGGAACGTCTTCCCATGGAAAATTGGGTCGACAAAAATAAAGTAAGAACCACAAAAAAATTCCCCACAGGAGTTCTGTCAAATCCCCACAAGTCTGAATTTTCCCCTGGAAAGTTCAATCCTGGAAAACTTCTCTTAGCACATAAAAGTCCCTCCATAGCAACCCGCCACCAGCAGAAAATCCCCTCCTCCAAGAATATCCATACACTTCCCAATAACAAACACTCTACTTAAACAATGGGCAAATTTCATAACCTACAAACCTTTCCCCAAGGGAAGTGAGGGGTCTAGCTACCCCCAAAGGCATTGTTATTGGATCTTTCAACTATGCTAAACAAAATGGCTATCTCCAAATTTTTATTGGACGACTTTGGGGGAAAAGGGACGTGGGAGAGGCATTCAATCTTTTTGTTCACTTAAAAAAGGCACTAAAACTTTTAATTTCCGTTCGAATGTGCCGTCTCTTAAATTTCTAGGACCGAAGGTTCGGAATGATCAATCCTGAGAAAAAATAGATAAAATAAAATGCATCCATGATCTTTTTTTCTCAGGCCCTTAGCTTTTGATGGGTATTAATAAGCTTAAAGAATCTTATATATCTGGAATCAGCACAAAAAGCCAATTCTTTTGATGTATTTATTGATATCGAATTATGTGTTTTAGAGTTTCGGTTACTGTTGAGCCGAGTCGCTACTTACTTATAGCTCGTTACCTCGAACTGTTTGATCAGGGGCATTATGATACATCATTACTCCTGTCCTCACTTTTCCATGTGTTCCCAATCCGTCTGCGTAACAGGTTTTGCGCTATTTTGATGGCGCAGTGCTATTTCCTGCTCTATTTCATTCCTTGCCGTTAAGGCAGTCTGTAATTGCCTAAATGGTTTTATCATTATATAATAATATCCCCAGGCTTTTATAGTCAATCCCCCTACTTAAGCAGTAGTGAACACGTCCACGTGACTTTTCTTTTTCCCATTTCATAACTGTTGTATCTCAGTCAATTGGTCAGCAATCTTCAGCCTGACAACACTTATTATTTTTTCTTCCTCTAGAAAACTTTGTATAGGTTGAAGTACTAGATTTAGTTCCATGAATGCCGCGGCAACTCCATAGTACGTCGATGTGATCAATAGTCAGAAAATCCTTTGTACTCTTAACAAAGGGGTCATATGTGCCTGAATCTGAGTCAAATTGACCCAGACCACAACACTATACGACAGCAATGGTTGAAGTACTGCCTTATATAGATACATTATCTAGTTTGTAGCTAAACCCGGCTGCCCCCCCCTCCATTCTCTTTGACTTGATTAGGGAAGTTGCAGCTTTCTGCGCTTTCTAGCTCAAGTGATGATCAATTGTGATCCTTAGATATTTCACCTTTTTTTTGTGATTTTTGTGATACTGGGTGACCATACCCTTTAAAGTAAAACAACTTTCCAATTCTTTTTACTTGTGAATACTACCTCTTCACTCTTCTCAGCGCCATGACACTACTTACGCTTTTGTGCCCATATATAAATCGTCTTTAGCATTTGCTGCCCTAACTAAAACAGAACATTCAGGCATGTTCCTCCAATGAGAGACAACACATCATCGCGTATACCTGAGTCCTGAGTGTACCCAGAAAGCCATTCTAACAGACTCAAAAGATTATTCATAATAAGGTTCCACATATACAGAGAAGTCACAACTCCTTGGAGCATCTTTTCAAAATAGTTTTGGTTTATTTTTATTCCCATTAGCTTCATGACCACTAGCCCAGAGGCCGTTTTAGGGGAGGGACAGAAAGGGCACTTCCCCAGGATGCACAAATTTTAGAGGGCACAAAATTTCAAACAAATATTCTAAGGGTTATAATCATTTTGTAATTTTTTTAATTTTATTGATAAAGTAGCGGTGTCGGTTAATAAATAAAAACAATTAATAGATTGATAGTTGATTAATAAAATAAAAATAATTATTAATAATTAAAAATCTAAATCATAAATTAGAAATAATTTGAGAATAAACTATTAATTACGAAAGTAAAACAGTTCAAAATAGGGATGAAACCTTTTTATTGACAGTGAATAGATATAAAATTATTTAACTGGATAAACACATATATAGTGTTCATCATCAGCAGTAAAACTCACTTCTTTGTGTATGAGTCCGTCGGGTCAAAAGAAAGTTTTTGTACGTTTTTTCATCTTTCAGTAAAGCTTTTAATTTTGAATCGTAGTTTTTGGTGTCCATTACCACTAAAGGGTTACCCTTGTCTGCTTTTGTAATAATAATAGATTCATCCCTTCTTAAATTATTAAGAATCTTTATGTCTTTGATAGAATTGTTAGGGATTTCTGGTTTTAAAGCAAACTCTGACAGGGTTTTAACTGTAGAAGCTCTTACTAGGCTAACATCTTTGATTAGGATGGGGTTTCTATGTAAAGATGTTTCTATTGAAGAGATAATTTCTTCTACTGGGACTTTATTAGTTTTAAAACAAATTTTTTTTTGTTTGACCTTTTTCTAATACGGACTTTTCTTGTAAAGTTAAGGTCCTTGATGAAAAATTAATTACACCTGGTCCAAGAGTTGACGAAGGTATTACGGCTTTATTTTCAGATAATTTAGAAAACTTTTTAAGTAATCTTTCTCTGGAAAGGTGAAAGTCATGATTGAAATGATTTCTTGCTGTTTGTTAAATAAAACAAAAATCACTTACACTCACCTTTTTTTATATAATATTCTCTAGGGAAAGTTTATCTTTCACTAATAAAGCTCTTTTTCTCCTTTTATCTTTAATCAGATGATTTAAAGTCTTGAATTGTAGACCTCGTTCGAACTTTTTTCCTTTAAAAGTGCCTAAATGTAGATTGAATTTTATTGAAGGTGGCAAAATCCTTTTCGTCTTACATTGATGAAGAAAATCTTGTTGATTTATAACATTTGCGTGTCTCTTATGGGTGTTAATATATTTGGACACCTCCTTGGTCACATTATCCCCATATACTCGGCGTATATAACTTCGAAGACCACATTGCCTTTCCATGACGAAAGTAGAACAGTTCAAAATAGGGATGAAACCTTTTTATTGACAGTGAATAGATATAAAATTATTTAACGGGATATTTCGAACACATATACAGCGTTCATCATCAGCAGTCTTAATGCTGATGATGAACACTGTATATGTTTTCGAAATATCCAGTTAAATAATTTTATATCTATTCACTATCAATAAAAAGGTTTCATCCCTATTTTGAACTGTTTTACTTTCGTCATGGAAAGGCAATGTGGTCTTCGAAGTTATCGACTATTAATTAACTAATAAATAAAATAATTTTGTTATACAAAATTTTAATTTTGATAAAATTAGGTCTAAAAATTTTGTGGGAGACAAGGGAGAGGAAGGCGCTATCAAAATTTTGTCCCGGGCACAAGAGAGGCCAGAACCGCCACTGCACTAGCCGGTTTCTGAGCAGATGGGAATTCCACTTTTACACAGTTTTGTCAATTTTTTCTTCTCAAATGGATCTTTTTAGGTGTCCAAACGGTGCATCGCCAATTCTATGTCCAGAAATATACCTAAAACATATTTCTTGATTCCAATTGCTTGTTCTGTGCACCATACCAGTCGGTGTGCAGCTGTTACTGAAGATTATCCAGTTTTAAAACCCAGTTTAGGAAATAAGATTTTTGGTCTCAGGATTTCTCATAAGGTACCTATGAATTAACCATTTCTCAGTTGGAAGGGTCTTAAATGCAGCACGAAACAGCTTAAGAAGGTGTAGATGTCAATCAATATATAGGTGTAAAACCAGTCTCGTAGATTTACTGACCGCGGCAATAGAATTTTAGATTTCCCACTGATTTGTCTTCAATGAAGTGCCTAGCGTCGCATTGGGCTTCTGGCCAGGGTAAATGGCTAATTTGATAATGGAACCCTTGGTCGGCTATATAATGTGTTTTTGGCGCCGTATGTGTCGTTTTTGACACTCTTTTGGAAATTTTTCTCTGCCTCTGATAAATAGCAAATTCGATCGCTGTTCTTCAGATTCTGCAAGTAGTTACACTTCCCGAAGGTGAGATTTGACTAATACTGGATGAATTGTCACGTAGATTTGCGTACCACTGCAATAAAATTGTCAATCTTGCATTGATCTGTTGTTTACCAAGAGCCTAGTGTTGTAAGTTGTAAATTCGTTGAATGAGTGTTTGAAAGTTAAGTTGTCAGTATGTGCACGTATTTTTCGTCACTGTCCTTTTCATTTTTCTTAATTTTTGTTTCCACTCCTCTTAGTGCGTCTTTGTCATGTATTAACAATAATTATATTATATTAATTATATTATATTAATTAATTATATTAACAATAATTAATTATATTGGGTAACAATAAATTATTATTATATTATTCATGTTTAAATTTTTAAAGACAAAAAGCGTTGTCACATTTAACTAATAAGTTTTGCTTTTTTATTTTCTCAGTTCAATTTGGCAACACTGACGAATAAGTGGTACTCTTCCAATAATTCTATTATTCTGAAACAACTAAAATAAGAACTGTAGAAGATTCAGTCTTGTTTCAGAGTTCAGTGCGTTAACAGCTAAAATTGGATATTTTATGAACACTGCTAAATCAGTGAGTTTCTTGTCAAGTGAATTAATTTAACATTTCACAATATTTGGTTTGGGATCATAGAGTTTTTTAATCCTGACCTAAGCTTCATAATTAATTCAGTGACCTTGTTATTTCGCAACAATTGCCTTGGAATTATAGAGACTTTTAATCCTGACCTATGCTTCATAATTATTTCAGTAACCTTGTTATTTCGCAACAATTGGCTTGCAATTTGTAATGTCATATATCAGTGACCTATATTTATAAATTGAACGGTTTAAATTGTGTGGTGGTTGAAAACAGGTGCCTTGAAAAGATGCCAAGTATTAGCGAACAATCGGAGGATCTGAATGACTTTGAACTTATATATTCGCCTGTGTTAAATTTTGTCCAAAGTAATTGGCAGAATTCGATTTCTGAGAAGGAAATTATTGAATATGGAGTGGATTTTTTTGCTTCACCCTAAATAGTTGAAGCTAAGGCTGATTTATGGTCGAAACTTGCGCCTGATGAAATTCCCCCTCGCCGCAGTGGTGCAAAGTCTGCAACCAGTAATATTAAAGACATGCTCGATCTTTTGAAGAAGTGTGATGAAGCTAGCATCTCTATGCCAACTTATGTTATTAAACTTCCAACTGAAGTTCCAGTGTTGCCGGCTGTGGCCTATTCACAATTAGCCTCTAAAGTTTCTAAAGTTCATCAACTTGTTCAAATTGTGTCAGCAAAGTTGGACAATTATAGCCTCAATTACCCTCAGTTACCAAAACCTATAGGTTCTAATCGCCAGTCAACCACTATTGTCGTCTCTCATCTGTGCCCGTCATTCTCGCCGGTACGTCAACCAAAGAAATTTCTAAGAAATATTCGGCCATTATAAAAGGTGTTCCAGAGGATTATGCGATTCAGTCTTTCACAAATTGTAGCGGTATTGTTGCTGCCAAAAGGCTTGGCTCTTCGAAAACAGTTAAGCTTGATTTTGTGGATTCTTTTGCTAAAGCAGCTTATTTTAAAGACGGTGTACGAATTAGTTATGAATTCTTTAGACTGAGTGAGTTTAAGGAAATTCCAAAGTGTTGTTTTAAGTGCCGATCACCCCGTCACTTCCAGTCTTCTTGTCCCAGTCCTGCGCCCAAATGTGCTCGTTGTGCCGGCCCTCATATTAGTTCAAAAGAAAATCCATGCAATGCCTCACCAAAATGTGCCAATTGCAATGGTGAACACGTGTCCTTTAGCATGTCATGCTCCGTTCTCCGTGGTTTTGCTAGTCAACAAACCTCTAAATGACTTTACAAATTACAATCATATCGCACAATATCAATGGCACAAAAAATAAAGATGCTTATATTGACGATCTGTACCAGAACTTCGACGTTATCTGCCTGCAAGAGACTTTGTTAACTGCCTCTAGCAGAAATTTCCTTCATCGAAGCTCTGTTCATTCGGTTTTTACTTCTGATGCTGTTACCACGCGTGGCCGCCCTTCTGGAGGCCTGGCCTGTATTTTTAAAAAAAGTATTGATCTTTCGAACTCATCCCTTTTTTATTCGGATAAGCACATTCTTGCTGTTAGAGTAAATAGTACTGTGTTTGCTAATGTTTATCTTCCATATAAAAATAATACAGTGGAGTCAATAAATAAATTTGCTATTACATGCAAGTCTTTAAAGTCCGTGATGAATCGTGTCAAGGAAAATAAACTTGATTTTATAGTTCTTGGTGACTTTAACACGGATTTGGATGAACAAAGTTATCGATCCCGAGAAATATTGGAGTGCATGCCCCCTTACATGATTCTGAAGAAAGATTTATCATACTCCTATATCCATCAATCTGGTAGTGTTTCTAATATTGATCATATAATCAGTTCGTCACAGCTAAAATGCTCGATTATTCATGTTGATATTGAGTCTGATGACATTGACCATCTATCACTTTCATTTACTACTAAACTGAAACGTAACCTTTGCAATGTTGCCCCTATTGGGAATTCTAAATGGTTTAAATGTAGTAATTGGAAAAGGGCCGATATTGCTTTATATATATTGTCTTTATCTACACTGCTTAATTGTATTCGTGTGCCTTATCATCTACTCCAATTGCAAGTAAAGGGTAGTAGGCGTGATCTTGATAGACATTATGATGATATAAATAGATGTATAAAAGAAGCTGAAAAAATTGCGGTTCCCCAGGAACGAATTCGTATAAAAACGCGGAAATCTATTTGGGCTGCCGATCCTGAATTAAAGAATTTTAAAAATAAGGCAAAACTTTGGCTTCGAATTTGGGTTGATTGTGGTAGACCTATAACGGGGTCTGTTGCGGATATAAAGCAGAAAACAAAGAATGATTATAAAAAGTACCTTAAATCTATTCGTTATAAGGGTATGGAATTTCCAGCCTCTAAAAAGGATTGGTCTAAATTGATCAATTCTGAGAAGCTGGATAAAAGTGATCTTTATAATAGTGATTCGATTTCTAGTTCAACTTGGTATGTTTACTATTCGGGAATTTTTTCCAAAATTAATTTTTTTGTGCAGTCACATTATTCTCGGTTACTTTCTAAAATTCTACCGCCTTTGCTTCATCAGGGCCATATTATTCC
Source organism: Artemia franciscana (assembly GCF_032884065.1). NCBI lineage: Eukaryota > Metazoa > Arthropoda > Branchiopoda > Anostraca > Artemiidae > Artemia > Artemia franciscana. The sequence continues at coordinate 34,216,092 of NC_088873.1, forward strand.
AGTATCAATAACTGCTGTTGAAAATGCAATTAAGCAACTGAAATCTTCATCCACTGATATTGATGGTATTAGTGTAAATAATATAAATCCAAAGTGTGTTGTTCTTTTATTTCATTTGCAGTTGTTGTTCCAAATGTGTTTAACATCTTCTCTGGTTCCGGATAGCTTTCTTTGTGGAAATGTCACCTCAATTCTAAAGCGGGGAAAACTCCCTTCTCATTGTTCATCTTATCGCCCTATAACCACTACGTGTAACTTGAGTAAAATCCTTGAATATATTTTAATTCCTCATTTAAATGAAAATATAAATTTCGGATCGAATCAATTCGGGTTTCAAGCTGGTATTGGTTGTCAACATGCACACCGTGTTCTTTCTTCCGCCCTTAAGAATAGCATGGCTGAGGGGTCGCCACTTTATATGTGTACTTTGGACCTTTCTAAAGCTTTTGACAATGTAGTTCACAGTCAAGCTTTTTTTTTCCCTTTTTAATAATGGTGTAAATCTTTCAGTCATTTTTCTTCTTCGTTTTTGGTATGAGAATTCTTTCCTCCGAATTAATAAATCTGGATCTCCGTTTGTCCGTTTATGTCGAGGTGTCAAGCAGGGAGGGGTTTTATCACCTAGTATATTCAAAATGTGCATTTCTGGTATTTTAGATGAAATTAGATCAAATTATTTTATTGGACTCTCAGATGTTTCTTATCTTACTTATGCAGATGACCTTTTACTTTTGTGTAAAAATAATCAAGGTCTCTCGTTTATGGTCTCAAAAGTTTCACGTCTATTTTCTAATATTGGTCTTTCTCTTAATGTTGAGAAATGTGAATTTCTAGTTTTTAATGGTCCGACTTCCTCTAATGCTCCCTTAGCTTGTCACGGTTTTTCAATACCCTTTGTTTCCACCTTTCGGTGGTTGGGTATTACTGTTACGAATTCAATTTCTTGCCTACGGCAGTGCACTGTTCGTGATGTTCAAAAGAATATTCAAACGGGCTATTCTAAGATAGTTGCTAATCGAGGGAAGTATAATAGACATGCACTCGGTAGACTATATGCTACATTTTGTGATCATTCTGTCCTTTATCTTTCTGGTCTTTATCCCCTTCTAAACAAAAAAGATGTTAATCAGATTCGGATTTTTTATTTCAGATATTGTAAATTTTTACTTTATCTCCCCCCTTGGTATAGCAATAGGAAGATAATTCGTAAGTTTGATGTCCCTGATATAAGTGCAAAAATGGCCCTCATGTATGGAAGGTTGTCGGAATCAGCTTTTTATCGTTTATCGCCTCATCATCCTTTGGTCCGTCTGTTCGGTTAATCTCATTGTAGCGTAATGTTTTTTCTATTTGTAGTGTTCGTTTACTTGTAGTGTATTTCATTTTTTTTTCTTTTTGTTACTCCACAAGTGCCATAACTTGTTATGATGTGGGTTAAAAATAAATTATTATTATTATTATTATTATTAATGGTTCTCCGGCATGAATTGATGACCTTGACTTTACCGACATTGAATGTAGTGCCAGTAGATTGCAATATTTAAGCCCCTTTACTCTAAGAAGAAAAAAGAAAACCGGTAGCAGTTTACAGTTTACTTTTTTTTTACTCAAAGAACTAGCTAACAACATTTTAATGTGTAAAATGAACCGGGACACCGGGACACAAATGACGACCGGGACACAGGGAATATATATGACGACCGGGAACCTCAAAGAGAAATTACAGACTGGGACACCCGGACACAAATCACGACCGGGACACAGGGAATATAAATGACGACCGGGACACAGGGACACAACTACAACGGGGGCGCCGGGGGCACAGGCGGGATATATAAATGACGACCGGGACACAGGGATTGTTCGAATAGAAGTTACAGACCGGGACACAAATGACGACCGGGACACAGGGAATATAAATGACGACCGGGACACAGGGACACATCATTAGAATAATGGGGTATAGATCTGAATACGGATTGTTTTTCCCATGGACATTTATATGTTGCATGTTCAAGAGTCAGTAGACCTGACAATCTATTTATATGCAACATATATATATATATATATATATATATATATATATATATATATATATATATATATATATATATATATATATATATATATATATATATATATATATATAATATATATAGATATCTATCTCAGGTGGGACACAACTACAATGGCGCGTAACTAATATGGCGTGTAACGACTTACGCGCGCGGGGGGGCTTGGGGGGCGCGAAGCGCCCCACCAACTAGGTGTTGGGGTGGCGCGAAGCGCCACCCCAACAGCTAGTATATATATATATATATATAAATATATATATATATATATATATAATTATATATATATATATATATATATATATATATATATATATATATATATATATATATATATATATATATATATATATATATATATATATAGTCTCTTAATAAGAGATTACCTTCATTGATTTCCCTCACATGAATTGCATGTTTCAATTCCTCCATATGGACTTTATCCGACGTTATGTACAATACCGATGTTAAAGGGTCAGTTAATTTCACAGGAAACTGTACTGGCTCATTCCTAAAAAACAAAAATCTCACTTAATTTTAACCTTAAAACATAATAGCGTAGTCAAACTGTTTGATAGCACTCACTCTGAATACTCAAAACATTTTTTAGTTAAGATTGCTTTGAAAAAAAAAGAAAAAAGAAAAGCTTGCAGGCTCTTTGCTTTTGAAAATGCTCATAAAACAAGAATCAATGGATGTGATTATATAGTTCGAAATGGATCAAGTCCGTCCATCGAGTCAATTTTAATGAAACTATGTTTCGTCTTTTCTGACTTACATTTTTATTAATAGCCGAAAATCTCTATTTAGATAGTTCTGATCCATCAGCCCTATTCCATATGATTGCATTTTAAAAAGTTTTCAGAATGAAATTTATGCTTTGGCAAATTTTGACAATATTTTGGAAATTTATTATAACTTATTTAATTTCTAAATGGGACATCATTTCTGAAAAAATAATTAGAGAGATTTTATACAGCATGTCAGTGAATTTTTTTTTTCTTTCAGCTTTCATGGTAATACTCCTACAGCTAGAACAGACGTATCGTGTTTGTTTTTCTTGTTTCGTTTTTTGCCAGAAGCGGGTAATACAATAAATTATCATTGTTATTAAACCTGTCGTAGCTTTAAGGTTACTTGAGGGAAATCAATTCGAAATGGCTGGCCCTCTCAAGTAATTCCCCGTTAGCCACTTCCAGCACCATATCATACACCATTTTTATAATCATACCATGGCTTATTTTAGGCGACAAACTTTTCCTTTTCAGACCTTGACTTTTTCAGGTCAGGGTAGGACAAGCTAATTTTTGCCAAAATTACAAACATAGAAAAAGGAAGCGGAATAAACAGAGAAAAGGAAAGGGAAGAAAATAAAACACAGAACAAAATCTACTTCCTAAACGAAAAATAAAAAACAAAAAACAACAAGGAATCATAAAGTAAATCAAGCAGTACGTATATATACTGCAAAATGAAAAAAAACAACGAAAGCAAATAAACTATTTAAACTTTTCTTCAGTAAATCCCACTGTAGTGGATTTACAATGTCTAAAGGGTCTGGAACAGTATATTTTTGTAAAATCAAAATATTATCGCAATACAACGGGAAACTTAACAAAACTTTAAATAACGACAAAACCATGTAGTAACCTTAACCTGTTCGATTTTAGGTGGAGGATCCCAGTGGCAAGATATACAGCATGCGGGACAGGGCCCTATAAAATTCAAAATGCTGACTACAGCTTTACTTTAGTGCAGAGAGTTTGACGTAGCTGGCACAAATACACTGGTACAGAAGTGAGGTCTAAAATGAAACAATACAGCTTTTTTTTCTTTATCGAGCAGACAGATTGGAGGGCGAAGTTTATCGAAGGAACTGCCTGGGCCTTCAAAAGCACCTAGGGCATTGAGAAGGAGTCTCCAGTCTTTGCAATATCCTGCTGCCGCCAACACATCTTCCCACTCGGGTTACCGAAACGTGTTAAGAGAGCGGAGACCTGACTGGTATGTACGGCATAAAATTACTCGCGGGGCGACCCCTCCTTCTAGATCCTGCAGATTACCATTGAAGATTACAATGAGAGCTCTAAGGCTCCCTATTCTCAACACATTCGCAAATGATATTTGTAATTAGAAGCTGTTTGGTCATTTTTCGGATCTCAGTCTGAAACTGGATTTGCTCAGTGTATGTTCAGGATTCTTCAGAGACATTTATATACACACAAACACACATGTATATACATATATATATACATATATATATATATACACATGTATATACATATATATATATATATATATATATATATATATATATATATATATATATATATATATATATATATATATATATATATATATATAATATATATATATATATATATATAATATATATATAAATATATATATCAAATATATATATATATATACATAGTAAAATAAAGGCAAGTAACTAGGTTAGCAAACCAAACCAAGGATTAGATCTGATCAGACTGAACGTAAAACTTACGCATTATTTATCGTTAAAATTTCCAAACCGACCATATTGATAAGTCAACTCACTTTGATAAACGTCTGATCAGAGGTCAGGCCCTGCAGGTTTACCATTCTTCAATCTGGTTACTTCACAAAATTATTCTATAAATATTTATCTTCATCTTAAGGCCAAGTCCAAAACGTTCAAATCACTCCTCAGTTAACCATAAAATCTAATACAATTAGAGTAAAGCTTCTCATAAAAGTGAATTGCTAAGTCACTCTGTTATAGCAAGCTGAACATGTATTTTTATTTTTTTTTTATTATTCTATATTAATTTATTTTAACTAAAGAGATCATTAAAGGGCAACTTAGACGTCCTGGACTTGCCCCCAATATGCACTTAGAATCAAATTTCTTGAGCACTACTACTATTTCTACAATTAACATCTCATTGCAGCACCAAGCCTACTGAGGCCAACACTGTTGGGGATGCTCTTTTTCCATTTCTGCCTATGCAAAGCTTCACTCTTTACCCTCACTGAAGCTCCAGCTTCCTTTAAACCCTTTCCTATCATCTCTTTCCATCCCATTCGGAGAATAATCGCTTTTTGTTTTACCCCAAATGGATGATCAAAAAAAAAAAAAAAAAAAAAAAAAAAAAAAAAAAAAAAAAAAAAAAAAAAAAAAAAAAAAACTTATTTTCTTAAGACTTTTCTTAAGACTATCTTAAGAAAATTCCCCAGGAGAAAATATAACATTTCTTTCTCAGCCTTTCCGAGCCGCCCGCATTTCAAAGCCATACTTGACCACAGTCATCACTTCATATCTTTCAAACTTTTTCCAACTGAGAACTAACATCCTATGCTTAGGATATTCTTTTTTTTTTACATCTTCACTCACTATTTCAAATATTAGTGTCAAAATCAATAGCGTCATTATTTAGCCGTTTTTAAAAGTCTGAGTAGCCGTTTAGGTTTGTCTGATTTCAGGACCAAATATCAATATTTCGGAGAATTCATAAGATATTAGAGAACTCAAAATATAAAAGAAGGGAAAATACTTTACTTGTACCTTGATCTTGTGTCTTCTAAGACAACGTTACTATCTTTCCCTATATCTGATTCCATGAAACATAAGAGTCATTCAAAGTTCGGCAAATAAGAAATTGACTTTCGAGGCTAAACAGTGGACATCCTGTATGTTTGATTGTCATAGCTACCATTGTGCTAACATACATTTATACGGATCTACCGAGCCAAAAAAAAAGAAATTATATTTACCTGCAAAATCTAAGGACACTTTAGTCAAAAGTAAAACAAAAACTCCAAATTCGTAGTTGTCCTCCCTCCTGCACGGATTTCGTTTTATAAGATACAGAACTTTGTTCAAGTACCCATATTTTATCTAGTAGATCAAAGAAAAAAAGGAGCCGGCACAGGCGTAGCTAGGAGGCTAAGAGTAGGCACCATTGGTGCAGGCATTCAATGTTCAGTTTATAGAAAGTTGACTTGAAAGGCTACACATTGGACACTCTGTATGCTTGATTTTCATACCCATCGCTGTTTTTTCCTCCCTAAAATCCCTAAAAAAGGGGAGTTCAGTTTATAGAAAGTTGACTTGAAAGGCTACACATTGGACACTCTGTATGCTTTATTTTCATACCTACCACTGTTTGTTCCTTCCTAATATCTCTAAAAAAGATTTTGACTTACTTCAATTCAACAGGTGGGTCCAAACAACCTGCGTCACAAGCATAGTAATGCCCATCGCTTCGATCCAAAGCAACATAGATGGCGGCTCTGTTGTCTGGCATAACTGATACTGTGATATTGACATGCGTTGAGTTCCCGTAGCTAATCCTCCTATAATAATAGCAATATTTATTTATAACCCACTTACAACAAAAAATATATAAAGTGGAGAAAACACTTTAAAAACAAAAAAACGTGACACAAAAATGAAAAATCAACAATAACATTAATTAGCAATAACTTTAATCAACAATAACATTAAATAATAAAATTAATAAAACTAAGGGATCAAACCGTGGCGAGGCAATAAAACCGATACGCTGTTTCCGAAAGCTTTTCGTGTAAAGCAGTCAGCTTCTTAGTAATATTAAATAAAAAAACAAGTTTTTTCAACTGAAAGTAAGGAGCACTATTAAAACTTAAAACGAACAGAAATTACTACGTATATGAAAGGGGCTGCTTCCTCATCAACGCCCCGCTCTTTACGCTAAAGTTTGACTCTTTCTCTCAACTCTTCTTTTTAAAACAGTAAAAAACTTTAGCGTAAAGAGCGGGGCGTTGATGAGGAAGCAGTCCCTTTCATATACGAAGTAATTTCTGTTCGTTTTAAGTTTTAATGTTGCTCCTTACTTTCAGTTGAAAAAACTTGTTTTTTTTTATTTAATGTCTGAACGTTTTTGAATAAATGCGTGTTTTGATTTTGGCTCTCCGCAAAAGAATAATTAAAACGAAATTTGTATATTTTTTTTTTTTTTTTTTTGGCTAAATGGCTTCCTCATAATTTTGATCGAAAGATTTTGAGAAAAAAAGAGCGGGGGAGGAAGCCTAGTTGCCCTCCAATTTTATGGTTAATTAAAAAGGCAACTAGAACTTTTAATTTTTTACGAATCTTTTCATTAGTAAAAGATATACGTAACTTATAAATTAGCTTACGTAAAGAACTTTTTATTCTCATGTTTTTATTACATGTATGAGAGGGTTCGCCCCCTCGTCAGTACCTCTCTCTTTACACTAAATCTTAAATTTTGTCCCAATTCATTAAGAATGACCCCTGAATCACAAAAACCGTAGAATAAATAGTTGGCATTACTAAAATTACTTTAGCGTAAAGAGCAAGGTATTAGGAGGAGGTAAGCCCCTCATATGGGTAATAATTTCTGTTCGTTTTAAGTTTTAATGCTGCTCCTTACTTCCAGCTGAAAAACACTTTTTCATATTTATTTTTTCATTGTTTTTTTTAAACAATGCTAGTAAATCCTGTGCTCCCTTCATGGAAATTTTCTTCCCCCATGACAAATTCCTCGATGGAAAGTTCCCCCAGCATATCCCCGTCTTCTCAACCCCTCCCCCAACCAAAAAATCTTTCTAAAAACGCCTGTACACTTCCCAATAACCATTACTATATGTAAGCAGTGGTCAAAGTTTGTAACTTGTAGTCCCTCCCATGGGGACTGTGGGGGAGTAAGTCGTCCCCAAAGACATAGTTATAAGGTTTTTCGACTACGCTGAATAAAATAGCTATCTCAGGATTTTGATCCGTTGACTTTCGGAAAATAATTAGCGTGGGAGAGGGCCTAGGTGCCCTCCGATTTTTTTGGTCACTTAAAAAGGGTTTTTGAGTTTTGGTTAAAACGGTTAAAAAGGGTTTAGAGTTTTGGTTACTATTGAGCCGGGTCGCTTCTTACTACAGTTTGTTACCATGAACTGTCTGATTTGCAAGATAGAGCTTTTTACTATCTTTCTATTCCTATACCAATGAGGCAGATAGAGAAGAAATTTACAGAAGCAGAAATAACACGCTCGAATACCAATAATATCCTTTTTCCTAAAAATAGGGTACAGCCTAGAAATTGTGGATAACTATGCACAACAATATGAAATAAGGTACAAATATTTGATTTTTTCTGCCTTTTTTTTAGGGAGGGTACTTTATGGACCAATTTATACAGGATAGAGGTCTAGGAGGTTTACTGCCTCGTTCCCTACCGAGATCCACAAGAAAAGAAGAAGAGAACTGAAAAGATTATTGTCGAAAAATCAAACAGTTCGTGGTAACGAACTACAGTAAGGAGCGATCCGGCTCAATAGTAACCGAAACTCTAAAAAACGGAAATTTTGATGCTAATAGTTACGTACAAAAGAATCACATTTTAATGCTGATTTTAAATATATAAGTTTCATCAAGTTTAGTCTTACCCATAAAAAGTTACAAACCTCGAAAAATTTGCCTTATTTTAAAAAGGGGGAAACACCCCCTAAAATTCGAAAATCACACCATTACATTCAGCGTATCAGAAAACCCTGTTGTTAAAGTTTCAAGCTCCTATCTCCAAAAACGTGGAATTTTGTATCCTTTGCCAGAAGCCAGATCACGGATGCGTGTTTATTTGTTTATTTTTTGTTTTTGTTTTTTCCCCAGGGGTGACCGTATCGACTCAGTGGTCCTAGAATATTGCAAGATGGCTCATTCGAACGGAAATTAAAATTTCTAGTGCCCTTTTTAAGTGACCAAAAAAATTGGAGGGCACCTAGGCCCTCTCCCACGCAAATTTTTTCTCCAAAATCACCGGCTTAAAATTTTGAGATGCCATTCTGTTCAGCTTAGTCAAAAATCTAATAACTATGTCTTCGGGAACGACTTAATCCCCCACAGTCCCCGGGAGAGGGGCTGCAAGCTACAAACTTTGACCATTGTTTACATATAGTAATGATTATTATGAAGTGTACAGACGTTTTCAGAGAGACTTTTTCGCTTTGGGGTGGGAGTGGGTCGGGGGAGGGGGTTACGTGGGAGGATCTTTCCATGGAGGAATTTATCATGAGGGAAGAGAATTTCCGTGAAGGGGGCACAGGATTTTCTAGCATTATTTCAAAAAAAAAATGAGAAACTAAATAATTTTTTTCTCCTGGAAGTAATGAGTAGCATTAAAACTTAAAACGAACATAAAATATTACCTTTATAAAGGGGTTCGTCTTCTCCACAATACTTTGCTCTTTACGCTAAAGTATTTTTTAGTAGTTTCAACTATTTATTCTACGGCCTTTGTGATTCAGGGGTCATTCTTAAAGGTTTGGGATACAATTCAAACTTTACTGTAAAGAGCGAGGTTTCGACGTTACGTAAGTTAATTCGTAGGGTACGTAGGTTTATTACTAACAAGAACGTTTGTACAAAAAATAAAAAATATAGTGGAATTTCTAAGTAGCCAAAAATTGAAGGGCAACTAGGCCTCCTCCCCCAGCTCTTTTTTTCAAAATCATCCGATCAAAACTATGAGAAAGCCATTTAGCAAAGAAAAAATGCAAATTTCGATTTAATTTTTATTATGCGGTGGGACAAAATCAAAACATATATTAATTCAAAAACGTTCAGAAATTAAATTTAAAAGAAAGCTTTTTACCTGCAAGTAAGGTTTCGTTGCAAGTAAGTTTTAAGTTTTTTATTGTTTTAAAAAGTAGAGTTGTGACAGAGTCAAACTTTAGCGTAAAGAGCGAGGCGTTGAGTAGGGGACAACTCCTTCCATATACGGAGTAATTTCTAGATTTAATTTTTAATATTGCACTTTACTTGCAGTTAAAGACAAACTTGTTTTTTTTTATTAAGAAATGGTCGCTTGTAAATCATCAATGAAATACAAACAAACGCAAATTATAAAGCATTGAATTTGAGAGCAAAACTTTCTACCAGCATTTGAGAACCCGGTATTACGTACTTGAAAACAGAAAACTTTCCGCCAGAATAAGTTTTGTCATCAACCCCAATAGCCAGGATAGTACGAAAGGGTCTAAGAATTTGAAAATCTTATCCAGAGGGGGGCTTGGGTTTTTGCTTTAAAATATTGATGAAGGTTGATGAAGGTAGGGTTTAACATGTCATTGCGTTGAACTGAAGATATAAAAATACGGTAAAAAAAACAAAAAAAAAAAAAAAAAAAAAAAAAAAAAAAAAAAAAAAAAAAAAAAAAAAAAAAAAAAAAAAAAAAACAAAAAAACAGCTAATGCTTCGCTGTGCCAAATCTTAACAAAATTATTCAGAAGGGCTGAGAAGAATATATCTTCTGATCGATTTCCGAAATATGTGACAAAGAGTAATTATTAAAATTGAAATGTCAGGAAACTTCAAAGAGTCTGGGGAAGATTATCTTGGCGTCCATCCTTTTCTCTTCAAAAGCCCCCCCCCCCCTACGACCTTTATTAAAAGAGGCGAATTTTGAGATATTTCAATTAGAAATGCTTGTAGATAAGAACAAGTTGATTTTAATAAGCTTAAAGCCATGGTAATTACAAAATCCCTAAGTTCAGTAACTTACTAAGCTCCTCTGTCATCCCCAAAAGCTCCACAATTTGACTCTAAGTTTTCAAAAACAATTTATATGTTCGACCATAAGTTTTATTCCCTTTGTCTTACCGGGTAAGATTAAGAAAAAAACTAAAAACTTAATTACTTTACAAAAAATTTTGGTTTAGCGCCTGTAGATAGGAGTTTTTTTTTTTCCTTAAGCACAAGAGGTTCAATGCAGTTTCAAATATTCTCAAATAATTTCTAAACTACTACTACTACTGACAACTTATCACAGCACCGAATCGCAACACAGATGCCCACACTAGTCCCCAACCCCAGTCGGCTCAGAGCTTGATTATTTATCCTCTCCCATGAAATTCCTATTTCCCTTCAGTTCTTTCTATTGAGCTCTTCCAGGCCCATTCGAGGGATTACTGCATCTTATTTAGCCTTTGATCGATTGCCAAAAGGGCGATTGTTAACAGTCTATAACCCTTACACCCGTAAAACATGACCTTTCATGAATTTCAACTTTTCTTACTTCATCTTCAGAAGGTGGGAGGGGTCGAAGAGAGCTTCGACCTCCAATCGATTTTCATCCTTTCAGTTTTCCAGGTAAGGAAGAAAATGTTAACCCAACAGTAACCTACATTACTCTATTTTACCTCTTTCTACCTTCACTTTATAAGACAATTGGAAGACACCACAGCTTTCTCTCCTTTATTAGTCTTTCTCTTTCTTTATCTTACTCTCCTTTATCAGTCTACTGATAAAGTAGACTGCTTTCTCTCCTTTATCAGCCTTTATTCTCCTTTATTCAGTCTTTCTCAGCTTTCTCTCCTTTATCAGTCTACTGATTATTACATGTAGATAACTTGGAATTGACCAAACCTCTCTCTACTTCCAAAAAATAGCATCATGAGCTCTATCTTCCTTATTACACAATATTGCGCCAAAAATAACAATATTGCGCCAAAATTCTTTTTGACATTAAATAAAAAAAATAAGGTTTTTTTAACTGAAAGTAAGGAGCGATATTAAAACTTAAAACGAACAGAAATTAGTCCTTATATAAAAGAGGCTGTTCCCTCCTCAACGCCCCGCTCTTTACGCTAAATTTTTTTACTGTTTTAAAAAGTAGAGTTGAGAGACAGAGTCAAACTTTAAAACAAATATTTAAAAATACCCTTTCCACAAAGTGGTATTCTACGATTCTTAGACTTAATGATGATATGGAAGATGATGTTTTCTTCAGAAGCCAAATCAATGAAGTTCATAAAGTGAACAAAAATGTTAGTTAGAAAAGAATATACACCTCTGGTTTTAGTTTCAAGTATTTTATTAAATAATGTAATTATTTCATTGTATTTTATAATACTTTGTTTTATTTTAATGTTTTATTTATTTACTTAGTATTTTATTTGATTATTTTTTATTTTTTTATTTATTATTATTTATTATTTAATTAAGTAACTTTTTATATAATTATTTAATTTTACTAATTTCATTTAACTATTCATGTAGCTGGGAAGATTCCCAATTTAATTTTGTATTTGCTCATGATTTTGACAAAAGAAAACATAGTTTGGTTTAATAAATTTCAGTGCGGCGCTGTGATTTTTGGAATAAATTACGCTCTGATCTTATTATGGACATTCATCACAATGGACAGAGAGGAGTTAGAGTCCTCCGTAGAGAGCTCTCCGAGGGAAGCAGAGCATTCCCTTTATCTTGACAATGATAAATACGTACAAAAAAGTGATTTAGGTTTGTTTTGTCTCTTCTTTCGTAGTGTCGTAATGCCAACCAGCTTTTTCACCAGTCAGTTGAAAAAATTATAATTAAAAAGGGTTAAACTGGCCTTAGAGAAAAAAGAACAATAACTTTAAAATTATCATCAGCGAAGATAGCGATAACCCTTGAGATGAAAAATCAAATTCAAATTTGTATCAGTGAAATTATATATATATTTTTTTTTGAAAATTACTATAAAAAGAAATTTTGAAAATGGAGATGGTTCAGGGCTTGATGCATGCTTGCGCATGCGCCTGGATTGGTTCTAACCCTGAAAAGACCTTTGAAAGAAGCTGCTTTCGTTTGAATGATCGCATATCAAACAATAAGCTACATGAAAAATGTGACTCGCCCAATTTTCTGAGGGACAGAACAATTTCAAAAAAAAAATTGAGCAAAAACGAAAAGTAAACCAAAACTATAGTTGGTTTTGATTGCATTGTTGCAATATCTTGCATCTCAGAATAAACACAGTCACCCAACTTACTTTTTTTGTTCAAGCAGGTCCTCTTTAAACTCCTAGCGATTGTTTCGAGAGAGGAAGAGAGGAAGAGAGAGAGAGAGAGAGAGAGAGAGAGAGAGAGAGAGAGAGAGAGAGAGAGAGAGAGAGAGAGAGAGAGATTAACCCCACGAGTGGTGATTCGTTTATATTTGGTTCAGTATATAGACCTCCATCGAGTAACTCAAAAAAATTTTTGAGGTTTTTGAGTCGGTTCTTTTAAAACTCAGCGAGTCAAGGAAACCAGTTATTGTATCAGGGGAGTTTAATTTTGATTTGCTGAATTTAGATCTTAGTACTCATAAGGAATTTTGAATATTATGCTGTGTGCTGGTTTTCTTCCCAGCGTTTCTCTCCCAACTAGGGTTACAAATACTGCAGCTACACTGATTGATAACATATTTTTTTCTGTTAATTCAGTTAAAGCATTGAAATCCTCTGTAATTTTATTTGATATATCAGACCATTTCCCGGTGAGTGTTCTTCTAGATTTAGGGAGAGTTTATACTCGTTCTTGGGATGCTAGAGATGATACTTCACATAAACGATTTGAGTGGATTGATTTTAAGCTACTACGTGAACTAATTAATAGTAACGTTTGGAGTATAGTTTATGGTTCAAATGATGTTAATGTTGCATTTACCAAATTTATTTCTGATATGATACGGCTCAGAGAGGAGGCTACTGCAACTAAGTTTATACATGGAAAATATTTAAAAAAATTTGATCATTGGATTACCGAAGGAATTTTGATTTCAATTAAGAATAAGAATATAAAATTTAAGAGGTATTTAAAAAATCCAATTGATGCCTCTTTTGAAGAATATAGAGCATATAGAAATAAGTTAAATTCGATTGTTAGATATGCAAAGAGAACATATTATAAAGATAAGTTTATTCAGTATAAGTCAGATATGAAAAAAATTTGGCAATTGATTAATGAAAGAATTCGACCTAGACATAAATCTAAATCTAGTGTTGATTGCCTAGAAGTTGATGGAAGTAAGGTAACTGACCGTAAAGAAATTTTGAATATATTGGGAGACTATTTTAGTTCAGTAGGAAAAAAGCTTACATCGGATTTTTTTCTCCATTGTTAAATGTCCCTACCATTTCTTTTGATAATGATCATCAAAATGAAAACCCTTTTGATTTTTCCGAAATGACGCCCCAACATGTGAAAAAATTATCATGAAGCTTAAAAATAGCTCTTCTTCTGATGAATTTGGTTTTTCTACTCGAACAGTAAAGCAGGTAGCTACTGATGTTGCCCCATTACTTGCACAAATATATAATTTGTCATTTGTACATGGAGTTTTTCCCGATTTGTTGAAGAAAGCTAATGTTATTGCACTACATAAACGTAGAATTACTAGTGATCCTTCAAATTATAGAGGTATATCACTTTTATCAGTGTTTAGTAAACTTTTGGAAAAGATAGCGAACCATCAGCTCCATAATTATTTAATTGATAAAAATATTTTTCATCGTTCTCAGTTTGGTTTCATTAAAGGAAAATCAACGGAGTTGGCAATTCATGAACTTCTGCTTGAGATAAATGATGCAATTGACAGTGATCAGCATGCGTTGGCGGTATTTCTTGATGTCGCCAATGCCTTTGACATAGTCCACCATCGTCTGTTGTTAATGAAACTCCAAAAATATGGTTTTGCTTCAAAATCTTTAAATTTTTTAAAAGCTTATCTTACGAATATAAAACTTGAATGTCATGATAGAATTCATGGTATCCGTTCGGAAAGTTTTTTGACAAGTTGTGGGGTCCCTCAAGGGTCTGTCCTGGGACCGACCTTATTCCTTCTATTTATAAATGATTTGCCTGAGGTATTACCACTTTGTAAAAGTGTAATGTTTGCAGATGATGTTGTTATTTTTGCATCCCATGCTGATTTATCCATACTCTTTCATAATCTTAATAACACACTTTTATCTGCAGGGGATTGGTATGCCAGAAATTTACTTTCATTAAATGAGAAGAAATGTCAATATATGCTGTTTTCTCGATCTGGTTCTCAAAAAACTGAACAGTTTTCTCTTTATCTAAATGATAGGGTACTAAAACGTGATGATAAATTTAAATATCTTGGAATTATTTTGGATGAAAATCTGTCTTTCCGTGAACACGTGAAAACCATGTCTCTAAAAATCTCACGAAATATCGGGATTCTTTCTCGTTTACGCCATTTTTTCCCAAGGAATATTTTAAAGACAATATATTTTTCTTTTGTTAATCCATATTTTCTTTACTGTGTTTCTGTTTGGGCACCTACTTTTCCTTCAACGTTTAAACATCTTCAAAATCTACAAAATAAAGCCCTTAGATTAATGTTTAATGTTAATAATAGATCCTCAGTTAGCCATCTTTATGGATCTTCTGGTTGCTTCTCTGTTCATCAACAAAATTTTATTGCCATTTCTAATATTTGCCACAATTATGTTTTTGGACAACTTTCACTAAATTTCCCAAGATTATTCCCGACAAATTCACAATTCCACAATTACCCAACATCTCATAGTTCTGATTTCTCTTTTGAAACTAGGCCAACGGTGCGAGCGGGATTTAGTTTGCGTCGTATTGGTCCAAAAGTTTGGAATTTAATCCCAATAGGTGTGAGAAATTGTAATGATAGAAATAAATTTCTGAAGTTATTAAGAAATCATGTTGCTAGTCTCCCATAATATTTTCCGCTGTGAGTGTTGAAGTTTAATTTCCGAAAGAAGTGCAAATTAGTTTAAGCCGAAGTAATGATGTTTTTTTTTTTTTTTTTTTTTTGATATACCACGCGCTTAAGTATGCCATTAGGCATTTGCGCTGTTTGTTTAAATGGCTTAATTCTTGTTGGAAATAAACATGTATCTATCTAAAAAAAAAGAAAGAGAGGTAGAGAGGAGGGTGGCAAAGAAAGAACAAGGATAGTGTTCAACCCAAGAACGAGATATATAAAACTTAGCAGATATTGCGGCAAGGACGTCCACCCAAACGGTCTTTAATGCTCCCAAAAAAATAAAAGAAAAATTTGCCTTTCCTAGTACTCAAGAAATTGGGGCTGGGGTAAAGATTCTTAGAGCCCCTAATTCTCAAAATGTTTTATTATAACAAAAAGAAGCTATTATTGCATTTGGCTTTTGAAACCTCTACCCGTGTGATTTTAAAAATTGATGTTGGTCCACAATATTCCCTCACGGATGGATTGCCAGAGGGGGGGGGGGGGGGTTTGGTTAAAGACCCAAATTTCCAGTCTGAGATTCGATATGAAAATACCTGAAACATGTGAGTTCAAATTTAAAGCAAGTAAAACCTTAAAAGGTTTCTTTCTTTTTATAAACATTCTTACGCATTTTGAAAAAAAAAAATTAGCTCCATTCAAAGAGAAATAGTATTTGGTGGATTAAAGGGTTGTTTCCTATTAGTTCAAGACTGGGGCGACCAAAAATGACACAATAATTGAAAAATTTTGTTACTTTGAACCCCATTTCCATCCTAAGCAGTCAGAGGGGGATGAAAAATCCGAATCTTGATTTGTGCAGTATTTGGTGGGTTAAAAGGTCGTTTTCTATTAATTCAAGTCTGTGGAGACCGAAAATGACATCGGAATTGAAAAGTTCCATTACTTATTACCCCATTTCCACCTTAGACGAGGTCTAATTTGTGCAGTATTCACACACAAATGAACACCAAAATGTTCAACGAGATTTGCTTAATAACAAATTCAAAATCACTCGAAATCGTCCCTGCAGAAATATCTCTTTCTCGGACTTAAATTTCTGCAACATTTTCTAGATAGAAAGGTCGTTTCTTATGACCCCCCATAACCCCCATGTCTTCTCAAGACCAGAACACAATTTGCACTTTACTTAAAAAAAAATCCCTTGGATTGTCAGTTTAATTGACAAATATTGATATTTATTCTTTAAAAAGTTTTGATAATTCTTTCTTTGAAAGTAAATAAGTGAAAATATTTAAAACGTATTTTGTTTTCGGTGAAGTGCACATTATATTCTGGCCTTGAGAAGGCCTGGGGGTTATCGGCCCTACTCATATGAATTTTTGCTCGTTTTGAGTTTCATTTATTCATTGATAGTGATTTGTCATAGTTTTACGCTTGGAAGATTATTTGACTTTATTCTTGGCTTAATGGAGCTCTTTACTTTCCTATTAAAAACTTCTTTGTGGGAAAAGTTTTTTAGATTAATTTCTGTCAGTTTTTTATTGACATTGGCTTTTTCATGGGAAATATAATATTTTACATCTTTTTAGCTTTTTCTCTAAAAACCCATAGCATGGGTTGTTATTTGTATGCTGGAGAAACTTTTCAACAGTTTTTAATCCACACACAAACAGTATTTTTTAATTTAATTTTATAGCTTCTGAAGTTGACCTGAAAAATAAAACTTAATATCATCCCCAAAAGATTCTATCTATGCTCTTTGACAGCCTGGACACACTTACACTCTTTTTATTTATTGAAACTGTAAGAGCAAAAGTAGTAATAGCAGTATCCACAAAAGTTTCAACTTAATAACCCCAGTCGTTCTTGATATATTGCTGAGGTGTCTTATTGGCAACCATAGACGTAATGCCTTTAGATTTATTTTAAAAGAGCATTTAGTTTTAAATCATAATGGGCCAGTTGCATAATTGTGGGGGATTGACATGCCTAATATCTCTAAGGACATAGTTGCTGGACCGTTCTACTATGCTTTACGACCGTCTCAAAATCGCGACTGGATGCGTTTATAAAATGAATGGGTTTGAGAGAAGGGCTGCTTTGCCCCCCCCCAATTTCTTTTTACTTTTAAAAAGGACACCAAGACTTCTAATTCTGAATCGAATTAGCTCCTATAAAAGTTTCAATAATATTTCTAGCATTCATAGAGTGGTGCTGTCTACGATATTGCTTATATGCCCTTTTGAAAACGTGTATTCATACAGTTTTTTGGTTTTATAGAAACTCCTAAACGTTCCCTATAAGTTTCATCTAATACCTTCAGCGTCATTAATTACAGTAACTGTATTGGTAGTATTAAAAGTGTACATATAGTGCCTTCTGGCTAGTTCAAAGTCCCCCAAAACCTACCCTTAAAGGTCCAAATTAATAATATAAGTTACTCTTCAGATATTGCTTTGCTACCTTTTTTAAAGGTCACCTGTTCATATTTTGTTTTTATTAAGTTCAACATCCGCCTAAACATTCCTTAAAAGGTTCACCTTAATACCCTTAGCTTGCACAATAACAATAGTTGTAGCAGCATTAGTAGCAGTACGCGCATAGCACCATTAGTTTCTTCAACATCCTCTTCAAAATACGCTGAAAGTTTCAGCTTAGAACATACCATCAACCGTTTCTGAAGCATTTCTGATGCGTCGGCTTGGCAAACTGTGTGGGCATAGTGTACTTCGAATTAATTAAATACAGTTTCTATATATTGCCACTTTTTTGCCTTAATATCCTTAGTACCTTTAAAGCCTAAGCTTTAGTGGCAGTAGTAGTAATAGAAGTAGTAATAATAGTGACAGTAGCAGTAGCATGAGTAGCAGCAGTAGCATTAGGATGCAAATATTTTCTTTTGGTTAGCTCAATATCCCCCACAACAAGCCCTGTTAGTTTCAAATTCACACACAAAACTGTTCCTAATATATTGCTGTTGCACCCTTTTGACAACCTGCATACAGAGGGCGTGTTCTGATTCAGTTCATCTTCTCCCTTCAAAATTTCTTGATAATTTCACCTTCATATCTTAATGTAGAGTTGTAATAGTAGTCACAGTAGTAGCATTGATATCACAAATAGTAGTAGGCTATTGAACAGCGGCAGTACTACTAGCAGCAGTAGTATTAACATATTGCCTCTTGGTCAGTAGAACATCCCTGTCATCAAGTCCGGCAAGTTTCAACTTAATACAAATAGGCATCGCAACGACATTGCTGATATGTCCCTTTGAGAATCTTTACGTTCATATACTTCTTGATATTTTCATCTCAATGGTCTTAGCCCTACAAGTAGTTGCAATAGAAGTAGTAGTAGCCGGGTCGTTACTAGTCTAATTTTTTTTTGGGGGGGAGGGGAGGGAGCAAGGGATTTTACCGACTGGCTGGTTATTTTTACCGAATGTTTTTTTTCAATAATTAGCATAATGCCGGTTTCGAATATGACACGTAAAATCACTGCACGAGTTGGTAAGAACACTTCATTTACCAATCTAGATCCAGATTTTTGTATATATCATTTCACTATTTTAATGCTCTTTATTTAACCAAATGGAAAATTGTGTCACGATCTGTAAACTCAGGGCAGGAGTCGGAAAAACTGCTACGTTGACATGTCAGTATTTTCGTGGTCTTTATTTAACCGACAAAAGAATTTTAGCGGTGTCGGGAAAATTATGGCACTTCGCCTCACGATTTTACGGACTTATTTTTCAACCGAGTGACCAAAACAGTGGGGGGGGGGCGTTCCCCCTTCTTCCCATACGTGACGGCCCTGAGTAGTAGTAATAGTAGATGTAGCAGTAACAGTAATACTAGGAGTACTGTGTGCATATATTACCTTTTGGTGAGATGATCTTCCCCTTTAAGTATTCACTGAAAGTTCCAACTTAATACCCAAATCAATTCTTGAGATAAGCTATTTTGACATTGTGCATGAACATAGCGTCTTTGGATTTAGTCCAAATTTCCCCTTAATACTGTAAATGGAGTAGTGTGGTAGTAGTGGTGTTGGTAGTTGTAGCAGTATTGATAGCATGGAAATATTGCCTTTTTGATAATCTCTTTTATTATTTCCTGAATTTTCCAAATTAATATACACAGTTATTCATTATTTCACCCTTTTGACAATCCGTATACAAATAACGTGTTTTAATTTGGTTCAACACTCCCCTCGACATTCTCTGAAAATCTCACCTGAATACCTTTCGTCTTCTCGGAAAGTAAAGTTTTATCTAGTCTAGAGTTTTATCTCCGACCCTATTTAAGTTATGTATTTCAGGAGTTCTAGTAAAGATATCGGCTACCTATCTCTCTGGTTTTTCTGATGTTTCATAGATTATCTATGCTGATGACCTGCTTCTTATAAGCCAAACTAGAACTGGTCTATCTAACGTGGTTCCTCGTGTTGCTACTTCTTTTTCAGATATAGGCCTTTCTCTTAATGTAGATGAGTTTTCTTCGATGGCTCGGTATTTCTATTACTAACAGTCTTCCAAGCTTGCGCTAGCACACAATCTCCGATATTGATAAGGAAGTCAAATTGTATTATGCTAAAATTGTTGCCAATAGAGATAAATATACTTGCGATAAACTTGCGTAGGTCAAGCTCTACTTAACTTTTTGAGACTCTACAATTCTTTTCGCTTCTGGAATTTTTCCCCTTCTTAAGAAAAAAAAACTAAAAAGAATCCGGATTAATTATTTTAGACTTTGTAAATTTTTATTGATTTTTCCTCCTTGGACAAAAAAAACCAGGTTCTTATTAACAAATTGCTTGTTCCTGATATTACTGTAAAATTGGAAGTAGTACGCAGAAATCTTTCAAATGCCGCTTGTATCCGAATACCTCCGCATCACCGCCTTATCAGGTTTTCTCAGTCGTAAGTTATGTTTCCTTTATTTGTTCGTTTTTCTCTCTTTTTTTGCTCCACGTTTTTTAGTATTAAGAGTGGGCTATAAATCAAATAATAATGACGATTAGGACAGCTTGCTTCCATATTTCTATACATTACTGCTGTATTAAATTCTGCAAGTTGTGAGTTTTTTTCCCCTCATTTTATGTTTTTCTCTTTTGTTTTAGTTATCTTATTTTTATTGTGTTACCCTGTAATTGGTTTTCTGGTAATTTGTAATTTGATTTACATTGTAATTTTGACATTGTATTTTTGTATTTATGACTGAAATTCCACCTGCTCCTGAACGCCATCTCAAACTTATTCACTGTAGCTGTAAAGGTGACTGTGATGGCCTTCGATGCACTTGCTAAAGAGTGACCTTTTCTGGACGATTCGACTAGTGCCATAGAACAAGCTGTCTCAACCTTTCTTTTGCGTTTTTTTTTTTTTAAATAGCTTTTTAATCAGAATGAAGTTGTGATTCTTCAAGAGTAACAGTAATCAAAAACGAAGTTGTTCGATGTTCGAAGATGTTCGAAAGGAAAACAGTAATCGAAAACCTTTCCTGTTTGCTCTTTTTTGCTTAAGTTTTTACTGTTCATGCTTAAAAAAAATAACCAAATTTGTAAAATCCAGGAACGAAGTTAAAAATCGAAATCTTCAAATGTTCTCATTGCACCTCCAGTGCTAAAGGGTGAGGGAGGGGTGAGAATAGGGGTGGGAGAGTCAAGACAGCCCTTGAAGAGAATCTGAAAACAAATTTCTGTCAAGATTTAGCCCTGTCAAGATTTTTTTTTAGCCCTGAAAAAAATGTTCCAGCAAAAAAATATTATTGTATGTAAAATTACAACCCCCCGCCCCCTAAACACACACAATCTCTGAAGTCAGGTGGATACTAACAGAGCCCATTGTTAGTTCATATTTGAGTTCACTGGCATGAAATTGCTATGAAACTCCGTTAAAACCAAAAGTAGGGCAATAGAACGGGTGCTTTCAACCCCCCCCCCCCCGCAAACTCTGGCCTCGCTTAGTGTGGAAATAGGATGCTAAATTATATAATTTTCTCATTTTGACATCATTTTCGGTCTACGGAGACTTGAATTAATAGGGGACGACCTTTTAATCCACCAAATACTGTACAAATCAAAATTCTGATTTTTCATCCCCCTCTGACCTTGCTTAGGGTGGAAATGGGGTACTAAGCGATGAAATTCTCTAACTCTGATGTCATTTTTAGTATCCCCAGACTTGAATTAATAAGAAACGACCTTTTAATCCATAAAATATTGCAGAGATTTAAATTGGAGATTTTCCCCTCTTTTCCCTGAAAAAAAGGGGTATTTCTTCACGGTCGATTCTGGATACGTTATTAAGCGATTTTTTTTTTAATATTTTGGCATCAAAAACATTTCTATTGCTCAAATGCCGGATCAAAACCGTATTAATATGAGATCATTGGACTTTTTTTAACAGAGAAGGATCTAAGCTTGCATAAAAATACCAAAATTGTAACTTTTCAATGATTTTTCAACCAATTTTCAACATTTTTTTATAAATCAATGAAAATCCTGTTGCACCAAATTTTAAAAAATTTTTATTATATAGATGGATAGAACTGAATCTCAACTATGGAGCGATAACCGAAATTTGAAATAACGTCGAGAAAGTTATAATATTGCGTTGATAACGTTACAATTACGATACGTTACGATTTCAATGTTGACAACGTTAAAATATTAAACCTGTAGAAAAACAGAAGAGTAACGTGCTAACACTTGTATAGGCAGTGGCGGTTCTGGCCACTCGTGCGCCCAAGGCAAGACCTTGGGGGCCTTGACAAGGGGGGCTTAGTGCCCCCCTTGTCTCCAAAAGAATTTTCCGGCCAAATTTTAACAAAATTATTTTCAAATTATTAACTAATATTTCATTTTTTTTAATTTATTATTTAAATTATTTAATTATTATTAATTAGTTTGATTATTATTATTTAACGATTTTTAATTTATTTTTTTAATTAATAATTTACTGATTATTTTCATTCATCAACTGCGCCCTCTGCTTTATTTAATAGAAACAAAATTTCAAAAATTGCTAAATGACTACCGGCTAGATTGTTTATTTAAAATTTTGCGCTCCTAAAAATTCTGCGTCTAGGGAAGGTGCCCCCCCCCTGAAACTGCCTCTGTACGGGAAGCATAAACTTTAAACGGACTAATAAGAATCCTACCTGAAATAATGATCTCTATGGAAATCACTTGGATGAGTGTTAAATTCAAGATGTTGATCAGAAAATTTCAAACCACCAAAGCTTAAGACCATCGCCAAAACTACACCATCTGCACCAGACTTGACTAATTTGTCGCATCCCTAGAAAAGCAAAACACCGTTAGCTACAAGCTGGAAACGCTGTAGACCTAAGCATACAAGGATAAGCATTAAACTAAGGATGCCGATCAGAATATTTTAAATAATTAAAGTTTAAAACCATTCCCCAAACTACGCTATATGTACCTAATTTGATGCATTTTTCTCATGCACAGAAAGTAGAAATGACGTTAGCCACAATTTGGCAACGGTACCGGCCTACTAAGACAGGCATACATGTGAGAAGGGGGGGAATCTGAAGACTTTTTCTGACTTGAGACTTTTCAGACTTGAAATCTGAAGATCTCTATGGAAATCACTTGGATGAGTGTTAAATTCAAGATATTGATCAGAAAATTTCAAACCACCAAAGGTTAAGACCATCGCCAAAACTATACCATCTGCACCAGACTTGACTAATTTGTCACATCCCTAGAAAAACAAAACACCGTTAGCTACAAGCTGGAAACACTGTAGACCTAAGCATACAAGGATAAGCATTAAACTAAGGATGCCGATCAGAATATTTTAAATAATCAAAGTTTAAAACCATTCCCCAAACTACGCCATATGTACCTAGTTTGATGCATTTGTCTCATGCACAGAAAGTAGGAACGAAGTTAGCCACAATTTGGCAACGGTACCGGCCTACTAAGACAGGCATGCATGTGAGGAGGGGAGGGGGAAATCTGAAGACTTTTTCTAATTTGTCTCATAATTTACTAATTTTTACACAATGGGTGTTCAAAAGCAGGTGAAAAAAATAAATAAAACATAGCTCATTACACCTCCATTGACACCTACTATCAATGGTCCGAATTTCAAGTAAAACCTTGAGGTCATCTTATATTTAACAAGAAGAAGAGACGAAGGATTCTTCTTCCTTAATATTGGTTCAAAGAGCCTGCCCCCTCCAAAAAAAAGTTGGCTTCGAAAGCTAAATCTTTCCCTTTCAGCTCCTCTCGCTAAGGGTTGGGATCTGTACGTACTTACAATTTTTGGTTAGAAAAATAATAAACGTTGGTAGGCCGGCCCATCCCCCTCCCACCCCCTAAAACAAATTACTACTTTCAAGGTTTTTCCCGAATTGTGGTTATATTTTTCATAAAAGTCACTTATTTTGTTTTTGTTTTAGTTTACATCTCATAAGATTAAATAGATGTCTATGCTCTCACTTTATTAAATACATACCCTCTTTTCAAGAGTGAGCAGCCACAGATTAGTTAAATATTGAACATCATCAAGAGTTTTCAACTTCGTCCAGAGTTTGGGGGCTTGTAAGGTATGATGCCCGGAAAAACAACCCTCCGTGTATTCGAGCTGTGTATGTAAAGCGGTCCTCTGACTTTCCTTTATAAATGCTTCATGCAACGGTGCTCTCACCTGTAAAAAGATAAAACAAGATAGTTTAACATCAAAAACTTTGAGGACATCCTCGAACCACACTAGGTCACGTCTCCCCCGGTTTAACCTCCACAATCCCAACCTAATTACCGACCCCATGTTGTTGCTGAGATATTCCGAAAAAGTCCCCCCCCCCCTTTCTTAGAGCACTGTAATAATTTTTGATATTTGTCAAGAATGAAACAGGGCTTCTTCGTCTTTTTTTGGGTGTATGTATTGTTACATTAATCATTGCCAATTTTTATAGTGACATTTTCTGTCCTTTTTTGCTGCTCTGTGAGTAATCTTTAGACCAACGTTTTACTTATATTTTATCAAGTTTCTAGTTATATTTTTTTTTTTAGGTTTTGACACATGCCTTTTTTTAGTTACCAATTGTTTCATCTTTCACCAGCACTATGCTTACGATTCTCTTTTCTTTATTCATTTGTAGATATATATTTATATAGATCCATTTTTGGCTATTTAACTTATATATATACATTAACGTTATATTTTTTCGTAGTTGTTTTATTTTTCAGTGACATTTTTTAATGTACTAGACTTCCTTTCACTAGTTTTTAACATTTGTCTATTGATTTGGTAGTTTCTGTTTTGTTTTTGTTCTCTTTTACTTGAGATACGGAGCAAATTCGGCTGTATTAGAGTTTGTGATAAAAAGGTAAAAAAAAGGTAAAGAATACTGCATTGAACTTTACAGTCCCTATCGGCCGTGCCGATCCCCGTTTCTTGTCCCTTCAGCCAGGAAGTGCAATGGGGGGTTGGGGACAACTACCCTGTGCTTTCGCAAACCCTTCCTGCTTACCTTCCCCTGATTTTTTCAGATATCCATTTACAACTGGGTTGACTCTCGCTGAGCTTACAGAGTCACGCCACTGCCCCCGTCTTAAACTAAATAATTGGGTAAACTAGGGTTCGAACCCTCATCCTCTCGGATAAACGATCCTAAATCCGTAAATCAATCCACTCGGCTATGGCCTGTGATAAGCTTTTGAAAACAAACATTATCTTATCTCAAAAAGAGCAAGGAGTTTAATTATAGTGTATGGTTCGTGTTCCGAGCCAAACTTCGTATTTTTTAGCGTTAAAGCACAGGTAAACAGGTTGCAATGCTATCTTATCCATACCACAGTTCACCCTTAATGTCGAACCTCTGAAGCGGTGCATACATATTTTTAAGAACACCTACAAAATCCCAGAGGGGTGATGCCAAAATTGACCATAGCCTTGAAACATTTACTTCCCTAATCAATCCAAATGGGTAGGTATAAGACGCGGCAGTGATGAGACTGTCTTTTGAAATCAAAGAAACTGATATCAAATACTTAGCGGTAAGGTGTCATAATTTTTAATTATTTTTCATAATTTTTAAAACAAAGCATAATTTTTTCTTAAGCCCTTTGATGAAGCATTTAATTTTTGTTAATGAAGATCATTTACAATTGTTCAATGCTTTGTAGAATTTCGAAAATAAATAAATCAATAATAATAAATATTTTTTTTAGCAGGGGAAATGAAACAGTAAACACCAGTTGTAAATTAGTACTCATGCGCCACAATGCTAAACGGCTGTAATTTTTTTTTATCAAGAAATTGCCCTATAATTATAATTGCCCAATTATTGTCTATAATTGCAGTACTTTCAATTATCTTTGAACAGTACTTTTCTTTGCCTCTAACTGGGATGAAAAAATAATTGGATAAAATATCCCCCAAAATATATTGAAAATTGTAATTTTAAGGAATTTTTGGCTTAGAATGTCAGTTAATGATATTTTTTAGTCACACTACATGTTTATCCACGTTGCATTTTCATTGATTTTTCAAATCAGCGTTTCGAGCTTATTTTTAACGTTTTACTTGTATTTTTTTTTCTTTTTTAAACGAGCCTTAGAGCTAACAAGTCGAACCAAACCATACCATCAGTAAATAGAATCGAAACTAACTTTTTAAAGCATTAGAGGGCAAGCAGAACAACATTTTCTCTTTTGAAAGGTTCCAGATTCACATTAAACCAAAATTGGTTGAAATTTCAACGATTCGCTCATTCTGAATATGCCTTTTCAATAAACAGAGTCTCATCTCTTTGGTTCCTAGCAGTTACCCAATCAAAACTTCTACGCAGAAATCCTTATACAATATTTAAAAGTTAGATTATCAAGAATGCTGACAAACTATCTCTTCAAGATTCGTCTAATAAAAACAGGTTTCATAATTTTGGCCAAGGCCGCAACAAAATTATGTTATTTTTTCAACATGAGGAAATTACAAGGTGAATGAATGACGAACTGTAAATGCACTAACAAAGAAATGAATGGAAGAGTTCATAAAACGACCGATAGGGCATCTCAACGGTACGGTTTTATTTCTGCTTCGAGAAGGCAGAAGCTTTGTTCAAGAAGGCGGCAGCAACGAACAATGCCTCTGACTTGCGAGTGATTCGTATCTGCACTCATGGAGAGAGAGACTTGAAAACGGATTCATGAGACACATAATTTGCACCGGATATAATTTTTGCAGCATGTTTCTGCACAATTTCAATGACGCTACTGAGATAGTCTGTATTGTCTTACTACTTTTGTCACTTTTGTTTTATCTCTAGGAATAAATGCGTCATCAGAACTCTCACAGGCCGCACACCCTATCGGGTCCATTTCTTCAGCGTGAAATATGTGTGTGGGATTCTTTGTTCTAAGAACAAATCATCCATTTTTATGAATTTTAACTGCAAGTCTTGCCATATTGTCGAATATGGATGAACCTTTTCACAGGGGCAGTTAAAATTGTGTAAGTAGCACTCCAGATGAGTCCAACATAGGACACTATGGGTGAACTCTGGCGTCCACCAGATAATATTGCAGCCTATAAGTAGACAGATTATGTAGCTGCTTTCTCAAGATGAATTTTACTACACGTTCAACGGGCAATAATTAGTGTCGGATTATACGAGTGCTGCGAAGGTGGCGTGTCCAACATTTGACTCTTAGAGGGTTCATAATATTAGTACAAGTGTGGAAAAACACCTATAATATTTTATGAACTGTTTAATAAGCATACACAAAACAAAGGGTCTCCATATCTATTAGAGACGTACTTTTACTTGTATTTATCTACCTGAGCTTGCAGCCGGGCCAAGCGTTTCCAGCCCCATCTGGCATCTGAAATTTGGTAGTTTCATTATAATTTATTTAACCGTAAGCTCCCCTGACTAACAAGAGAGAGTCTGATCATCTTCATAGCCCCCTTGGGCGTAGAAACAAATTTGTGACTATTTTAATTATGAAAATGCCATTAATTGGAATGAATAGAAGAATCTCTCACCGCCACCCCTTTTTACCTAGTTGAGTAAAAATAATACGTTAGAAAGCATTATAAAGCATGATCATTGTTCTATTCAAATTTTGTCATGCCCTATAAGATTTGTGCAATATTGCACAATAGTAAGTGTACATTAAATTGTGCAAATACTACAAGACAAGACCCAAATTGAACACTTTATTACGGCTTAACTTTATTGAAGGAAAACAATATTTTTACCACCAAGGAAAAACAGGATTCCCTTCGTAGGCATAAAATAATTCTTACAATATTAGGAAGTATTAGCCATTCCTATTAATATTGCAAAATAATACTAAACTGGCAACAAAACTGGTTCCAATGATTAGGTACAATGTTTTGCTAAAGAGCAAAAGTAAATATACCTCCGAAAAGGCCTAGTCCTATGTGAAAGACATCAATTATCAAGAACATTATTCTTCTGGGGGAATGGGGCATTTTAGGAGGAAACACGTTAACTTCGAATATAACACAAAAATGATCGGATTATATAGAATAGATAAGGAACTGTATGGGAAGTCTTAAAACTCAAGACTACAAAAAGGAGGGGTAAAAGGGAAGGAATACAGAAACGTAAATAGCGAAATCAGTCCTGGTTGAACTTCGCTGAGGCAAGGATGCTGGGACTGTTTTGAAAAACTTTTCATTTTAGTTTTATTGATTTTATCCTCTTGTAAGTTGTTTCTTCTTATATATTTTTGTATTGCTGAGGACGGCCCTTGGACATAGGGCCGAAATATTCATTCTAATTTGTTTTCCACTGTCTTGAGAAATTTCCTATTGTTTCTTCTTGTTTTTGGTGTTTGTTAACACAGAAACAATCCTACATAAGCTTAAAGTGCATACGAAGTATCACAAAGTAAATACACAATCACCTGCGATAGGGTATAATACATCGTTGCATTGATCTGTTGTCCGTTGAGTGCACCCTCTGCTTTTGAATAGCTAACAGAGAAGCCGGTGCTCCAAATCTGATGCCAGGCTGAAATGTGTGAGCTGCGTATCGCTGCAACATCTTCAGAAACCACGTTAGCGACAGCCTAAAAATAAATTCCCTGAAGTTAATCAATTATGTAATCAATACGCTATGTTGAATTAAGGCAATCAAAACTAAATAGATTTTTAACGAAACCGATATTATTTTGCAAAAGAATTAAATTCAAAACTTTCAATGATACTAAATGAGACATCCATAAAGCCATCTTCAAAGAAAAGAAGGACCGAAAATAACTGCACCCTCCCCTTGTCCATAGTCTACATAGTTGATTTCAATAAAACTTTTTTGTCCTTTTATATAGTTTCCTTCAGGATACAGAAGCAACATTTTGTGACTACCTCTTCCCGGTAGTTCTGTAAACAACCACAATTATTGCAACTATTTGCTATCTTGATACTATTTACAATAAAGTGAACAAAAATTGAAACAATTTATATTAGATATGACAAGACACTGTGACCTTAGTCACTATTATGATACATTCCTGGCGTTTCAATAACGCCCCTTCGCCTTCTTTTTACGTTTTGTATTCTTACTCCCAAAGTTCCCCAAAGTTTTGTATTCTTACTCCCATAATTCTAGAATTGTAGGCTCCTTTTCTGAAGCTTGGAAGGATTACAACCTTTTCGTGGTGCTTCTAGGAGTAGTAGGTACAAAAAGGGACCTAAATTTTTGAGGAATACGCTGCCGAGATTGGATGAATTGAAGTCAGTCATGGCCACCAAAATCCTGCTTTTGGGGGGGGGGGATTCTCCTTGATAGCTAAAGTGCCGACCTTGGCGCAAGAAAAGATCCCTTGATGAGCAATCTAAGGTGGTACAACGGTTGGAACTAAGGTGGATCTAGGGCTTGCTCTCCACGGCTGCTGACTCTCCTCGCCCTTTTGAGGGATGATTGCTGCCTGCTCAAACCAGTCTCAGCCTCAACTCACTTTTTTTAAACTTAATTTAATAAAAATCAAGTAGTTGCGGGTATCAAGCCATGACTAATTGTAGAAAAAGCCTAAAGTCCGAGTAAGTGAGAGGCAAATCTGACATAAGCTCTTTTTAGGATTGTATAAAAATGATGTCATTTCAATTGTTGATAGATAAGTCCATATATCATCCATTCGTCCATACACCATTCCTAGGGCAGAACTAAGGTATATCCAGATTTTAATAATATAATAATAATAAATGATAATATAAAGCTTTACACCTTCTTTGGGAGGCTGTTTACATTTGAAATTTTTATAAAAACAGACCATATGAATCATAACAGTTTGATATAAAGGACCAGGCCCTCTAGACTCAACCAAGGGATAATTAGGGAGAAGACTCCTTCTTTCCCACAGTAATTTAACTGAACAAAACCACTTAATTGATCTAAAATTAGAGAACAGATAACTTCTCCCACATATTAATGAAACAAGAAAGAATAGACTTAAACATTATATTGAGATTATAATGGGGGGGGGGCACCCCTCTACCCATTGAGGCTTCTAAACAGGTGTCATAGCTAATTCATAGGTTTTTATGGCACTTGGTATTAACCAAGTGACATATAGCAGTCGCCAATTCTGTCGGTCTGTCTGTCTGTCTGTCGGTCTGTCTGTCCCGGTTTTGCTACTTTAGGCACTTCCAGGTAAGCTAGGACGATGAAATTTGGCAAGCGTATCAGGGACCGCACCAGATTAAATTAGAAATAGTCGTTTTCCCGATTTGACCATCTGGGGGGGAGTGGGGGCCCGGTTAATTCGCAAAAAATAGAAAAAATGAAGTATTTTTAACTTATCAGCGGGTATTTGGATCTTAATGAAATTTCATGTTTGGAATGATATTGTGTCTTAGAGCTCTTATTTTAAATCCCGACCGGATCTGATGACATTGGGGGGAGTCGGAGGGGGAAAACCTAAAGTCCCGGTTTTGCTACTTTAGGCACTTCCAGGTAAGCTAGGACGATGAAATTTGGCAAGCGTATCAGGGACCGGACCAGATTAAATTAGAAATAGTCGTTTTCCCGATTTGACCATCTGGGGGGGGGGGGGGGAGTAGGGGCCGGTTAATTCGGAAAAATAGAAAAAATGAAGTATTTTTAACTTATGAGCGGGTGATTGGATCTTAATGAAATTTGATGTTTGGAATGATATTGTGTCTCAGAGCTCTTATTTTAAATCCCGACTGGGTCTGATGACATTGGGGGGAGTTGGAGGGGGGAAACCTAAAATCTTGGAAAACACTTAGAGTAGAGGGATCGGGATGAAACTTGATGGGAAAAATAAGCGCAAGTCCTAGATACATGATTGACATAATCGGAACTTATTTGTTCTCTTTGGGGTAGTTGGGGGGGGGGGAGTAAGTCTTAAAAATTAGAAAAATGAGGTATTTTCAACTTGCGAACGGGTGATCGGATCTCAATGAAATTTGATGTTTAGAAGGATATCGTGTCTTAGAGCTCTTATTTTAAATCCCGACCAGATCTTGTGATGGGGGCGGGGAGTTGGGAGGGGGAACCTAAAACTTGGAAAACACTTAGAGTGGAGGGATCAGGATGAAACATGGTGGGAAAAATAAACACAAGTCCTAGATAGATGATTGACATAAACGGAACGGATCCGCTCTCTTTTGGGTAGTTGGGGGGGGGGGGGGGTTAATTCTGAAAAATTAGAAAAAATGAGGTATTTTTAACTTACGAACGGGTGATTGGATCTCCATGAAATTTGATTTTTAGAAGGATATCGTGGCTCAAAGCTCTTATTTTAAATCCTGACCGGATCTGGTGACATTGGGGGAAGTTTGGGGTGGGGAGACCTAAAATGATGGGAAACGCTTAGATTGGAGGGATTGGGATGAAACTTGGTTGGAAAAATAAGCAAAAGTCTTGCATACGTAATTTACATAATTGGAACGGATCCGCTCAATTGCGGGGGGGGGGGGGGGGTAATTCTGAAAAATAAGAAAAATAACGTATTTTTAACTTACGAAGGAGTGATCGGATCTTCATGAAACTTCATATTTAGAAGGACCTCGTAACTCTGATATCTTATTTTAAATCTCAACCGGATCAAACGTAATTGGGGGGGGGGGGCAGTTGGGGGGACCGGAAATCTTAGAAAATACTTAAAGCGGTGAGATCAGGATGAAACTGGATGGGAAGAATAGTAACCTGTCTAAGATACGTGACTGACATAACTGGACCGGATCTGCTCTCTTTGGTGGAATTGGGAGGGGGGAGGTAATTTTGAAAATTGAGGTATTTGTAACTTACGAAAGGGTGACCAGATCTTAATGAAATTTGATATTTAGAAGGATCTTGTGCTATAAAGTTTAACTTTAGGTTCTGACCTTCTCACAAGTGCCAAATGAGCTCTTGGCTCTTGGCTCTTCCGACCTCGTACCATATGAGCTCTCGGCTCTTCCGACCTCGTCCAAATGAGCTCTTGGCTCTTCCGACCTCGTACCATATGAGCTCTCGGCTCTTCCGACCTCGTCACAAGTGCCATATGAGCTCTTAGCTCTTGTTTTCACTAGTTTTCACTATATTCTGCAATTTTTAAGGACAAAATTGTTGTTGCTAGCATTATATTAAGAAACCGCTTATTCATCCCCTTATAATGCATAATATATCTCTTCAATGTTGACAAAAATTAATCCTCCCCCTGTTTAATGAAACAAATAAAACAGCTTTGGCAAATCAGATTAAGAATTTGATTACTTTTCCCTCTCATACTAACGAAATAAAAAGCTGAATATATTTGAGGGTAAAAGTTTTTTGATAGGTTTATGGAATAGCAAAAATACACAAAAGAGCAAAACTTTTCATAGGACGCAAACAATGAAATTGAAACACATTTACTCTCCAGTTTCTACCCTGTGATGCAAAGCGCACCTTATAAATGGATCTCTGAGTGATTAAATAAAAAAACAAGTTTTTTTAACTGAAAGTAATTAGCGACATTAAAACTTAAAACGGACAGAAATTACTTCGTATATGAAAGGGGCCGCTCCCTCATTAACGCCCCGTTCTTTACGCTAAAGTTTGACTCTTTCTCTCAACTCTACTTTTTAAAACAGTGAAAAACTTTAAAAGTAGAGTTTTGGTTACCGTTTTTTTAGAGTTTTGGTTACTATTGAGCCAGGTCGCTCCTTACTACAGTTCGTTACCACGAACTGTTTGATATTTCTAGGAGTGAACATAAAAATGGTGAGTTTTTCTGTTGTTTTTTTTGTTTTAATTCAAATTAAATAAATAATTCAATTTTGCGCAGGGTAGGCTACTCCAAATTTTCCTCTCAATCCCAAACTTGAAAAAAAAAGAGACAACTTAAATAAACAACGGAAATAATTCTACCAGCTCTTCTTTTATCATGTTTCTTTTTTAACTTTTGGATGGTATTTTTACTTCAGCTTTGAGCAATTTCTTTGGAACAGTATGGTAAGAAACAAAAGCAACCCAACTTAGTTCATAATAAAAATACAGTTTCTTTCCGTCTTAAATCATATGACGTTATGACATGATATCTTCAACACTAGAGCCATATGGATCATGGCTATACAAGACAAAACAAAAAAAGCCCCAAAAAACAACTCCAGCCACATTATACAGGTAGGTCGTTTTCCAAAACAATTTTACCCTATTCTACTAATTCTCCACTGTTCAAACCACTATGTGTGACCCATTACCTCGCAGATATACTTCCACACATTCTTAATATCCAGTTGACAATTACTCATTGAAGTCTCGACCGTCCATTTCTTCCCTCTTACCCTAGTACTAACTATTTTCCCTTTCAAATCCACCAACCACTTAAAACTGCACATAAAGTTATCTTACTCTCATTATATCCCCATATTAGGAAAAAATCAGGACCAATCGGGCACCTAAGCCACCCCGTATACTTCCTTTTTCTCCAAGAGGTTTAAAACTGCCCCTTAGTAAAATAAGCCACCTTATATCCTCCCCATGAAGCTCTACTTCAAGGTAATATTCCTCTTCATATGCCTGCTTGACCTTGACCTAAACACTAAGAGATACCGACGTGGTCTAATTCTTCTGCCATAACTGAATCTCCTGCTTCTGCAATACAGCATGTACTTCTCTAAGTCACCAAGCCTACTTCACGTGGTTCAATTCTTTGAGCTCTAACTCCTAACATTCCACAATTATTCGGTAGTATATTTATTTACCTAGATCAAGAAGCCTTTTTTTATTATGATGCATCATATCTCTACCCTAACCATCTACCCTTAGGCAATGGTTTAATCCTGTTTCAAATCACAACCATTCTAGCTAATCTTTTTTCCTAAGAACTTACTTTACTTAAAGCTCTTGCTCGGCAGCAACGCCGGCGTAGAGGGAGCCAGACGTCAGCGCTGTTAGTCGTCTCCAGAGTGGTCTGTTTTGGGCGAGGGTAGGCGCTTTGCTGGGGTCAATGCCCCACGCTGTAAGTCGATCATGGATGATATCCGTCTATCTTGTACGTGCTCTACCTCTGGGGCGTTTCCAGCCGTTTGCAGTTGGATCGAAGTCCAATATAAGTCGGACTGTTGTTTCAGTGGGTAGGCGAAGTAAATACCGTAGCAACGCAGCGAGCAGGACTCAAGCTGTTCGGACAGGGGTGGTAATTTGAAGGAACGAAGGATATCCGTGTTCCGTACCCTGTCGAGCCACCTAACATGCTCGATTTTGCGGAGGTGTTTTGTCTGGACAGCATCTATCTTCATCATCTGCGATTGAGTCAAAGGCGAAGTCTCTGACGAGTGCAACACAACACTTGATACCGAGGAAGAGTAGATACTAGCTTTCGCGAGACGGCTGATCTGGGGTTTGTGGAATATTGGTCTAAGCAGCCGGCCGAAAACGGCGTTTGCCTTTGCCACCCTTGCTGATATCTCTGCATCTAAGTTTCTGTTTGAGCAGACAATTGAACCAAGGTAGGTGAACTGCTTGACTCATCTCAACATCTTTGCCACATAACTCTATAGCTGGCAGGGGGCTGCATAGTGTCTTGTCTACAGGCAATATTTTGGTCTTGGTCCAGTTTTGCAGGGCAGTTTTGAAGTATCCTAAGAACATCTAACCCTATATTGCCTCTACTATTTTATCCGAATTATAAAATAGTTCAGTCTTGTGCAAATCATTCTTCTCAATTACAAACTTAAAACAAAAAGCATGAACTACAAACAACTGAATATTTCTACCGCTCATTCTATTATGTTAGTTCTTTCAAAAAGCTCGTGGTAACGAACTATAAGTAAGAAGTGTCTCGTCCTAATAGTAAGCGAAACTCTAAGAAAAAGGAGTTCTGAGAACTATATCATCCTTTATCACTAACTTGAAATAATCTTACCAGCTCTAATTTTACTACGTTGTTCTTTCAAATACTTCGTAATAACGAACCGTAAGCAAGGAGAGACTTGTAGTAGTAGTAACCAAAACCTTAAAAAAGGAGTTTTAAAACTACGTTATTTATATACAAAGCATCAGTTTTTAATGGTGATTCTAAATACAGATATTTCAATAGGTTTAACGTCACCCAGCAAAAGATACGAGTCAAGAAAATTTGCCTCATTTTTGAAAAAGCGTTAAAATACTCCCAACAGAATGACCGGTAGATCATTGTGTTCTAACGAAAATTAAACCTACTTAACACACAAACTTTAACACAAAACAGTTGCCGTTAATTTCCGTTACTCAAAGAATCAGTTTTTAATGGTGATTCTAAATACGGAAATTTCAATAAGTTTAACATCACCCAGCAAAAGATACGAGTCAAGAAAATTTGCCTCATTTTTGAAAAAGCGTTAAAATACCCCCAACAGAATGACCGGTAGATCATTGTGTTATAATGAAAATTAAACCTACTTAACACACACACTTTAACACAAAACAGTTGCCGTTAATTTCCGTTGATTGCTGTTAATCAAAGAATCAGTTTTTAATGGTGATTCTAAATACGGAAATTTCAATAAGTTTAACGTCACCCAGCAAAAAATACAAGTCAAGAAAATTTGCCTCATTTTTGGAAAAGCGTGAAAATACCCCCAACAGAATGACCAGTAGATCATTCCGTTCTAACGAAAATTAAAGCTACTTAACACACAAAACAGTTGCCGTTATTTCCGATAACGTCAATTTTCTGGGAGATTTCGGAGAGCCGGAATTTCTTTCGATGAAATTTTGGTCCATACAATTTCGGGATAGTGGGACTGGTTTGGAAACAGCAACAGGATGTAACTAGGAATAGGAACAAACTTCGCCTACCGTCAGTGCTTGCTTTACAAATTCTTCTTTTTGATTCGACGAGCTGGAGCTGGATCTGAATATTCCGTAGAACACTCCCGTTACAACGTGTAGGGTAAGGGAAGAGTGAGGCTTGACAGAAACCTTCTTCGGAAGTTTTGGTGACGCAATAGCAATGATTAATTTTTTCTTCTGATTGTTCAGGTCGAACACCCCAAAAAGGGTTCTGTAGTTCATTGTTTCCCCGTCTGAAGTTAAACTTCTAGAAAAAAAAAGTTAAAGCTAGATTCTGACTGTGATACAATCTCATTTCGGAATCCGAATTTGATGTACGCCCGACGATAAAATTACCATGACATTGGCAACTATTCGATTCATCTCTGAATTTGGTCGAAGTTGAAACTTTATTTTTCTGTAATAACATTTGTAACTACTGCAACTTTGTAACTACTTTTTTTATCAACTGTTTCTTACCCATTAGTTACATCACTTGTGGACGTTAAGCAAAATTTTGTAGGCTTTCAAAAAGGTAGAGCTGTAATAGACTAGCAAATTTCCCACTAGGAGAGTTGTAACAAATAAAGGAACAACAACAAAAAACATCGGAAAATAAACTAACAAACAAAATTGTGAAAATGACGACAAAAAAGACACGTACTACAAAGAAAACCGCAACAACGAAAATCACGATTATGCAATGAGATTGATTGGATTGTGGCAAGGCCCTGTAGTAAAAAAAAAAAAGAAAAAAAAGAACAAATTAATCGATTACTTCTCAAGCGGCTTATGTCCAAGTCCATGAGGTTAGGTCCCGTATTTTGTTAGCTTTTTTTCTTAATTTTATCTAAGGTTCTTTTTCATTTGGTGTCCGCTACTATCAATTGTTCTTCTAGTTTAAAAGTTGAACTCCAGATTTATATGTAATTTCTAAGATAAGAGGGTCATTCAATAATGCACGCATGAGCCAAGTTCCAAAGCTGCCAACAGCAGATTTCGACAAAATCCCTTAGCAGCACAACTTGTGTTTTGAAAGCTTTTTGAGCAAAAAGTGTTTGTATATGTAAAATGGTATTTTCAGACAAAATTTGCCAAAAAATTTGAAAACTGTCAAGTAGCATTGCCACTTTGCTACCACAACTTTTCCCTGACGGCAAAAAGGGACGTGACAAATCGCTACAGCTCAGAAAGGATTTATTTAATCAATCCAAAAGTATGACTACTTTTTCGAGGTGTAAAATTTTCGTCTTGACCTTGAAGCTATTTTCTTTCCGCCTGATTATTAACTTCTTCATTGAAATGAAGATTTTCACTGCTTAGAGCCTCTTTAAGGAGTCCCAAATTAATGAAAGGCTGATTGGTGAAATTAAGGCAATGGGGATGATTTGAGAGGACTTCCTACAGCCCTTTGGGTTGTTTCTTGGTTTAGCAGTGCTACATGTAGGCACGCACTGTCATGAAGGAAAATCACACCTTTATTCAAGAATCCAAGACGTTCTGTTCAAATAACAGGCCTTAGGACACACTTACATTGTTCAATGCTTCAGAAGAGCCTACATGTTGTGACTATATTGAAGAAAAACGAGCCCTCAGAAGCCTCAATAAGCCATGTCCTTCGAACGTGGCGTCGTTTCACTTTTCTGGAATCCCATATCAAAAGATGATCTAGACATACAATAGTATAGGTAAAGCAAACATCTTGTCTTGTTGCTTTATGGTGTTTGTTTTGATGCTTCACTACAGGCTATTTTCTTCATACGTTCGGTTTAAATTTTTTTTTTTTCATTGATAAAGGATTCCGGAAGCGAGGTCGAAAAATTCAGAACTTTATTATTACTTTTGTCTTAAACTTTTTTTTCACCTTCCTAATAAAAACTTTCCCAGTTTTAATATATTATCATTTCAACTGGGAATATAAAGGTAGTGTGGTCTAAGAAATAGTTCCTTTTGAGAGAGGAGAGAGGAGAGGAGAGAGAGAGAGAGAGAGAGAGAGAGAGAGAGAGAGAGAGAGAGAGAGAGAGAGAGAGAGAGAGAGAGAGAGAGAGAGAGAGAGAGAGAGAGAGAGAGAGAGAGAGAGAGAGAGAGAGAGAGAGAGAAGGGGTACAAACCTTCTCACCTAGTTTTGCCTGTGTGAACCCATTATAGAGTAGGGGGGGGGGCAAAAACTATTGAAACGATTAGTTCGCTTATCTTAAAAGTAGACAGCATCTATATTTGGTAAGTTGAACATACTCTTCAACTATATCTGCGAAAATAGGTTGAAAATTAAAATAAAACGTTTGGAAAAAAGCTAAAAAAGAAAATACTTACACTTCTTCATCAAGCTGCCATGATTTTGAATCACTTTCTCCACCATTTTCAACATTTACTGAGGCTTCTTCAGTTGTCGGGTTAGTTACTTGAATAGTTTGTATAAAAACAGATGGCATTGTTCTATGTGCATATAACTGATAAACCACATCAATACTCCCTCTACCATGAGAAAAACATTCAACTGTGTTAGCTATGCCATCTTTTAAATGTAAAACAGATGCTCTCTCGAAACTTCTCTCGGGCAAAACAGCTTTAAGCACTGGTTTATAAGGCACACTGAATGACAGCGTTCTATTAATACGCACATATAAATTGGAATTGTACTTAGTTTCAAATCCTAAATAGCCATTACCAATGAAACTCACGTAATCATTATGATCTTCAAAGGAGTAAATAGCATCATTGGTGCTTATATCGGGGTTGAAGGGATCTGTTCGATCACGGAGACATCTATCTAATGGATTGAAAATATTTCGATGTGTTTGTCGGGCACTATTGAGAATAACAGGTCCAAGATAAAGAATAAAACCTAGGAAGATTAAAACTCCAATTGTAAATTTTCTGCCCCTGAAAAAAAAATTTGAATAAAATGAATATTTTTTAATATCTCACATTATTTTTCAAGGAGATAAAATTTCAAAACGTAGCTTTATAAAACATTTTTTCATGATTATTCAAGTAGCGTGCACTAGACTGAATTTAATTGTTATTTACTTAAATAAATTTTACGGGTGGTACTAGGAAAGCTAATTAAAGCTTCAAGCCTGAAAGAGTTATCCAGATCGAAATGGGAGTGGGGAGGGGTTAAAGAATTTCACAGAAAAACGAAAAAAAAATGTACGTGATTTAATGGGTTTGGCGGCACTGCTAAGGATAATGGACCTGGAATGGACAATGGATAGGGAGAATAAAACCTATAAATATAATGGATAGGGAGGGTAATGGATGGGGAGAATAAAACCTAGGAAGGTTAAAATTCAAAATTATACTTGATCCCCCTCCTCTGTCCATGGAAAATACCTTATATTCAGGTGACTGTTTTCAGAATTTATCTGCAATTCAATTCGGTATTGGAAGAATCAAGAATGAATATGAAATCAGAAATCATTTATTTAAAGACAGTTTTCATAGTCGTGGATAAAAATCACAAACTAAATGTCGCTGTCATTTACAAACCTAGTCCTAAGGCATTTTGTTATAGGCACTGGTAAAAAAAAAAGCACGAATGTATTGTAAAATCGATTAGTTCTGCAAGGAACCAGCAATAGTTTTTTCTTCTTTCTGGCATCAACTACTAAGTTTCAACAGGGGATAGAAAATGTCTGTGCTTGGGGCTATCAAGGAGAAATTGCCCAAAATGCATTATCAACTGAAACATGCGATCTCTAAGAGTTTCAATCTTGAAAGACTCAAGAGCAGACCTATGATCTACAAATTTTTCTCCACGGATGATTTTCATTGCTCTTTTTTGGACTCCTTCCACATCGTCACTTAGATATTCAATATTATGAATCTGAGGCCCCCAAACGGGACATGCATATTCCGATATGGGACGTATGCATGTTAGATATGCCGTTTTCAGCTGATTTACTGGAAAATCCAAGCGCTGCATTGAAATCAAAGAACGTAGTGCACAGTTGCCTCTCTGGACTAGCCCTTGAACATGAGCACTAAATGAACAATCGGCGCTGAAATTTATCTCCCAGGACTGTAGCTAACGATACAAGCGGAAACCAGGGAGCTAGGCGAACAAGATCTCGTTTCAGCGGATTAAATTTTAAGATTTTGGTTTTGCTTTCGTTGACCTGCAAACTATTTGTAGGACATTCTTCTTTGAATTCTGTTAAAAGATCAGGGCTGGATTGGGGCATAGCTTGGTTTGTATCTACTGTGAACCTAAGAAGCGCAGATAAATCGTCTACGTATTTGAATCAGTTATCCATGTTGTCCGTAACATATTTAATTATTGCAAGGAAAATGCTTTCGTTGGTCTTGCTTTCGTTGCTTTGATCTTGCGTTGGTTTTGCTTTTGTTGATCTGCAAACTATTTGTAGTATATTCTTTTTTGAATTTTGCTAAAAGATCAGGGCTGGATTGGGGCATAGCTTGGGTTGTATCTACTGTGAACTTAAGAAGCGCAGATAAATCGTCTACATATTTGAATAAGTTATCCATGTTGTCCGTAACATATTTAATTGTCGCAAGGAAAATACTTTCTTGATCTTGCTTTCGTTGCTTTGATCTTGCCTTGGTTTTGCTTTCGTTGATCTGCAAACTATTTGTAGTACATTCTTTTTTTAATTTTGTTAAAAGATCAGGGCTGGATTGGGGCATACTTGGGTTGTATCTACTGTGAACTTAAGAAGAGCAGATAAATAGTCTACGTATTTGAATCACTTATCCATGTTTTCCGTAACATATTTAATTGTCACAAGGAAAATAAGAGCGGCCAATTTGGCGCCTTGAGGGGCTCCACACGTAATCTTTTCCCAGTCAGAGTCGAGATCACCAGGAAAAAGGGCGTAGACTCGCCCGTACCGGGTACGTTAGAAACCGATAATAAGAAGTAAGATATGTTTACGCGCGCCCATTCTTTTAAGATTCATAGCAGCCACGAAGAGCTTAATCAAATCAAATACTTTAGTATAATCAACATGCATCAAATCGACGAAAGCGTCTCCAGATTCAAGCCATTGTATGATCAGGTGATAAAGCCTAACTAAATAGACTGTAATACTACATCCTTTTAAACAACCATATTGGTACGCATCAAGTAAATCTGCAACTTGCGACGGAAGTTCACGGTAAATAAAGGATTCAGTGACTTTGGGAAGGTTTGGCGTGATTGAAATGGGTCTTAACTGATCACAGCTTTTGGGATGCTTCACCTTTGGAACGACACGTACCTAAGCTTGTTTCCAAGGCTGGAGAAACATTGATTAATGGCTGAAATTAGAAGTTTCGCAATGTTGTTTCGACATGTTATTCTTCGCTTGTAACAGGATTAAAAAGTGATCGGCGGTTTGCAATGGGGCCCAGGACGGTAAAAATCACTGACATTGGTGAATATCTGGTCTAAGGTACTACCACTTTGGTGGGTGGGAACATCCACTACTTGTTTCAAATCAAGCACATTAAA
Organism: Artemia franciscana; assembly: GCF_032884065.1. NCBI lineage: Eukaryota > Metazoa > Arthropoda > Branchiopoda > Anostraca > Artemiidae > Artemia > Artemia franciscana. The sequence continues at coordinate 34,257,363 of NC_088873.1, forward strand.
TAGCCATTGTTTGTTGGTCTTGTTAAAGTAGCCTCCAAAAATAAAGGCAGGAGCAGCATATGAAAGTCAAAACTTATCAAGGCAGGATTGCAAGTAAATCACAAGCTCCTTTCTGTTTTTGGAACTTCCAGGATAACAGAAAGATGCCACTTTCAGGCACGAAAACTTGGAAAGCAGTTGGAAAGGCTTACATTCAGTCCAGACTACTTCATGGCAAGAGTCACTAGGGGCACTTAGGAGTTTGGATGGGAGGTCGCTACGAAAATACAGTACAACACCACCGCCTCTGCAGCTTAAACCTCTATCGTGGGGGGGTGTTAAAAAACAAGCGTAGCCTTTGATATATCCAGTATCGTTTGCGACATTCCAAAATTCGATCACGATTGCTATAGGTACACTGGATTCTCGAAAGAAGACTTTGAGTTCATCCATCTTGTTAGTCAAGGAGTGGGCGTTGGTCATGAGAACAGAGGGAAGTTGCAATTCGGCAGACAGGAGTTTAGGACATAAAACAGGAGGAGTTTTGCTGGAAACAGCAGAAACACTTACATCAGCATACCACGGCGCAAGAGTTGGTGGGGTCATAGTGCGTCTGACAGTTTAGTTTTACAGGCGACCGTAGTCTAACTTTCTGTTCAGTCTTTAATCTGGTAGACAGATTTGAAAGAATGGGATAAAAAGAATTGGATAATGGGATAAAACGCCTAGCGCGTCCAGAAGCACCAAACTTGCCAAAGCACTGAACCCCACCCCCTAACTCCCCCAAAGAGACCGGATCCAGGCTGGTTACGTCAATCACGAATCTACGACATTTATAAGCGTTTTCCAAGATTTTCGGTTTCCACCTCCAACTCCCCCCAATGTCAACAGATCTGGTCGGGATTTGAAATGAGAGCTCTGAAACATGAATTCCTTCTAAATATCAAATTTCATTAAGTTCCGGTCACTCGCCCCCCCCCCCAACTCCACCAAAGAGTGCAGATCCGGTCTGGTTATTTCAGTCACTTTTGCTTATTCTTCCCACCAAGTTTCACCCTGTTCTCTCCGCTTTAAGCGTTTTCCAAGACTTCCAGCCCCCCCCCCATGACACTGGATCCGGTCGGGATCTAAAATAAGAGATCTGAGTTACGAGGTCCTTATCAATATGAAATTTAATTAAGATCCGATCACTTCTTCGTAAGTTAAAAATACCTCATTTTTTTAATTTTTTTAGAATTAACCCTTCCCCCCCCCCAAGAGACCAGATCCGTTCCAGTTATGTCAATCACGTATATAGCACTTGTGATTATTATTCCCACCAAGTTTCGTCCCGATCCCTCCACTCTAAGCGTTTTCCAAGATTTTAGGCCCCTTCAACTCCCCCAGTGTCACTGGTTCCGGTCGGGATTTTAAAAAAGAACTCTGAGACACGACATCCTTCAAAACATCAAATTTCAATAAGATCCGATCACTGCTTCATAAGTTAAAAACACCATTTTTTATTTTTCAGAATTAACCCTCCTCCACCAACTCCCCCAAAGAGAGCAGATCCGTTCAGGTTATATCCATCACGTATCTAGGACTTATGCTTATTTTTCCCACCAAGTTTCATCCCAATCCCTTCACTCTAAGCGTTTTCCAAGATTTTAGGTTTCCCAACCCCAACTCCCCCCAATGTCACCTGATCCAGTGTATTTAAGATAAGAGTTCTGAGATACGATATCCTTCCAAATATTAAATTTCATTCAGATCTGATCATCCATTTTTAAAAAATACCTCCTTTTTTCTAATTTTTCAATTTAACCGTCCCCCCACTCCCCCCCCCCCCCAGATGGTCGAATCGGGGAAACGACAATTTCGAATTTAATCTGGTCTGGTTCCTGATATGTATGCCAAATTTCATTGTCCTAGCTTACCTGGAAGTGCCTAAAGTAGCAAAACCAGGACAGACAGACTGACCAACAGAACTTGCAATTGCTATATGTCACTTGGTAGATACCAAGTGCCATAAAAACAAAGTTTGTAAGTCCTTGTGCTAACTTTGACAATGATGCTTAATAACACTTAAATAACTTATTTTTTAATACCGTAACAGCAAAATTAATTTTGTGTTATTAATCATTGTATGTTATTAATTAAACTGGAGAAATAATGTAATGCAATAAAAGTTGTTTAACTATCAGCCTAACCTTAAAAAATTGACAACGAAATATTTTTATTATAAGCCTTTCATTACAATCAACCTTTAACATGATAATAGGGTTGGCTTAAAAGGTTAGCATGTCAACAAAACCAGTCTTCCGGTAATCAACATTATAATAAAGTAATTATACTCACTATCTTGATATTTGTAATGTGAAAAACGCTATAAAACTAGATTTGGATGTACTTTTTGTGTTCAGCATGGCAACATTGATCCCCGTCACAGATTTAAATATAGTCCTAAGCTACCCCTCCCCCAAATAAAACATGGCAACACGTAGTAAAATGACAATCCAGATGGTAGATGACGTTTTAAAAAACAGTAAAATTAACTTTTGAATAAATAAATAAAACACAATTGCATTTTGATTATCAACTTAGAAGCAGATAAAAGGCTGTCAATATTAATGTGGAATAAGTCCAATTTTGACATTTTAAAGCACTAATACCCCAACCTATCAGCTTTCACTAGAAAGTGTTCAAGCTCATCAGAGCACATCTATCTCTTACCCTACGTTCCTCTGCCAAAATAACTGCATATTCGACTCAAACCGAGAATGATTATCCAAATTGTTTGAATGCGCTTCCTTTCTCAAACGATTGGATATCCAACTCGGTCTGAGGATCATCTGAATAAGCGTGAACCAAAAGATAGGTACCATAGGTGGCGTACCCAGTGGTTTAGCTAAGGGGATGCGGGGTGCGGAACGCCCGAGGGGGCAAGTTTCCAGGGAGCGGCACGGAGAAAAGAAAACAAAAGACTGGAGGGTTACTTCTACAGTGAATTACGACCACAAAAGATCCAGCTTTGATTTGTAACGACATCCAAACACTGTTGTGGTAGAGCTTTGTCTGAATTCAGCAGTGGAAATTGTTGGAACCAAAGTTGAATGAGTTATTGTGGAATCCTCAAGCACTCCTGGCCAAGCTTTGTTGCAAAATTTTCCATTGAAAAACTGAACCCACCTTCTAATTTCCATACATCTCCAAAGTTCGTAATCGAAAGAAGTGAATCTTGAAGACCTGAAATACATTGAACAATGGCGCATAAATCTCAGCAGTGGTAGCTACAACCTAGTGAGGAGTGAACGACAGCACATAGTAACCGGAAGTTCAAAAAGGCTTTAAAAAAAAACATTTTATTAGAAAGAATTGCAAGTTGAATCTAATTTAGGAATAGTAACTTTCAATTAACCCACCACCTACACTTCAAGTTCCACACTCTATTCGACCCACAAATTCATGTATTCGTAACAAAACTAAAAATACCTCCTCCCCACATCTTAAACACTCCGCTCAAGTATCGAAGCATCAATCCCTCCTATTTCATGCCATATTAATCCTTTCAATTCCAACTACCGGGAGAGAAGGAGACGCAAGAAGCGGTCAGGGTTGCCAATGGAGAATACGCCACCAAAACTGCAGTACGACAAGAAAAATCTCCATAGTCGAACAGTATTAATGTTATCCATCTTTTTAAAAATAATCCGTTTAAAGACATGGAAAGGGAGGGGTGGTTATTCGTTAGAGTCAGAAAGTGGCAGTGCTTTTAGAGTCAGCTTTGGGCAACATTTATGTCAGTTATACCACCAGGCGTATCAGCTGGGATACAAAGATGACTGGCAGTAGAACAATAATAACATTTGTCTCCTTTTCCGTAGTTTTTTTTTCTAGATAGAGAGATTTATAGAATTTATATATAGCTTAAATTCTTTCACCTCCTGTTTGATTTTGTTAGCCTTTGAAGGCGATATTTTTTCTGCAATTTCACTAGGATACTCAGCTTTTCGTCAATGTCAGCTAAATTTTTTCGTACTCTTCTGCTACTATTGGTATTTGATTCCGAAAGAATATTTTTATTTTAATGCATTTGCTTCTGCTCTTAAATGTCACTTTCAGAGTTTTGAGCTTTTCTGAAAAATCTTGCTTTTAGCAAAACGCAAAAATTATTTTAAAGCCTAAAATTCACACATATTCCCTTATTCCCTGAGAAGATGAAGTTGAAGGGCTACATTTTTGTCAATTTATGTATGTGTTGTTCTTTCTATAAACTTATTGGCCGTGTCTTTTAGTCAGTGGTTGATCATGTACTCAGGTTAATAGAGCTGACCCAAGGTTGAACTTCAAGAAACATACCATGTATCAAACAAATACAACGTAGAGACAATAGGGAAAATTTCAAGACAGTGGAAATTATTCCTGTATATATTGTCAAAAAAGTTTCCAGTCTAAGATACGAGTTGTCATTGATGGCGCCTTGGTGCTCCTTCCCAAATGTTAATTTCAGAAAAATGTGAAACCAAGTCAAGAAACCTTTACATCGACTTCAGGGGTATTCTCCCCTGTTTCAAGGCATGCAGCTTACATTGATATGTAAGTGTACTTAATAGATTTGACCCCCCTCCCCCCTAAAGAAATCGTGCTATCCTTACCCTCGAGAAAACTCAACCCCTCTCCTACCCTCCACTCCAAGGATTTCCACCTCTCATAGATAGAAAAAATCCATACCTGCATAGACAAGCCAAAGCTCTCCAAACAAACTCAAATTTTTGACTAACATTAAACACAATATTGAAAGATGTAGAAAAAGCACTAAAAAAATTTGTAACTTGCATCAGGGTTGTATTCAGTATTTTTGTTCAGGGCTATTATTTTTTTGGGGGGGGGGGGGGGGGGGTACAAACAACTTTACAAGACGCAACAGGCAGTTGTCTACAAGAGTTTTGTTAATTTTATATGAATCTGTTGTTTTTTTTTGGGGGGGGGGGTCAAAATGGGGAACTCCTTCAGAACTCATGCTACCTTTTCCTTATTGTTCCCTGATGTCAGCATCTTTTCTTCTTCTTTTAATTTTTTTCCTATAACCCAAAGGAAAGGCATTTTGAGGCATTCTTGAGCATTTTGACCTTGCAATAGATCAGGCGTCTTTGATATTCGTCTATAAATGACCTAAAAAGAGAATCCATCCCAATCTCCAAAATTTCTAATGCGCTCTCCTTGCCCCCCCCCCCCCCGTGCACAAGAATATGCATGATGGTACATAACCTATTGTGTTGTTGTATGATCAGGTGTCTAGGCTATTCAACCTAACTGTAATACAATACCTATCAAGTATGCTGTCAGTCATCAGTGGATAGTGATTTCTGATGACAAAACAGCTGGAAAATGTCGAGTGCCCTACATTGGAAAAAGAAAATTCAACAGTAATATCTTACGAAAAACGTTTTGGATCCAAATTCAGCCGGGTCCAAGACCTTTGAAGAGTATCTAGAACCATATCAAGACCCATGGTCCTTCAACTATAAATTGAAAATTAGCTATTCATTCCAAGCCAGCAAGGCCATAGACCTGCAAAAAAAAGATACGAAATTAATGCAATATGTTGGGAAATAAAAAAAAATTGAGCAGGGGAGATGAGTCCCCTTTAAATATGTCCTAACGACCCCAAAACCCCAGGAAAATATTCAGTAAAATATAGCATAAATATTGGAAAAATGTATAAATATGGATATTTGTGCTTAAGCAAATACATTTTTTATTGAACAACTGGATTACTCAAAGGTAGAATACAGCACAGAGTTGCATTCATAAAATGACACATATAAAGAGTTAAATTTATGTTGTGGTATTTGTAAAAGAACCAATAAAAAGGCAAATTACAAAATCACAGAGAAAACATGAGTAATCATTGAAATCTTGAGAAAAATCTAAAAGCAGGGTACTCAAGATTTACTAATTGGTGAAACAAAAGGTCCCCTCCCCCTATCTACGTATGTACCTGTGCACAAATCCAATCACATACATACTAAGCTGGCTCTTTATAAAAGAAGGGGGGATTAGAGCCCTTTTTTACATTTTTTGTTTGCCTAACTATCTCAAATCTTTACAGCAGGGTTCTCTGGGTCAACCCTTGGGGAGCATCCTTTACAATTTCCCCTTTGTATAGTTATGAGAAAATCCATATTGTCCTTTCATAAAATTCAGCTGCAAATCAGTATTCTGTAACAAAAAAATTCCAAGTTTCTATATGCACTTTTTTTTCACAAAATAACAAGATCCTTCTGCTCGAAAAGAAAGAAGAAAGAAAGAAAGCGATTTTGACCATCACCTGCATTCCCTTTGTCTGATCAATGATGGTCAAAGAAGAAAGGAGGTCAACCAACCTTGCCAGTAGAAAGGAATTAAGGCAAATTATCAAAGCCACATTCTGTTGATTGGAAGGAATATCCCAATTTCTATTCCTGTTAGCAGGTGTATGAGGTTCTCTTCAGTAATTAACCTAAAAAACTATTTCCTATCCACTCATAAATGGGTTCTTGTATTTACAATATGTTTAACATTATTGCCCCCACCCTCTTTCTAATGTGCTGACTGTACAATACAACTATTGAAACTCATGGAAAGTTCATATTGAAAGCACTGCCTTTCAAAGTGCAATGGATGTTGCAACACAAAAGAAAAGTAAAATTGTACATCCAAGATGCTTCAAGGACTGCCTACAGGTGGGTGCTTTGAAGAAAGTCACCATAACCCCAGCAGGGAAATTTTCTACAAACTTAGAAGGACCATTACTCAATCTCACATAATATTTTTGCATTTATGTTTGAGGGTAGAAAAAAAATAGAAAAAAGTATTAGGATCAAAGAAGTAAAACCTTAACAGTTTGATTAAAATAATATAGGGTAATTGTTGGGATGATTTATAGACCAAAGATAATAGCAGCCTGTAGCTTGGATAGTTTAAAAAAAGAACTGAAAAGTTGGGAACCATTAGGTTGTAGTTCTAAATTATTTGCAATAATTATTATTTACTTCATAAACAATAAATTTTAATTAAGTTTGCCAATAGGATTGGCAACATTCCAAATGGGATTGTTTGAACACGTTTTCATAAAATTACAAACTGCTATTTGAAACTAGTGTAACATCCTCCTGCTTACTATGTTGTGCATGTGCTTTAGCTTATGTTTTGCTACGCTACGCTTGTGCTTATATTATGCTTTACTTTGCAGATTGTTGTAACCTGGGTTTCTAATATACTGCTTAACAATTGACAAGACGGAAATTTCTACATGGTGTCAGAAAAATGGAATCCACTGTCCCATACCCTGAACTTAATTGGGAAGCAGACAACCTCAAAGAAGCTTGGAATAGATTCAAAAGCCATGCAACATTCATGTTTGCAGGCCCCTTGAGTGGAAAGACAGAGACTGTTCAATGTGCATTTTTACTAATATGGCTTGGTGAGAAAGGACGGGACATCTTCAGCACCTGGTCTCTCACCGAGGCCGAAAAAAACCGTATTGCAGTGTATACGCAAAATTTCGATTAATACTTTAGTCCATCTGCAAATCCAATCTTCTCACGTTATGTTTTCCACAAACGGGATCAGAACGACATTGAAACTGTGGAACAGTATGTGACAGATCTAAAACTTTTGGTTCGTGATTGTGAGTGCAGTGCTGCAATCCGTGATGGAATGGTACGAGATAGGCTTATCTGTGGAGTTAAGTCACCAAAGATACGTGAAAACCTACTGCAGATGGGACCAACACTAACTCTTCCCCAAGTAATCACTACTGCTCGAGCCCACACAGAAACCCAGGCACAACTAAAGTTGATGTCAACAGCAGCGACATCCAACCACGAAATACAAATCAAGCAGGAAATCGATTTCGTCCAGTATAACAAACAATCCAAAGGACCTGCCAGACCCAAAATAGCGAGAAGACAAGATTGCTATTTGTGTGGTGGGGATTATTCACCCATGCACAAATGTCCCGCAAAAGCGAAAATTTGCAGCAAGTGCAACAAAATGAACCATTTCGCAAAAGTATGCAGAAGTGGAAAAAAATCTATCAACGCGATCGAGTCAAACAGAGCAGACCCAAATGATGTAAGGTGCAGTGATGATGAACTCTTTATTCACGAGGTGTCGATAGAAAATGCAGATGACCAACCCTACTCAGTCCTACGCATCGAACAAAAAATCAGCGTCAGATTCAAGGTAGATACTTGGGCTCAAGCCAACATCCTCACAAAACCTCTACTGAACAACATCAAGCCTAGCCCACAGATCCACCCCACCCGCCAAATCCTTACCAGTTTCTGTGGACAGAAGATCCCAGTACTTGGTACTTGCCAGCTCTTTTGCTCCCACAACAATGGTAACAGTGAGCTGCTTACCTTTTTCATAGTAGAAGAAGCACCCACACCAATCTTGGGATTCGTTGCTAGTCGTAAGTTGCAGCTGATAAAATGCATCTTTACTCTCAACGAGTCATCAGACGACCTATTTACTAAATTTGCAGATCTCTTTGATGGAATTGGGAAATTGAGAGGTGAATGCAAGATTGTTCTGAAAGAAGGAGCACAACCAACAGTCCAACCAACGAAACGCATCCCTGTTGCAGTCCTACCAAGGTTCAAGGAAGAACTAGAGCGTATGGAACGCCTAGGTGTCATCAAAAAGGTCACTCACCCTACAGACTGGGTTAATTCTCTTGTTATTGTCGAGAAACCAGACAAGTCACTTCGGATCTGTATTGACCCGCATGACCTGAATAAAGCTATAAAAAGGCCACACCATCCTATGCCAACCTTTGATGAGGCTATTCAAAAGCATGAAGGAGCAAAATTCTTCACAAAACTTGATGCAAGGCATGGGTACTGGTCTCTAGTCCTTGATGAAGAATCATCAGAGCTCACAACATTTGCGACACCATTCGGGAGATTTAAATTCAGGAGGATGCCCTTTGGCCTGATTTCCACTCAAGATGAATTCCAGAGGCGAATGGAAGAAGCGTTTGAGGGGGTACCCGGATTCTCAGTCATAGTTGACAATATCATAATTTCAGGAAAATCCGAAACTGAACATGATGTGAACACACGAGCCGCACTCACCAGAGCCAGAGAACGGACCGTAAAATTGAATAAAGCAAAATGCATACTCAAGTCCAAATCAATACCTTACTTTGGTCATGTGATCTCTAAGGATGGCATCCATCCTGATCCGAACAAAGTTAACGCACTGAAGGAAATGCCCCGACCACGCAACCGCGAGGAACTTCAGACACTATTAGGGATGCTAAACTACCTGTCCCGTTACATCCCAAATCTATCATCCCAGAACGAACCACTACAAACTCTATCAAAGCAGCATAAGTTCGTATGGGAAGAAGTACATGACAACGCGTTCGATACCATTAAAAAATCAATATGTAGCACCATATCCCCTTTTAATCCCTCAGTTGGTAACCTAGAGCTACAAGTTGATGCTTCCAAATCAGGCCTTGGAGCAGTCCTTATTCAGAACGAGAACATCATTTCGTTTTCCTCCCGCTCATTGAATACAACAGAGCAGAAATACTCTCAGATCGAAAAGGAACTTTACGCCATCGTTTTTGGAATTCGTCACTTCCATCAGTACCTGTATGGCCATAGCTTTGTTGTAGTCACTGACCACAAACCACTTGCAACGCTTATTAATCAACCAATGCAAAAATCATCTCCTCATCTCCAAAGAATGTTGCTCCAGATTCAGCCATATGATCTTACAGTCATTTTCCGGCCTGGTAAAGAGATCCCAGTCCCAGACATACTGTCCCGCCTATACCTTCAAAGCCAAGATGAAAGTCTACAAAAAGAAATTGAATCATATGTCCACTCTGTCATGAGCCTCACTCCCATCAGTCCTGCAAGGCTATTGCAATTGAAGAAAGAAACACTCTTAGACCCTATCCTAGCATGTCTTGCACACACAATCAAATCAGGATGGCCATCAACAAAAGCTCAAACACCTTCCCTCATTGCACAATACTTCAGTTCCAAGCATGAACTCACTGTGATTGATGGAATCATTCTAAAAGGAGATCGCTTAGTAATCCCCAAAATCCTCCACCCTGATATCTTGCACAGCATGCATGCTTCCCATCTTGGTATTGAAAAAACGAAGCAAAGAGCTAGAACAATCGTTTATTGGCCAGGGATGACTGAAAGTATTGAAGAATATATCAAACGTTGCCCAGCATGCCAAGCGTACCAAGGGAACAACCAGAAAGAATCTCTCAAGCCTCATGGTATACCTAACCACCCATGGGAACATGTTGGAATAGACAGTTACGGTTGACTATTACAGTCGATTTTTCGAAGTTGACCAAATAGGGACATCTGCCTCATCCCATCAAGTCATATCCCGTCTAAAAGACCATTTTGCAAGGCATGGGATCCCTCGCATCATTACTTCAGACAATGGTCCACATTTCAACTCCCTTATATTTCAAGACTTTACCAACAGGTCGGTCCATTGAGCACAGAACGTCGAGTCCCTATCATGCCCAGTCAAACGGATTGGCAGAGAAAGCTGTTGGGATAGCAAAAAACATGATAAAGAAGACCCAATTTTGCAGAAGCGAAATGAGCAATGCCCTTCTTGAGTACAGAAATACCCCAGTAGACGGAATGGCGTCTCCTGCCCAGCTATTAATGAGTAGGAACTTGCAATCAACAATACCCTGTACTCTTGAGCATCTCACTCCCAAAATAGTTCCCAAATCTGAATTTGTTGAAAGTCACCTGGAGTGCCAACTAAGGCAGCAAAAGTACTACAATCGTCACTCAAAGGACCTTCAAGAACTGAAACAAGGGCAATCTGTGGAAGCACAGATCCAAGGAAAATCTTGGGAACCAGCTGTCATGTTGCACAAACACAAACTGCCAAGATCGTACATTGTGCAAACTCAAGATATGAAAGCATATCATCAAAACCGAAAATACCTGAGAATGTCCCCAGATGACACAGATCTAGAACAATATCAGCATACCAACTCAAATGGGGTACTTCAGTTGAGTTCCACATCATCTCCAAGTGCGTACTCAACCCCGTCAAAAAGCCCACCCCAACTGTCCTTATTCAAGCCCCAGGGCCAAGCCCAAAAGTCAGTAGCCAAATTCAGGACGAAGTACCGCCACCCGCCATGACACGTCTTGGGAGAATAATCAAACCTCCAAAAAGGCTTAATTTATAAGTTGTCGTTGTTGTTGTTTTTTTTCTTTTTGTTTTTTTTTTTCTTTCTTTTCCCTTTTTGGGGAAGACAGGGTGGATACACGTAAATGGAAGATTTTGGTTAAGTTTTGTTGTCATGTTAAAGTGTCCAGAAGAAAGGAGATGTAACATCCTCCTGCTTACTATGTTGTGCATGTGCTTTAGCTTATGTTTTGCTATGCTATGCTTGTGCTTATATTATGCTTTACTTTGCAGATTGTTGTAACCTGGGTTTCTAATATACTGCTTAACAATTGACAAGACGGAAATTTCTACACTAGTACTGTATGATGGAATTTAACCTTGTAGTTTAGAAAATACTTGATAATGAAGATTTGTAATATGGTACATTCTGTGAAATCAAGACCTTTTATCTGTTGATCAACTAGTAATATTCCATATTTGCCATTTTTGATTCTATAAAGACACTAATTTGGATTTTCTGCTGGATTTTCATTCTGAAAACTGCTGGATTTGCATCCAGCAGTTTTGAATGATTGTTTCACAATATTATTACTTATTTCAGAGATCACATTAAAAACAAGAAGATAATGTCATACTAAGTATCAATACAACCATATTTTTCTTCAAATATTAAAGGTCCTTGATCCTTTATATCTAAATCTAAAATCTAACTGATCTCTACATCCAAAAATAAAAATAAAAAGTTTTTCAACTGCAAGTAAGGAGCAACATTAAAACTTGAAACAAACAGAAATTTTTCCATATATATGAGGGGTTGTCTCCTCAACACCTCACTCTTTATGCTAAAGTTTTTGTGTTGTTTTAAAAAGTAGAGTTGTGAAAAAGAGTCAAACTTTAGCATAAAGAGTGAGGTGTTGAGGAAGAGACAACCCTTTTCATATACAGAATAATTTCTGTTCGTTTAAGTTTTAAAGTTGCTCCTTATTTGCAGTTTAAAATTTTGATTGTATTTAAATTCTGAACTTTTTTTAATTGATGCATGTTTTTATTTTGGCTCACAAAACATGAATAATTAAAATGAAATTTACATATTAATTTTTTTAGCTAAATAGCTTTCTTTGTAGTTTTGATCAGACAATTTTGATAAGAAAAGAGGTGGGGGAGGAGGCCTAGTTGCACTCCAATTTATGGTTACTTACAAAGGCAACTAGAACTTTTTATTTTTTTAGAAACGTTTTTATTAGTAATAAATATATGCAACTTACAAATTAACTTAGGTAACAAAATTCTATATTTGTATATGTTTATTACAAATATGAGGGGGTTCACCCCTTGTCAATACCTTGCTCTATACATTAAAGGTTCAATTTGGTCCCAATTCTGTAAGAATGACCCCTGAATCACAAAGGCCATAGAATAAATAGTTGAAATTACTAAAAATACTTTACTGTAAAGAGTAAGGTATTGTACAGGAGACAAACCCCTTATATACATAATAATTTATGTTTGTTTTAGGTTCTAATGCTGCTCCTTAATTCCACCTGGAAAACCTTTTTTATATTTCTTTTCTTTTTTTTAAATAATGCTAGAAAATCCTGCAACCCCTTCATGGAAATTTCCTTCTCTCATGATAAATTGCTCCAAGGAAAGATCCTCCCAATAACACCCTCCCCTGACCCCCTTTTAATGTGAAAAAGTTCCCCCAAAAACCTCTGTACAAGTTCCAATAACCATCAGACATAGTTATTAATTTTTTTACTATGATGAACAAAATGGCTATCTCAAAATTTTGATCCAGTGACTTTGGGAAAAATGAGCAAGGGAAGGGGTCTAGGTGCCCTCTACTGCAAAACTCAACACTACAGCAGAAGGTACATGTCTAGTTTTGTCCCATTTTTTAATGATCTCTAGTGGGTTGCTTCTTTATACTTTCTTCATGTGTTATTGCTGACACAAGTTTTATCCAACATTTTATTTTATTGATTTGTTGTTGACTAATAAACATATTTGGGCTATATCAAAGACAATTCATGTTGTTGTTTTTAAGCAAGTTTCAACAACTCAAGTCATAGCTAGTTGGTTAATAAAAATTTTCCAGAAAAAAAGTTACTTGCCAACTAGATGGTTAATACAAGTGTTTCTGGGGCAATTTTTGTTTCTAACTAGTTGGACAAGGAAATGTTTTCTGAGGCAAAGTTTTTCATCAGCTAGTTTATTAATAAGAAATTTTCTGGGAAAATTACTCACCAACTTGATGGTTAATAGAAGTGTTTCTGGGGCAATTTTTGTTTCTAGCTAGTTGGAAAGAAAGTGTTGCTGGGGAAAAATTACTTGTCAATTTACATATTAATACAGAAATTGCCTGAGGTTTAGTTAGGATTTTAGTTGGGCTAAGAATTATAACAAGTTAAGCTAGTTTGTGTTTCTCCTGAAGAAGATGAGAACTGACTAACTACTGCACAGCCTAGATGCAGTGTGTGCCCAAAGTTCAGGATGCACCATTAACTTTGTATCCACCTAGCATTCTTTGTAGCATTATCAGTTTGGACTAGAATTCCATGTGTAATTATCACAGGGTTAGTGACATCAAAAACCCTAAGAAGAATTCCTCCAAGTTTCACCATTCATTAGAAGGTTCTCAGAAGAAGCCTAGAAAACATGTGCAATCCAGTGACAATCTGTTTTTGGTTTATATTTATATAAATGAAGTGTTTTTACACCATGAAAAGTAAGTGTTGCAAATTTAATCCACAAATTCAGAAATTTCTGACTAAAGGAACTTCCAACAGAAGTAGCTAAGGATAGCCTTTCTTTTAAAATTGTATATTTCAAACTTAAAAGCAGCAAAAAGGTCAAATGCTCCTATCTGCCAGTCTGGCCCTTGTGCCACAAAGGATAAACTTACCAACATAGAAAATAGACTATGCCCAATAGAAATTTATGACTGGATAGTTGTTTTTCTGGGGCAAAGTTTCTCATCAGCTAGTTGGTTAATGAAATTTTTCTGGGTAAAAGTTACTTGCAAACTAGATGGTTAACAGAAGTGTTTCTGGGTCAATGTTGGTTTCCAGCTAGTTGGAAAGAAAGTGTTGCTGGGGAGAAATTACTTGTCAACTAGTTGGAAAAGGAATAGTTTTCTAGGGCAAATTTTCTTGTCAACTAGTTTACAAATTTGATTATTATTGTAGGATTGACCAAATTATAAAACTAGATGGCAAAAATGTTTGTCTTTATAGGGAAATTGGATAGTACCCTTTTAGATAAAATTCTAGTTAATTGACTTCTTGCTATCTCAGAAAGGGTTTAGGTTAGGAAAATGAAACTTTTAAGGATGGGTCTACAGGCTAAAGTATGTCCTAGGAAGGTATTTTAAAGTACCCACCTCTACTCCTTCTCCCTCTAGAGGGACCTGAAATTTGCCTACAACAGGTACACCTATTGAAATTTTGACAAAACAATATTTTACCTGAATTTTCAGTTACTAGTTGCTTTTTCTCTGCCTTTAGTTCTGAAAACGCAATTCCTGTTTTTTGAGTAGAATTTTGAGCCATATCAATGTTTTTTTCAAAATTTAGGAAATGTATTTGTGTATCTTTAAAACCTTATAAAATGGAATTGAGCAAAGATATGAAGCTGAAAACAATTTTGTTGTACTTCAATTAAGCAGAAGATCTATTTTGCAAGGTTTTACTTTTATAACATGCATTTTTTTAAAGGTCATCAAAGGTCAGGGCCCTCTAGAGGGAGAAGGAGTGGAGGTATTTACTTCAAAATACCCTCCTAGGACATATTTTAGTCTGTAGATTCATCCCTGAAAGTTTCATTTTCCTAACCTAAACCCTTTCTGAGATAGTAAGAAGTCAATTAACTAGAATTTTACCCCTTTTATATAAGCTTATATGCTATTTTTTTCCATTTGTCAAAGGATGGTGTCTCTTGTTCTTTATGTAGGCTATTTCCAAAATAAGGTTTATATCAACAGTCTATTCAGGTAGCTAAGAAATAAATTTACCTTTTTAGTCAGAATTGCACCCTGAATCCATATTCAACATGCATTTGCATTGGAAATAAACTTTTAGGATAAAGCTTTGCTCAACCCAAATTTGATCCTAATTCCAAGATCTGCAAAAACATTTTCTGAATTCAGAAAAAACCCTATTGATATGACTTAAAATTCAACTCAAATAACAGAAATTGTGTTTTCAAAACTAAAACCACAGAATTAGAAACAGAAAACTGAAAGTTAATGGAAAATGTTGTTCTGTCAAAATTCCAATAGGCTAACCGTGGTGGGCCCCTACAGCAGAATCTGTCCAATAAACCTGTGAATTAGGCGAGTTTCAATGACTTAGACATCAGAAGAGGATTAACACAGTAGACTGGCAATATCTTACCAGAGTATAGGCTATTTTTGGCCCTTGATTCATTAATGAAATTTTTATTTTCCTAGCCTAGCCACTTTCAAGGATAGCAAAAAGTACTTTTTGTACCTTCAAGGATACAAAAAGTACCAATTTTACAAACATTAGCTAGCCTAATAAGCAATCTTATTCTACATATAAAATGAAAGAATTTTAATGCTAGTGAAATTTAATACCTACCAATGGCCCAAAAAACGTAGGAGCTAATGTTATTTTGTTAATTTTTTTCTATTCGAAGAGGCAAAAACGATATTTCAGTGTTTAGAAGTATAAATAGCGGAGAATATGGGATAGGTAGCGTTATTAGCTAATGGTAAGCAGTGCCGCTTATCATTTATGTCACAGGCCTTTTTTGTGAAGAAGGAAATAAAGTCCAAAATCAATTATTATACATTATAGTAAGGCTTAAAGGCAAATAATTTTTGTCAGGTTTTTATCTTTGACGAATTCATTAGATGTATAAGCAGTCTTGTTTGTATAAGATTCGTCTTATTTTATTAAGCTTTACCCCGTTTCACATTACCTCTGAGTTGCCTACGCTAGGTGGCTTACGCTTCGGAGCTTAAGTAAACTAAGGAGCTTAAGCAAAAATTAAGATGAATAAATGATTTTTAGGATAGTCAATATTTAGATTTGAAGATATGGAAGGTACTAAGGAAACTAATGAAAACTAATATAATTTTGTCTCTTGGATTGTACAAAAAAGACATGCCTAAACAAAGTCCATTATCCAATAGTCTAATTTGTCAATGGCTAGCTCAAACATCTTTTAATCTAAGTTGGTCACGCTACGCATTTTAAGTTGGAATGTTTTCAACTTTGTAATTGGCTTACGCTATATAGCCAGTGGCGGATCCAGGTGGGGGCGCGAGAGGCGCGTGCCCCACCTATCGGAATGATGGATTTGGGGTTGGGACTCCTTGTTCGTCTTGGTGGGGGGGGGGGTGGAAGTTATTTTTTTGTAATTGTTATTTAACAGTTGAGTTATTTATAAGTTTTTAATTGTTAAGACTGTTTCTTTTTGCAAACAAGTTTGAAACAAAGTTTTAGTTACTTTGTGTAGTCTCTGTCGGATTTTATTTATGACGCATCCTGCATAAAAATATTAAATTAAATGTAGCTTTATCAATGGAATCTGTCCGTATTACCACGAAACTGAACTGTGAGGCAAAAACTTTTATTTCGTAACAACAAGGAGGGGAAATTTAAAATCTTAACTTTTTTTGGATATTGAAATGATATTTCAGGAATGTTCTGTCAAAACGAGGACGACAAAATTTAATATTTAAACTTCTTTTACGGTCAAAAATTTGTTTTTGAGTCTTTCTATGGCACAGAGGCGAAGAAATTGATATCTTTACTTTTTTTTGGCTGTCATAAAATTTGGGTTTGCTTTTTTT
The DNA here is from genome assembly GCF_032884065.1 of Artemia franciscana. Classification (NCBI taxonomy): domain Eukaryota; kingdom Metazoa; phylum Arthropoda; class Branchiopoda; order Anostraca; family Artemiidae; genus Artemia; species Artemia franciscana. The sequence continues at coordinate 34,274,332 of NC_088873.1, forward strand.
TTGCGAAGCGCAGTGGTTTTAAGAACATTATTGTTTTTTAGGGAATTTATATAAATAGAAATTAAAGGTATGACTCTGACTTTTAAATATAGACTATTTAAAACTAAATATAAACTATTACAAAAATATAAACCATTACAGATATAAATTATTATGCCAGGGAAAATTTAAATTTTGCTAACGCTTAACGATTAACTATATACACATTCCAAAAGGCATCCTAAATTAATTATAATAATAATTTTAAAAACTATATAAATATTTCTAGAACTGGACTATTAAAATTGTAAGAACAAAAAAAGAACAAAAAAAGCAACCACCTTCTCTCAAACTCCCACAGGGTAAAAACCACCATCAAAATACAACTCCATCCACCCCAACCTCTTGAACGAGCTCCTTCCTCTAGATATTTAACCCACTAACACCCCCCTCCCACCCCCAAAAAAGAAAAAAAATGAAAAACTAATTCCCTAAGAAATAACTCAGCTGCCTTAGTGCTCACTGGAAGTTAATTTGTTACGGAGGGGCCAAGATTCTTCAAAGTAAAACCAGATCTCACACTACTTTCAATAACCACAACCCAGTTATCACTTCTTCTTGTATCATGCTCATGAACAAAACTTCTGAAACGGTAAAACATATTAAAAGTTTCCGGGACCAGATTATGCGCAAAAGATAACTAAAGATAAGCAAGTGAAGAGCACTATTAGAAGTGCAGAGATATTATTGGTTTACGTTTTAGATTTTGGTGAGCAAATGGTTACCACTTTACTGTCTATTTCAATCTAGTTAAAGCTTTGCGTTATATGAAATATCACCACCTCTGTTCATCCTAAAACACTAAAATAAAGGCCAAAGTCTTGAGAAATATTTGAACTTTAACAAAGGTTCGTGAATGCATACACTTAAAACTAAGTTTGTGAGTCGACATACTCTTTCAAAGGTCGGGGTAATCTTTTAAGATAACTAGATTTTGGAAAAATTGTTTATAAAAGAAGGAAAATAATTACTTTTATTGTTTTTATCTAGCCGGTATAGATGGTTCTTTGAATTCTCAGGTTGAATCAGCAGAATAGCAATTTGTTTTGACATTCACAAACGAAATGATGAAAAAAAGTGGATATTCACACCACTTGAGTTAACTATGGAAACGGAATGCAACAAGAATATTATTTCAGAATTTCTCACCTTTTCAATACCAACCAGTTACAAAATATAGCTGTGTTTTTGTATAGAAGTTGCATAAATTTGTCCATAAAATTGTATAAACTGCTATATATACAGCTCAGGGTGTTCATACTTATTTTGATACATGCCATCTAATCATGTTTTCACGAATAGTTTTTAGTAATTCAAAATTTCTAAAGGACAATTCTCTTACTTAATGCTAAACGCTAAAAGAATTTCTAATGAAAGAATTTCTTTCTAGAGAAAATTCTTAACACCGAATTTTAAAAGAATTTTAAATTTATGTTTTTGTGCTCAACAGACATATCAAGATTTAAACGTTTTAATTGAATATAATAAATCTCAAGATTAAACAAAATTAATTAGAAATCTACCATAGCTTGAAACCCTGAGAATTTGAATCACTAATCTATAGCTAACAAATACATGTATTAAATAGATATGGCAGGAGTGGAAATAAAGCAATAGAATTTTTCTTATAAAATTGCGATTTCTATGATTTAAGCAAAATATATCAAGCATTTAAAAGTGGAAAGATACGCTTCGTTGCTATGAAAAGTGATTAAATTTTTAAAAGTGAGTAAATTTTTGAGATTTAGTCCAAGTTGACACTGTTTATTAAATCTCTATTTTAGAAAATAGTGAGGGTTTTTAGTTAATGCTTTATTGCCTATAGTTAAAACCCTCGTTTATAATAAATTTTATGTATTTGTATCTCTTTGTTCAATTTTTTTTTGCTAAAACCCTAAACGAACTAGTACTTACTGTTTAATATATCTTTTACAAATATACAAGCTGCATCTTAATTTTTGTTTCCTACTCCGCATTAATATCATAACTAGCTCACTCGCTATAGTAGTCAGAAATACAAAGGCGAGAAATTATGCAGAAAATATTAAATATCATATTTTATTTTACAGATAATGAACAGCTTTAATTTTTCTTATGTCGGATGGTTTTTAAGACTTAATATTTTTGTATCAATATTTTTACATCATTTTAACTTTAACAGATGTATTAGAACTTTAAACCAGACGAGATTTTAGATTAAACTTATGACCATACTACCTACTTACGACACATAATTATCGAGGTTCCCTTGAAATTGCTCGTATTTGTTTATCCACAAGTTTATCGGAGCAACCTATTATACGCCCCCCACTAAGAAAATTCCTGGATCCGCCCTGTATGGAGCTTAAGTAGGTTACGCTATGGAGCTTATAGTGCTAAAGAACCTTAAGTGGGCAAGAGTGGAAGAACTGTTTAGAAAATTTAAAGCCGGTATTGGAATAATTCTATCAATTTTTGCTTGTCATTATTGAGTACTGTTAATTTCAATGATAAATATTTCAGTAACTATTAGGCTGGCAATTTTTTAATGCTATTTCTTAGCAGTAATAGTACGATGTAGTTTGCAATTGCATGCCTCTGTACAATAAAACAATAAATGATTTTATTCTGACTAGATTTCTGCAGAATATTTCCCTATAAATTAGGTTTTTGAACTTTATTTCAGTTTAAATTAAGTTTTCCAAATTTCAGTTATATCACTTTACCTACTTATATCCGGACCGTCCTCGTTGGTCGAGGTGGGGCCATATTATTCGTACGTTGACGCATCAACTTTGTAAATGATGTTCGGTCATATGTTTTATTTAAAAGTTACCGAATTTTGTTTCCAAAGTTGTCTCTGGCCTAGTGGATTGGTGCGCTTGATTCAGAATCCTTAGTCTGAGAGGACGCAGGTTCGAATCCCGGTATACCTAATTAATTAGTTTGGGACGGGGGTCAGTGGTGTCACTCTCTAAGCTTAGCCAGAGTCGACCTAGATCTAAATGGGTACCTGGAGAAATCTGGGAAAGGTAAACAGGAAGGGTGTGTGGAAGCAGAGGATGGTTGGCCCTCAATCCCCCATTACACTTCCTGGCTGAAGGGCCAAGAAACGGAGGTCACCACCGCCAGTTGGAACTGTAAAGTCTAACGTCGTATCCTTTACCTCCAAAGTTGTCTCGCTCTCTCTTCCTTGGTCTGCCGGGGCGGCAACTAGTGTGTACTCTACCTTTTAAAATAACTTTTGGCAGTCGCATCTTTTTTAATCGGTGAACGTGGCCCAGGTTTCTAAGCTGTTGTAGGCTCACTTTCCAGGGTATTATTACTTTTCACTTCAACTTTTCCCAAAGTTCTTGGTCTATAGAGGTATGTTAAACCGGGTATACGGCGAATACATTTTGTTTCTAATGCTGAAATTTCTCGCTCGTCCTCCAGTTTCAGGGTTCGTATTTTGTAAGTGCATAGGACAAGAGAAATGATTCAGAAATTGACAAGTCGTAGTTTTAGTTGTAATAATAGATGTTTGTTTATGAAGAAGGGGAGCAACCTCTTGAAGTTTGCACTTCCTAATGGAAGTCTTCTTTTTATGTCGTCTCAGCAACTATTGTTCGATTATAGAAGGCTTCCTAGATATACAAATGAGGTCACCGATTCAAGTTCTTCGCCACTTACTATGACTCGAGCGGTAGATGAGTTAGGGTCTTTCGCTCTACGCATGACTTTCGTCATCTTCAGAGAAGACGACCTTCTACTTTTGTCCTTTTGAATATCTTTTGTCCAATTGGAAGCTCCTCGATAATATCATATTTAGAAATGCCAGATATAAGACAACCCAAACTTGGAATTTAAGGGTGAACAGAAATACAAAAATAATTTAAATTAGATTTAAGAATGGCATGGAAAATTGAAACAAATTTAAATTTTTCTGTAAATGAGAATTGCACACCCCGTCCCCTCAATCCCACTCTTACGCTTAAGTGTGAATTTTCACCAAGTTGCTTAACATCAATTGCTCCAACACAAGAGCAATGGGAACAGCGAGCACTGCGACACGCTTTCACTGAAATACCGTAAATTTTGTCACCTTGATAGGAAATAATTGTCAATTAGCTCTTTCATTGGTTATGATTGAAAATTTGGGATTGTGATCTAATTGGACGTAGGAGGAGTTTCCTTTCATCCATATACTTATATAAAGCTTTTTTATAAATTGACAAAAAATAGTGTATCCATTAAAAACAAAATAAATTATGGGAAATAATTTGAATTCATTTTTTTTCTCAATTGAAAAAAAATGTATTTGCTTTCAGTCAGATGGTCCCCAAAATTTTAACGCTATTTTCGCCATTAAATTTTGGTTTTAGTTTAAAAAATGTATATATTACAAAACAAGAGTAAGGGACACATAAGTAAGGAGGTGGTTTTTGAGCTGAACTTGCACTTCAAAATTGTCAGAAAGTCCATTCTATTAGAGAGTTGTTGCGTTCTCGCGTAAGACGAGTTAGTTTAAAGCGGCTTTTTTGGGATGTGTTTTATTTGCAGTACTAAAGTATGCCACTAGACATGTGTGCTGTCAGTCAAGCTTGTACATATTTGCTTTTGAATAGCATTTTCTGTTCTAATCAATTGTTTTGCAGTACCCTTCGTCGAAATAACTATTTTTACAAGAAGATATCCTTGAAAAAAACAAACTTGACATTTGGCTTCGAAGGGAAGCAATTTTTCAGTTAGCTCCTTCTGTGGTTAGTATTCAAATAAAATGATTTATGGTCTTTCTTTTTCTTTTTTATTCATTTTTCAAGCTTTTTATACAAACTGAATATACATGAGAAATATTTGTAGTTAAACCTTGATATGCTTAGGGTTATCCATTGTTTTCAATGAATACTTTATATTACTTAATTTCCTCTCGAGAGTAGCGCATGGTCTTTGCAGCAATTTTGAGACCGCAACTGTGAAGAAAATAAAGCAAAAAAAAAAAAAATTGGTACAGGATGTGAAAACTTCGTACCAATTTTTTTGCTAATAAGTCTTATTTTACACCTGATATTAATAGATCCTTTTGAGACTTTCTAGGGGTACAATAAAAAGAAAGAAAAAAGTTGAGATAGTATAGTTATTTAAGTTTTGCCAATGAAGAATTAATGTTACGAGAAATTTTACTTTTTGACAACTAATCTGGACCCAAGCGAAACAATCAACGCGGTCAAATAGAGTGCGAGGGGGTCGTAAGACATTATTAGAATTTTACTAAAAATCTATGCGAGGAAATAGAGAGGGAAGTCTTAACCATTTTAAGGTGGAAAAAGAGCATTCGAAGCTGCATAGATCTTTGGCGGTTTCGTGGAGCAATGAGTTCCAGCAGAAGTAGCAGAATTTCAAAAAGTACCCTCACTTTAAACTGTAGAAGCATAGTATGTTCAAGCCCTATTCGTAGTTGTGTTACTTCTTGGCTTTGAGTTTCATTATAGACCCCACCCCACCTAAGCAGTATTCATGGTGGTCTGGGTACAAATTTTTGTTTATATATCATGTCTTCACAGTGGCTCCGAGCACCAACACTCAACAAGTGGCTCCGAGCACCTCAACTGCTTGCACTCTCTACTACTCTTTACATCCCGCCTCTGTTGGTGAAAAGCATTTGAATTTCAGATCGTTAAAATCTTATTCATTCCAACAGGTCCACCCCTTCACCCACATTGTTGGGGGGATTGAACTATTCTTCCGCTCTTGGTTGATACAACTTCAGTTTTGATAACTTGGTTATGTTAATCCGTTTATAATGTCAATAAGTGTGCACTAATTAAGAAAAAAAAAAAAAAAAAAAACGAAAATAAAGATAACAGTTGAAAATCAAAACAAACAAAACCATTGCTTTGCAGATTAAACTAAAATATATCGACATAACTAGCTCAAATAAAATTACTCGTCTTATTTTCAATACTGTAGAGTTCTAAAATCTAGAGCTTTACTAAAACCGGAAAGCCGACCTAAGAAATTGAAAATGTTCTATCCGAGAAAGATATTCCATAAGAAACCCGAAGAAAAAAAATACAAAACTATATAAATCTTAATAGTTTTTGCTTAGATAACTTTTAATTTTTTATTTATAACTATTTGTAGGCAATTATGATTGCCTACAAAACCTCAAGTAAACTCAGTTTTAAGTAAAGGCCTAATTTTAGAATTCAACAGATATTGAAAGATACTCCGGGTCAGTTTGTTTTGTCTAGCTTTGTAGATCGGTCTTGCATAATCTGCAAAGCAAATATTTTGTTCGCTATAGGTTTCATCTTAACTCTTTACTGTCGCATGAAGACTTCATTTAAAAAAGTTAGTATATTCTGGTTTTTATTTTTCTTAAACACACATAATAAACTTTACAAAAAGATTTAAGTTTAACTTAAGTAATGAAACTAGAGAAGTCAGCGTGATGTTTTCGTTAAAATAGGACATTAAGTAACGTATATTATTTCTTGACTTGCTTAAACTTTCCCATGAGATATGGACATTTTTGCAACGCAAATCAGAACTTCCGAAGGATATATTGTCATCGGTATTTTTGAAATTTCCATATAGAATATTACATTATTTTCTTGAAAATGAAAATAAATAAATTAAAATTTTTCCATATGTCATTTTCAAAACTTCCGAGGGATATATTGTGATCGGTATTTTGAAGTTTGCACATAGAATATTACATTATTTTCTTGAAAATGAAAATAAAAAATGAAAATTTTTCCATATGTCTTTTTCAAAACCTCCGAGGGATATGTTGTCATCGGTATTTTTGAAAATTTGCACATAGAATATTAAATTATTTCCATGAAAATTAAAATAAATAAATGACATTTTTTTATTAAGTAGATTTTTCCATGTGTTTTTCTAGTTTCCCCTTACGAAGAGGGGGTGGGCAGTGGTAGCAGACAAGAAGTGGAAGTATAACCCTCAGTTAAAGATTATCGACAATGGAAATGACAATGATACCCCTTATATGCTTCCCAGCCTTTCCGAAGCCAGAATGTCACCTAAAACTATAATTATTGGTGTCATTGCAAATTAAGTCTGATTTGTAATAAGCTGAAATTCTAAGTGGTTTTTTAGTCATTCCTATTGATGGTAAATCCCAGCAGTAAAAAAGAGCCCCATCCCCTAGTTTTTCAACGTGTTTGGAAGGAGGTGGGGCTCAAAACATCCATTTGTTGATTTTAGATCATAAAAAATTCATTGGTAATCTTAGAATCTACATTCCGGGACTTTGACCCAGGTTTTGCAAATAAAATAATCTCTTTTATAAGGATTAAATAAAAAAAAACTTGTTTTTTTAACTGGAAGTAAGGAGCGACGTTAAAACTTAAAACGAACAGAAATTACCCCGTATATGAAATGGGTTGTCCCCTCCGCAATCCCTCGCTCTTTACGCTAAAGTTTTTAATTGTTTTAAAAAGTAGAATTGTGGCAAATAGTCAAACTTTAGTGTAAAGAGCAAGGGATGGCGGAGGGGACAACCCATTTCATATACGGAGTAATTTCTGTTCGTTTTAAGTTTTAACGTCGCTCCTTACTTTCAGTTAAAAAAAACAAGTTTTTTTTTTATTTAATTTCTGGACGTTTTTGAACTAATGTATGTTTGATTTTGTCTCTCCGCGCGTAAATTATAAAAACGGCATTTACATATTAATTCTTTTTTCGGCTAAATGGCTTTCTCTTAGTTTTGATCAGATGATTTTGAAAAATAAGGGGTGGGGAAGGAGGCTTAGTAGTCCTCCAATTTTTCGGTTACTTAAAAAGGCAACTAGATTTTTTAATTTTTAACGAACGTTTTTATTAGTAAAAAATATACGTAACTTAAGAATTAACTTACGTAAAAAACTTTTATATTCTTATATTTTTATTATGTATACGAGGGGGTTTGTACCCTCGTTAATACCTCGCTCTTTACACTAAATCATAAGTTTTGTCCCAATTCTTTAAGAATGACCCCTGAATCAGAAAGGCCGTAGAATAAATAATTGAAATTACTAAAAATGCTTTAGCATAAAGAGCGAGGTATTTATCTCCTCCTAAATACCACGCTCTTTATACTAAAGTATTTTTAGAACCCCTCACATACGTAATAATCTCTGTTCGTTTTAAGTTTCAGTGCTACTCCTTACTTTCAATTGAAAAACGTGTTCATGTTATTTTTTCATTATTTTTTTATAGTAATGCTAGAAAATCCTGCGCCCTTTTCATTGAATTTTTCTTCCCCCATGACATATTCCTCCAAGGAAAGATCCATCCACATAGCCCCCTCCCCTCAACCCAACCCCCCAAACCAAAAAAGTCCCCCTGAAAACGTCTGTACACTTCCCAATAACTATTACTGTATGTAAACACTGGTCAAAGTTTGTAACTTGCAGCACCTCCCTTGGGGATTATGGGGGTAAAGTCATTCCCAAAGACATAGTTATTATGGTTTTCGACTATGCGGAACAAAATGGCTATCTCAAATTTTGATCCGTTGACTTTGGGTAAAAAATGAGCGCGGGAAGGGGCCTAGGTGCCCTTTAATTTTTTGGTCACTTAAAAAGGGCACTAGAACTTTTCATTTCTGTTAGAATGAGCCCTCTTGCAATATTCTAGGACCACTTGGTCGATACGATGACCCCTGGGGAAAAAAAAACAAAAAAACAACAACAAATAAACACCCACCCGTGATTTGTCTTCTGGCAAAAAATATGAAATTCCACATTTTTACAGGTAGGACCTTAAAATTTTTGCTATAGGGTTCTCTGATACGCCGAATGCGATGGTGTGATTTTCGTTAAGATTCTATGACTTTTAGGGGGTGTTTCCCCCTATTTTCCAAAATGAGGCAAATTTTCTCAGGCTCGTAACTTTTGACGACAAAGACTAAATTTGATGAAACTTATATATTTAAAATCAGCATGAAAATTCGATTCTTTTGATGTATCTTTTAGGATCAAAATTCCATTTTTTAGAGTTTCGTTTACTATTGAGCCGGGTCGCTCCTTACTACAGTTCGTTATCACGAACTGTTTGATTGATGTTTTGTGGTGCAAAATGACAGAAAAGGCCCCTTTGCTGTGGCCCAGCCTATTAAAAAGGAGACATCAGTGCTACCAATGCCAAAAAGTGACTTTTCCTTGTTGTTTAAGGCGGAGTACCGGAATTTTCCTATGGAAAGTTTCCGAGGCTTAGAATCCGACTAAGACACTTTTATTTTGGTCTGATACCATATTTGAAAGGTTTCAGGCTCTTTTTGAAATTCCTATAAATTTTGTTACTGCGATTAGACTTTTGCTATTAAGATTAACTAAAAGAAAATTCTGAATAAGAAGTTTTTTAGAGAAAAGTAAAGATCCATGTTAAACTCAACACCAGCAGAAGTAAAGTCTTATAGTAATTCTAACTCAAAATGACCAGAAATTACAATTAAAGAATAAAAAAAAACATAAAACGAACAGAAATTAAATGAACAGTAGTAACAAATAAATAAACAACAGGTATTAATATAAAAGAATAAATAAATCTTTAGACGAGTAAACCTTAAACTGAATTTTCAAATAGGGCTTAAAACTAGGAGAAATTACTACACGCAAGGGTTGTGCTACTGCGCCCTTCCTCTTTTCATAACTGTAAATTTCTAAGGCTTACTGCGTCATTTTTCCTTTATTGAAAACAATAGACGTTTCTTGAACAGTTTCTGGAAACAACTAATAAAGTTAAACTAGTTATCCTCCGATCACTGCTTAACATTCATCTCAAGATACCCTAAAAGTTTGAAAATATTTCCTCAGCTATTCTTGTGATATTGGAGATACAGCATTTTGACAAACAATATGCACAGTATTTTTTTTTATTTAGTTTAAAATCACGTTTAAGATCAGATATTTAGTTTAAGATCAAACAAGATATGCAGTATTTTTATATTTAGTTTAAGATCATACTAAACATTCCCCAAAGTTTCATCTCAATACGCTTAGCTTTTTCGAACACACTTAGAATCAAACGTCTCCCCTTTTTCTAATGATAAATCCTGGATCAAAAAGGCAAGTTGCATAAATTACAATCTTCGCCCTGCGGGCTATGGAGGTATTGTATACCTAAAAGAATAGTTACTAGACCCTTTGACTGTTTTGGAAAAAAATTACTTTTTTCAAAATTTTTGTCAATGATGAGGGAAGGGAGCATGTAAAAAGGGGAAGGGGTGCTGGTGCTCTCCAATAGCTTTTAACCCCCCTTGACGTCCGCTGAAACTTTCATCTTTCACCATCAGTTCTTCCTTAGATATTGACAATCAGTCCTTCTCACAACCAGCGCGCATACAGTCTGTTTTATTGTGTCTGCATCCCTCTCCAAAGCTGGGGGGGGGGTTATGTCATACAAACAGGCATAGTTATTTGAGTTTTTGTCTAATTTAAAAGATACGTCTATTTCAAAATTTTGATCAAATATTTTTGAAGGGAAGGCAACTAAAGGGGACATGGAAGGGGGCTAGTGGCCTTCAATTACTTTTCAACACGCCCTAAGCATGTTCTCAAATATTTCAACCTAATACCCTCAGTCGCTCTTAAAGTCTTGCAGATCTTTCTTTTTGATGAATTAGATGCACATAGTCCCTTTTGACTTATGAGCAACATACCCCTCATCATTCTTCAAAGTTTTACCTTAATTCTTTTAGCCTTTATTCCCTTGAGTCCTGGTTGAACTTCCCAGAAGTAAGGATCCTATGACTGTTTAAAAAAGATTTCAGTTTTAATGGTCGTTTTTTAATGTGAGTTTCTTTTATATTTTCATTTTTTTTGCTGAAGATGTATCTAGAATAATAGGGTCAAAATATTAATTTAGGGTTAAGGTTCCACTGTTTTAAGAAAAAAAGTGTTGTCTCTACTTGTTGTTTGTATAGAAAGGTAGTGTGGTCTTCACTGCTATTTTCGGATACAACCGAAATTAAATATTTTGCCTTTTCTAATGATAAATCCTAATGCCACCTTTCTAATGATAAATCCTAATGCCACCTTTCGATTCTGTTGATAGAACAGCGTTAACAAAGGTCTTATCGTTATATGGTATACCAGAAAAATACATTAAAGTGATTTGCGCTATGTACGAGAATAATACTGCTGCGGTTAAGGTAGGAAATGAGGTTAGCAACTGGTTTTGTATTAAATCAGGAGTTAAGCAGGGTTGTGTTCTATCCCCCTTTATATGGATCATTTTGATGGACTTCGTCTTAAGGAGCACAGGAAAGGCAATTGGAGACCATGGAATCAAATGGGGAGGAAGAACGCTCCTGGACTTAGATTATGCTGATGATTTAAGCATATTAGATGAAAGTGTGAGCAAAATGAATGAATTTTTAGAGGTTTTACGAGTTCAGGGTGCTAAAATAGGCTTGAAAATTAATGTTAAGAAGACTAAGTCACTAAGGTTAGGAATAAGTGAAGATGAACAGGTGACCTTAGGTAACGAAAAGATTGATCAGGTTGGGAGCTTCAGTTACCTTGGTAGTATTATTAGTAAAGATGGTGGGAGCAGTGAAGATGTTAAAAGTAGAATAGCTAAAGCTCAGGGTGTTTTTTCACAGTTAAAAAAAGTTTGGAAGAATAGAAAGATAAGCCTACAAACCAAGATTAGAATATTGGAAGCTACAGTGATGACAGTGGTCAAATATGGCTCTGAAGCATGGACACTCCGAAAAGCAGATGAAAATTTACTAGATGTTTTCCAGAGAAATTGCCTACGGATTGTTCTGGGTACCCGGCTGACTGACCGTATTTCAAACAGTAGGTTGTACGAAAAGTGTGGTTCAATCCCGCTTTCTGGGGCTATAATGAAAGAAAGGTTGAGATGGCTAGGCCACGTTCTACGGATGAAGGATGACAGATTACCGAAGATTGTCCTTTTTGGCCAACCGTCTGGGGCTACACGGAAAGCAGGTCGTCCTTGTCTGGGTTGGGAGGATGTCATAAATAAGGATTTAAAGGAAATGGGAACTTCCTGGGAGGGTGTAAAGAGGGAGGCTTTAAATAGATTAGGTTGGAGGAGGAGCGTGCGTAGCTGTGTTGGCCTCAGGCGGCTTGGTGCTGCAGTGAGTTATTAGTAGTAGTAGTAGTAGTAGTTGTTTCTTATTTAATTGGGAGTTTCAGGACCAATTCCGCCTTTGTGGGAGACACTTCAAATTTTCATGGTATGAACCAAAAAAGAAAGTTAAACCTCAACCAAAATTAGTTTCAAATTAACGTCGATTTCTGGTTATGTGCCTTTGGAGTTCAATGTCAGTTTGACATCGTTTGGGGAAGTTGACCCAAATTCTTGTTATCAGCACAGCTATCAGAAGGTGTCGTGTAATCGCACCAAAATTTGGTGCAGCAAAATTTGACGTAAAAACTATCCCATTTTATGGTCAGCAATTTATCTGACATAGGTCGAGAGGGATGAAAGTGTTTTCAAATCTTTAAATCTCACAAAATTTCTGGGCAGGCTGGTGGGATTCCGTCAAATAAACCTGGCCGACAGTTTTTGCTGTCGGTTCTCGGTGACGATCTGAGAGGTAAGAACTATATTGTTGTCAGCTGTATTCATCAGAGAAGGGCAGTATTATTGTCAACTGCTTCTGTCTTCAGCTAGTGTGCTAGAGTGGTAATGGTCGGCAGTGAGTATAATACTTAGTCTACCGGATTTTCTTCTAGCAGCTAGTCCCATACAAAATTTTATATATTTACTTTTTCAGTTTTTGATTAAGGCGTATCTCCACTTCTATTAACTGAATGCTTTAGGGATGCCCAAAATCTGCAGGAGATTGTATAAGGCATGCACATAGGGTATATGGAACCTATACAGTCCTGATTCCCTACATTACTTTAATATCTATCCATAGAAGACTATTTACGCCGCCATTATTCAGAAATTTTTGCTGAAAAGGAATATAATAATAATGATAATAATAACCTGATTGGTGCCCGCTCATACAAAAAAAAGAAAAAAGAAAAGGCTGAGTAGTGCATAAGATAAAAAAGAAAACAAAAAAAATTAACACTCAAACAATAGAAAAACACTTAAATAAACAATAGCTCCTTCAATCGCACTCCTAGATAAGGTGTAGTGGTAGAAACTCTTTTGTGTAGGTCTTTTGTGGGTTGACTTGAGAACCAATACTTTCGCATCCAATTCCAAAAACTCGGTCTTTTGCGGGTTGACTTGTGAACCAATACTTTCGTATCTATATTAAAAACTCGAGCTTTTTTAGTTTGACTTGTGAATCATTACTTCCGTATCCAATAAGATGTAGTGTTAGAAACTACAAGTATTCTGTATAGGTCTTCCATGGGTTGACTTGCGAACCAATACTTCCGTATTTAATTCAAAAAAATCGGTCTCTTATGGGTTGACTTATGAAGCAATACTTTCGTGAGCAATTTGAAAAACTCGGTCCTTCGTGGGTTGACTTGTGAACCAATGCTTTCGTATCCAATTTCGAAAACTCGATTTTTTGTAGGTTGACTGGTGAATCAATACTTCCGTATCCAATTCCAAAAATCTTTTTTTGGGGTTGACTTATGAACCTATACTGTCGTATCTAATTTCAAAAACTCCATCTTTTTAAGGTTGACTTGTGAATCAATACTTCCGTATCTAATTCCAAAAAATTGGTTTTTGATGGTTTGACTTGTGAACCAATGCTTTGATGTTCAATCCCCAAAACTCGGTGTTTTGTGGGTTGACTTGTGAACCGATACTTTCGTATCCAGTCTCAAATTAGATAGTGTTATCTAGCCTTTGGCAATATTGTTCGACCCTAAACTGCTGCATACTTGCCCTTATAAGCATTTCAAAATGTATAGTAAGCAAAACCTATGTCACGAGTGAGCCTCATTAACTAGCCTACCTAACGTATAAGATCTCCAAAACTAACCAAAGCCTACTTTGCGCAAACTAGATTCTGGCTTTAAATAATTCTTGAATACAAAAAATGGAGATTAATAATCACTTACAGTAAATTTCAGCTTCAAATCTATATTTCTGCAAATTAATTATATTAATTGTACAATGTTCTTTTAAGTGTTCAACTTTTCAATGCCACACCGAACACATTGAAAGAAACATTGCCACACTGGTACCAGTAGTTCTTAATCCCTATGTCCCATTTAAATCGTCAGAAATCCTCCTTCTATAAGTTTTTTAATCTCCCTGCACACAACATCAAGATAATGTAGTGAATCATTTCCAAAAAAAAACTTTTGTTAATAATATCATTTTATTTCGAAGCCCGACTAAAGTTCTCAGTCTCATCAATAAGTTCAAGTTTGAATTAACACAATGTCCCTCCATCCATCTGTCCATTTTGTCAGCCACATGCACCTTTTCTCATAAATTGCTCTCTGTTGTGTTTCATCCTATCCCAGAGATATATATATATATATATATATATATATATATATATATATATATATATATATATATATATATATATATATATATATATATATACTAGCTGTTGGGGTGGCGCTTCGCGCCACCCCAACACCTAGTTGGTGGGGGCGCTTCGCGCCCCCCCCAAGCCCCCCCGCGCGCGTAAGTCGTTACGCGCCATAATAGTTACGCGCCATTGTAGTTGTGTCCCTATGTCCCACCTGTGAATATAGATAGATATATATATATATATATATATATATATATATATATATATATATATATATATATATATATATATATATATATATATATATATATATATATATGGTTTTAACTACGTAAAACTTGCGAATATACAACATTCTTTGCTGTCCCATTGTCTTTGCATATAAATAGATTGTCAGGTTTACCGACTCTTGAACATGCAACATATAATGGTCCATGGGAAAACAATCTGTATTCAGATCTATACCTCATGATTCTAATGATTGCCCTTGAGCTTTGTTGATGGTGATTGCTAATCGACCATTCCCTGTCCCGGTGTCCCGGTCGTCATTTACATCCCCCTGTTTCCCCCGGTGTCCCCGTTGTAGTTGTGTCCCTGTGTCCCGGTCGTCATTTATATTCCCTGTGTCCCGGTCGTCATTTGTATCCCGGTGTCCCGGTCTGTATATACATTCGTTTTTTAGTTTTGTTTTTCTCCTTTATTTTTTTCCTTTTTTTTTCTTTTTTAGCTTATTTAGATTTTTAGATTTTTTAGTTTTTTTTATTAGTTTTTAGTTTTTTTTTCTTTTTAGTTTTTTTGTCCCGGTCGTCATTTATATCCCCCTGTTTCCCCCGGTGTCCCCGTTGTAGTTGTGTCCCTGTGTCCCGGTCGTCATTTATATTCCCTGTGTCCCGGTCGTCATTTGTATCCCGGTGTACCGGTCTGTATATACATTCGTTTTTTAGTTTTGTTTTTCTCCTTTATTTTTTTCCTTTTTTTTTCTTTTTTAGTTTATTTAGATTTTTAGATTTTTTAGTTTTTTTATTAGTTTTTAGTTTTTTTTTCTTTTTAGTTTTTTTTGTAGTTTTTTCCTTCTTTTTAGTTTTGTTAATTTTTTTTTTTACTTATGTCCTGGTCGTCATTTATACTCCCTGTGTCCCGGTGCTTTGTTGATTGCTAATCGAACATTCCTTTTGTCCTGGTCACTTTCTCTTTGAGTGTCGTCATTTATTTTTTTCTTTTTTAGTTCTTTTAGTTTTTACCTTTTTTAGTTTTTTTTAGTTTTTTAGATGAAAATTTTTTTTAGTTTTTTCCTTTTTTTCTTTTTAGTTTTTTATTGGTTTTTACCTTTATGTTAGCTTATTTTTCAGTTTTTTCCTTTTTTTTTTAGTTTTTTTTATTTTTTATTTTTTTTAGTTTTTTACCTTTTTTTAGTTTTTTTAGTTTTTTTAGTTTTTTTAGTTTTTTAGCTTTTTTACTTTTTTTATTAGTTTTTAGTTTTTTTGTAGTTTTTGCCTTTTTTTAGTTTTTTCAGTTTTTTTTTTAGTTTTTTATTGGTTTTTACCTTTATTTTAGCTTATTTTTCAGTTTTTTCCTTTTTTTTAGTTTTTTTTTAGTTTTTAGTTTTTTTCGTTTTTTACCTTTTTTTAGTTTTTTTAGTTTTTTTAGTTTTTTAGCTTTTTTATTTTTTTTATTAGTTTTTAGTTTTTTTTGTAGTTTTTGCCTTTTTTTTAGTTTTTTTAGTTTTTTAGCTTTTTTATTAGTTTTTAGTTTTTTTGTAGTTTTTGCCTTTTTTTAGTTTTTTTTAGTTTTTTAGCTTTTTTATTTTTTTTATTAGTTTTTAGTTTTTTTTGTAGTTTTTGCCTTTTTTTAGTTTTTTCAGTTTTGACGTCACCTGATCCAGTTTTTTCAGGTGACGTCACCTGATCCACGATCCACAGATCCACAGACAACTTATTTTTATATATATAGATAGTTTTTTTTTTTTACTTATGTCCTGGTCGTCATTTATACTCCCTGTGTCCCGGTGCTTTGTTGATTGCTAATCGAACATTCCTTTTGTCCTGGTCGCTTTCTCTTTGAGTTTCGTCATTTATTTTTTTCTTTTTTAGTTCTTTTAGTTTTTACCTTTTTTAGTTTTTTTTAGTTTTTTAGATGAAAATTTTTTTTAGTTTTTTCCTTTTTTTCTTTTTAGTTTTTTATTGGTTTTTACCTTTATTTTAGCTTATTTTTCAGTTTTTTCCTTTTTTTAGTTTTTTTTTATTTTTTATTTTTTTTAGTTTTTTACCTTTTTTTAGTTTTTTTAGTTTTTTTAGTTTTTTAGCTTTTTTACTTTTTTTATTAGTTTTTAGTTTTTTTTTTGTAGTTTTTGCCTTTTTTTAGTTTTTTCAGTTTTTTTTTTAGTTTTTTATTGGTTTTTACCTTTATTTTAGCTTATTTTTCAGTTTTTTCCTTTTTTTTATTTTTTTTTAGTTTTTAGTTTTTTTCGTTTTTTACCTTTTTTTTAGTTTTTTTAGTTTTTTTTAGTTTTTTAGCGTTTTTATTTTTTTATTAGTTTTTAGTTTTTTTTGTAGTTTTTGCCTTTTTTTAGTTTTTTTAGTTTTTTAGCTTTTTTATTAGTTTTTAGTTTTTTTTGTAGTTTTTGCCTTTTTTAGTTTTTTCAGTTTTGACGTCACCTGATCCAGTTTTTTCAGGTGACGTCACCTGATCCATCCACAGACAGACAGACAACTTATTTTTATATATATAGAAGATAGATTAGTTTTTTTGTAGTTTTTGCCTTTTTTTAGTTTTTTTAGTTTTTTAGCTTTTTTATTAGTTTTTAGTTTTTTTTGTAGTTTTTGCCTTTTTTTAGTTTTTTTAGTTTTTTAGCTTTTTTATTTTTTTTATTAGTTTTTAGTTTTTTTGTAGTTCTTGCCTTTTTTTAGTTTTTTCAGTTTTGACGTCACCTGATCCAGTTTTTTCAGGTGACGTCACCTGATCCATCCACAGACAGACAGACAACTTATTTTTATATATATAGAAGATAGATATATATATACATATACATATATATATATATATATATATATATATATATATATATATATATATATATACATATACATATATATATATATATATATATATATATATATATATATATATATATATATATATATATATACTAGCTGTTGGGGTGGCGCTTCGCGCCACCCCAACACCTAGTTGGTGGGGGCGCTTCGCGCCCCCCCCAAGCCCCCCCGCGCGCGTAAGTCGTTACGCGCCATAATAGTTACGCGCCATTGTAGTTGTGTCCCTATGTCCCACCTGTGAATATAGATATATATATATATATATGGTTTTAACTACGTAAAACTTGCGAATATACAACATTCTTTGCTGTCCCATTGTCTTTGCATATAAATAGATTGTCAGGTTATCCCCCTGTTTCCCCCGGTGTCCCCGTTGTAGTTGTGTCCCTGTGTCCCGGTCGTCATTTATATTCCCTGTGTCCCGCGTCCCGGTCATCATTTGTATCCCGGTGTCCCGGTCTGTATATACATTCGTTTTTTAGTTTTGTTTTTCTCCTTTATTTTTTTCCTTTTTTTTTCTTTTTTAGCTTATTTAGATTTTTAGATTTTTTAGTTTTTTTTATTAGTTTTTAGTTTTTATTTCTTTTTAGTTTTTTTGTCCCGGTCGTCATTTATATCCCCCTGTTTCCCCCGGTGTCCCCGTTGTAGTTGTGTCCCTGTGTCCCGGTCGTTATTTATATTCCCTGTGTCCCGGTCGTCATTTGTATCCCGGTGTACCGGTCTGTATATACATTCGTTTTTTAGTTTTGTTTTTCTCCTTTATTTTTTTCCTTTTTTTTTCTTTTTTAGTTTATTTAGATTTTTAGATTTTTTAGTTTTTTTATTAGTTTTTAGTTTTTTTTTCTTTTTAGTTTTTTTGTAGTTTTTACCTTCTTTTTAGTTTTGTTAATTTTTTTTTTTACTTGTGTCCTGGTCGTCATTTATACTCCCTGTGTCCCGGTGCTTTGTTGATTGCTAATCGAACATTCCTTTTGTCCTGGTCGCTTTCTCTTTGAGTGTCGTCATTTATTTTTTTCTTTTTTAGGTCGCTTTCTCTTTGAGTGTCGTCATTTATTTTTTTCTTTTTTAGTTCTTTTAGTTTTTACCTTTTTTAGTTTTTTTTTAGTTTTTAGTTTTTTTAGTTTTTTACCTTTTTTTAGTTTTTTTAGTTTTTTAGCTTTTTTATTTTTTTTATTAGTTTTTAGTTTTTTTGTAGTTTTTGCCTTTTTTTTTAGTTTTTTGTCCTGGTCGCTTTCTCTTTGAGTGTCGTCATTTATTAGTTTTTTCCTTTTTTTTTTTAGTTTTTTATTGGTTTTTACCTTTATTTTAGCTTATTTTTCAGTTTTTTCCTTTTTTTTAGTTTTTTTTTATTTTTTATTTTTTTTAGTTTTTTACCTTTTTTTAGTTTTTTTAGTTTTTTTAGTTTTTTAGCTTTTTTACTTTTTTTATTAGTTTTTAGTTTTTTTTTGTAGTTTTTGCCTTTTTTTAGTTTTTTCAGTTTTTTTTTTAGTTTTTTATTGGTTTTTACCTTTATAGTTTTTTTAGTTTTTTAGCTTTTTTATTTTTTTTATTAGTTTTTAGTTTTTTTTTGTAGTTTTTGCCTTTTTTTAGTTTTTTCAGTTTTGACGTCACCTAATCCAGTTTTTTCAGGTGACGTCACCTGACACATCCATCCACACATCCATCCACACATCCACAGACAGACAACTTATTTTTATATATATAGATATATATATATATATATATATATATATATATATATATATATATATATATATATATATATATATATATATATATATATATATATATATACTAGCTGTTGGGCTGGGGGCGCTAGTATATATATACTAGCTAGTTGGTGGGGCGCTTCGCGTCCCCCCAAGCCCCCCCGCGCGCGTAAGTCGTTACGCGCCATAGTAGTTACGCGCCATTGTAGTTGTGTCCCTGTGTCCCACTTGTGAATAGAGATAGATATAAATATATGTTTTTAACTACGTAAAACATGCGAATATACAACATTCTTCGCTGTCCCATTGTCTGTACATATAAATAGATTGTCAGGTTTACTGACTCTTGAACATGCAACATATAATTGTCCATGGGAAAAACAATCTGTATTCAGATCTATACCTCATTATTCTAATGATGTGTCCCTGTGTCCCGGTCGTCATTTATATTCCCTGTGTCCCGGTCGTCATTTGTGTCCCAGTGTCCCAGTTTGTAATTTCTCTTTGAGTGTCCCGGTCGTCATTTATATTCCCTGTGTCCCGGTGTCCCGGTCGTCATTTGTGTCCCGGTGTCCCAGTCTGTAATTTCTATTCGAACAATCCCTGTGTCCCGGTCGTCATTTATATATCCCGCCTGTGCCCCCGGCGTCCCCGTTGTAGTTGTGTCCCTGTGTCCCGGTCGTCATTTATATTCCCTGTGTCCCGGTCGTGATTTGTGTCCGGGTGTCCCAGTCTGTAATTTCTCTTTGAGGTTCCCGGTCGTCACTTATATTCCCTCTGTCTCGGTCGTCATTTGTGTTCCGGTCTGTAATTTCTCTTTGAGTGTTTTTTCTTTTTAGTTTTTTTTTAGTTTTTTACCTTTTTTCTTTTTTCAGTTTTCTTTTTCTTCTTTATTTCTCAGCGTCACTATGAAGTACATATCGACGAACCTTTGTTTTTTTAACTTAAATCTAAGAGGCATTGATGACCTTATCCAAGTCAAAATCCCAATCCCAATCATCATCGCTATCATTTTCAGTTTTGATATGTTTTGACTCTCGCTGTCCAGGTGGATTTTCATCTAACTGCGCGGTTTTGCGTTCTTTAGCCGCAAGCCTGTTTTCTTGCTGTTCTTGTGATTCCCCGGCACGCTTTCTTTTCTTACTTTCTCTATCAGCTGCAAGCCTGTTTTCTTGCTGTTCTTGTGATTCCTCGGAACGCTTTCTTTTCTTACTTTCTTTATCAGCAGCAAGTTTTTTGGCATAAACTCTTTGAGCAGCTTCCTCGGCTGTTGCCATTGTAGGTTCTTCAGTCATTTTACAATTAAACATTTTTCCGTGAACAAATGTCTTAAATACCGTTAATGACGTCACCGTCATAGCAAAAATGACGACAACTAACTTCATGACGTCAGTCGACACAGAAACATGACGTCACCTGACAGACAGACACACAGACGGACAACTTATTTATATATATATATATATATATATCTTCTATATATATAAAAATAAGTTGTCTGTCTGTGGATGGATGGATGGATGTGTCAGGTGACGTCACCTGAAAAAACTGGATTAGGTGACGTCAAAACTGAAAGAACTAAAATAAGGCAAAAACTACAAAAAAAACTAAAAACTAATAAAAAAAATAAAAAAGCTAAAAAACTAAAAAAACTATAAAGGTAAAAACCAATAAAAAACTAAAAAGGCAAAAACTACAAAAAAAAACTAAAAACTAATAAAAAAAGTAAAAAAGCTAAAAAACTAAAAAAACTAAAAAAACTAAAAAAAGGTAAAAAACTAAAAAAAATAAAAAATAAAAAAAAACTAAAAAAAGGAAAAAAACTGAAAAATAAGCTAAAATAAAGGTAAAAACCAATAAAAAACTAAAAAAAAAGGAAAAAACTAATAAATGACGACACTCAAAGAGAAAAAAAAGGCAAAAACTACAAAAAAAAACTAAAAACTAATAAAAAAAATAAAAAAGCTAAAAAACTAAAAAAACTAAAAAAAGGC
Organism: Artemia franciscana; assembly: GCF_032884065.1. Lineage (NCBI taxonomy): Eukaryota > Metazoa > Arthropoda > Branchiopoda > Anostraca > Artemiidae > Artemia > Artemia franciscana. The sequence continues at coordinate 34,295,534 of NC_088873.1, forward strand.
AAAAACTACAAAAAAAACTAAAAACTAATAAAAAAGCTAAAAAACTAAAAAAACTAAAAAAAAGGCAAAAACTACAAAAAAACTAAAAACTAATAAAAAAAATAAAAAAGCTAAAAAACTAAAAAAACTAAAAAAACTAAAAAAAGGTAAAAAACTAAAAAAACTAAAAACTAAAAAAAAACTAAAAAAGGTAAAAACTAAAAGAACTAAAAAAGAAAAAAATAAATGACGACACTCAAAGAGAAAGCGACCAGGACAAAAGGAATGTTCGATTAGCAATCAACAAAGCACCGGGACACAGGGAGTATAAATGACGACCAGGACAAAACTAAAAAATCTAAAAATCTAAATAAACTAAAAAAGAAAAAAAAAGGAAAAAAATAAAGGAGAAAAACAAAACTAAAAAACGAATGTATATACAGACCGGTACACCGGGATACAAATGACGACCGGGACACAGGGAATATAAATGACGACCGGGACACAGGGACACAACTACAACGGGGACACCGGGGGAAACAGGGGGATATAAATGACGACCGGGACAAAAAAACTAAAAAGAAAAAAAAACTAAAAACTAATAAAAAAACTAAAAAATCTAAAAATCTAAATAAGCTAAAAAAGAAAAAAAAAGGAAAAAAATAAAGGAGAAAAACAAAACTAAAAAACGAATGTATATACAGACCGGGACACCGGGATACAAATGACGACCGGGACCCGGGACACAGGGAATATAAATGACGACCGGGACACAGGGACACAACTACAACGGGGACACCGGGGGAAACAGGGGGATGTAAATGACGACCGGGACACCGGGACAGGGAATGGTCGATTAGCAATCACCATCAACAAAGCTCAAGGGCAATCATTAGAATCATGAGGTATAGATCTGAATACAGATTGTTTTCCCATGGACCATTATATGTTGCATGTTCAAGAGTCGGTAAACCTGACAATCTATTTATATGCAAAGACAATGGGACAGCAAAGAATGTTGTATATTCGCAAGTTTTACGTAGTTAAAACCATATATATATATCTATCTATATTCACAGGTGGGACATAGGGACACAACTACAATGGCGCGTAACTATTATGGCGCGTAACGACTTACGCGCGCGGGGGGGCTTGGGGGGGGCGCGAAGCGCCCCCACCAACTAGGTGTTGGTGAACAGCTAGTATATATATATATGTATATATATATATATATATATATATATATATATATATATATATATATACATATATATATATATATATATATATATATATATATATATATATATATATATATATATATATATATATATATATATATATATATATATATATATAAACAAGTTTGTTTTATAATTTCTGCGGGATGGAGGGGGATGGGCAGCCACATCCTCAACCTCTTCCTCTTTGCGCTACAGTTTTTTTTAGTACTTTCAAAAACTTACTTATATTAATATTAAACGGCTTCGAGTCCTGTGGTGGTGCAGTGGATTTGACCTTAGCTTGGTAATACGGGACCCAGAGATCGAATCACACTGCAGGAATGCACTGCGGGGCCGATATTTTTTGTCTGGTGTTTTTCAAATAATGCCGGGAAATCCAGCTTTCCTCTATGGAAAATTACCTCCCCACACGAAAATTTCCTCAATGAAAAGTTTCTCCAACATAAAATACCACACCACCCCAAACAATTCCCACTGACGGTTCAATCCTCGCTGAAAAAATACCCGCAAAATTTCTTGTTCTTTCTCGTGTGCCACCAATTCTTTCTCATGTGCCACCAAGATGTAGTCTCGCACTAAAGGTAATTCTTAATCATGCAGCTTTGAGAGGTGGTAGGTAGGATGGTACTTCTAGACGAATGTGCCAGATACAAAAAGCTCGAAAAATAAAATAAATTTATTCTTGGGAATATTAATTAGTTCTACCGTTTCATCAACGGTTCGAGAATTTGATTGATTTATATTGCATCTACACTTTTTACATATGTTAGTCCATTTCTTCCAAAAGCTCTCATCTGTATGTGAGCAGCTTTTTTCACGCTTGCACTGACCAGCTACGAAGTCTGCAAACTTCTTTTCAGTACATGCAAATTGGCAAGCATTGTTAATGTATTTTCGCATAATTATTACTTTTAAAAGAATAATATTATAAACTGAGGCCTAATGCTGCGAATCAAATCAATCAGACCGTGAACTTGCTAATCAATGTTTAGTTCGTGTTTTTTAGAGTACTATTGTTTTGCTATATATGTGTGAAGCCAAAACGAAAGTTTTATGCACTTTCTTCATCTAGTTTTACTTACCAATTAGGAAAATAATTTGTAGTTTTAATCAAGCCTTGAATCTATATATATATAAATAACTTGTATGTTTGTTTGTTTGTACGCATATGATGTCATTATAAGTATATATGGCTTTGTATATGACGTCATTATAAGTACATAAGGGGGCGATTCAAAGAGAAATTTTAGTATAAATCCTACACTGGCAGAAGAAACAGCCGAGGAAGCTGCTCAAAGAGTTAATGCCAAAAGGCTTGCGGCTAATAGAGAAATTAAGAAAAGAAAGTGTGCCGAGGAATCACAAGAACAACGTCAAAATTATCGCCTGGTTTTCAGGTACAGCCCCGTCGATGAGTATAGCATGAGTAGATGTGTTCCAATCGGGACTAAAATTTGTTCCTATTGCAAGGCTTTGAAATTTAATGGTGAAACAATGGGAATGTGCTGCGCCTCAGGAAAAGTTAAACTTCCACAACTGGCTGCACCACCAGAGCCATTGAAGACTTTATGAAGTCACAGACCGGGACACCGGGACACAAGGAATATAAATGACGACCGGGACATTCAAAGAGAAATTACAGACCAGGACACCGGGACATAAATGACGACCAGGACACAGGGAATATAAATGACGACCGGCACACTCAAAGTGAAATTACAGACCAAGACACCGGGACACAAATGACGACCGGGACACAGGGACACAACTACAACGGGGACACGAGAAGGGCACAGGGGGGATATATAAATGACGACGGGGACATAGACATAGACATAGACGTTTTTTATTTTCATCCAAAACATATAAATTAAACAAAGAATTTACCACTCTTAAGACAAAAGAGTCCCGACTGTGGTCTCAATTCTAACCACCATGAATCTGCTAAATCATTTCTTTAAATGATTTTGAAGAAAGGAAAAAATCCTTGGGGGGGGGGGGGGTAAAAAATATTAAATACTAAATAAATAAATACCATTTCCTCTTATCACACTTCTCTCCTTTTTAAAAAATGGAATTTAACCATTATCTTGAATGATGCCAGACTTACTGCCGCTCTGACCGATTCTGGAAGGTTATTCCAGACGCTGACACCTATGTTCCTGAGAACAAATCCTGCTCTCGTTGTATTTCTTCTCTCGTGAGTCAAATCCTCCGAATTCCGAGTACAATAAGGGTGACAAAACGAGTTAGTTTCAAAAAAATCATAAAAGTACTCGGGGCCTACCTTATTTACACTTTGAAAAACAAAAATCCCTAGCTGGTAATCACATAGCTTGCCTATGTTGAAAATATCATTCTTTCTAAAACACTCCGCAGTATTCTGACAGTTTTGAAATTCTCCTATCAGACGCAGTACTTTGTTTTGTATTATTTGAGTTCTTTTATAATTCATCACGAAATTGCTAGCCCAAACAGAACAACCGTACGTGATGTAAGGGTGCACAATAGCACTGTATAACAATTTGACAACTGCTACCGGGAACACTTTTTTCAGCCTCCTCATCACTCCCAATCCTCTAGCTGCTTTTGCCGACGCTATTTCACCATGCTTCTTCCAAGACAAATTACAATCAATATAGAATCCGAGATATTTACAAAAAAACACCTGTGTTATGCTAATACCGTTATAAAGCACATTTTCAAGAAGTTCAGGTACACCAGTTCTACTAAACACCGTAAAATTCGTTTGGGTTTACTGCAAGGGAGCTTAGAGCTGTAAAAACATGAAGCCGACTAAGGACGTGGTTTGCTTTTTGCACAGCCTCTTTTGAAGTCCGGGCAAACACTGTGATAGCTGTATCATCGGCGAAAGAGGTTAAAACTGAATCATTTAGGTAAAATCGAAGAGTATCCACATATACCAAGAAGAGTAACGGGCCAAGGACTGAACCTTGGGGAACACCAAAATTCATAGGCATAGCTGCACTAGACATATCACTATGACCACCTTCATTGATCTTCCACACAGATAAGACCGAAACCAACTTAATGCTGTATCTTTAATTCCTAGGTTCCGCAGTCTAGGTTCCAGAGATTTTCAGTTTTCATCATTCTGAATTGAAGCTTAGTAGTCGTTTTATGTTTTCAGCCAGATCTTTTAATGGTGCAAAATACTGGCAGATGCTCAGACCCAGGGTGTGAGACAACGTCAGCACAGCACTCCACAATTACATCCGAAGAAAGGAAGACATTGTCAATCAGGGTTGCCGAATGATCTGTTATCCTAGTTGGGTGACAAAACGTGAGTTTTGTCACAGAGCAGTGTACTTAGTTATTTCCTGTTTTTAATTAGACCCGATTGAACCTTAAACATTGAACCTTGGGATTGAAAATGCGGGATAAAGGTTATGTGAAAGCATAAAGTTAAAAAATCAAGGTTTACTCCTTCTAGATTTAAAAGATCAAAGTTAAAATCGCCTAAAAAAAAACATTGGAGTTTAGTACTTGACATTCTTTGAAGAAATCCATCGAACTCCCCAAAATATTCATCTGGGTTTGCGCTGGGCGGCCGGTAAACCAAAGAAATGATGAACTTTTTATTTTTCTCTAACTCTATTTCTATTGATAAAGTTTTGAGCTTACCTTCATTCCAGAGAGTTAAATTAAATAAAAAAAACAAGTTTTTTAAATGAAAGTAAGGAGCGACATTAAAACTTAAAACAAACAGAAATTACTCCGTATATGAAAAGGGCCTTTCCTTCTCAACGCTCCACTCTTTATGCTAAAGTTTGATTCTTTCTCTTAACTCTACATTTTAAAACAGTAAAAAACTTTAGCGTAAAGAGCGGGGCGTTGAGAAGGAAAAGCCCCTTTCATATACGGAGTAATTTCTGTTCGTTTTAAGTTTTAATGTCGCTCCCTACTTTCATTTAAAAAACTTGTTTTTTTTATTGAATTTCTGAACGTTTTTGAATCAATGCATGTTTTGATTTTGGCTCTCCGCAGAGGAACAATTAAAACGAAATTTGTATATTTATTTTTTGTGGCTAAATGGCTTTCTCATAATCTTGATCGAATGACTTTGAGAAAAAATAGCGGGGGAGGAAGCCTAGTTGCCCTCCGATTTTCGGTTAATTAAAAAGGCAACTAGAACTTTTAATTGTTTACGAATCGTTTTATAATTAAAAGATATACGTAAATTATAATTAGCTTACGTAAAGAACTTTTGTATTCTTATGTTTTTATTACCTACTAGCTGTTGGTGCCCTCCCCAAGCCCCCCCCGCACGCGTAAGTCGTTACGCGCCATATTAGTTACGCGCCATTGTAGTTTTGTCCCTGTGTACCACCTATGAATATAGATAGATTTATATATGTGTTTTGAACTACGTAAAACTTGCGAATATACAACATTCTTGGCTTTCCCATTGTCTGTGCATATACAAAGCCTTATGTACTTATAATGACGTCATAAGCAAACGCTCTTTTTACAAACAAATAAACATGCATACACACAACTCGTTTTTATATAGATAGATAGATAGATAGTTACAATACAAATTAACTGCGTAAAACTTGCGAATATACAACATTCTTCGCTGTCCAATTGTCGCTGCGTATAAATAGATTATGAGGTTTTCCATGGGAAAAACAATCAGTATTAAGATCTATACCAGATTTTTTCTAATGATTGACCTTGAGCTTTGTTGATGGTGACTGCAAATGCTAATCGAATTGGGAATTGCAATCTTTTAAATTGAAAAGGCAGATCCGTTGGAATCATGGGAATGCGAGGAATAAGAACAGCCTCACCCTTAAAAGGCCCTGTCAAGATTGTGGCCGCTATTACGTTTTCCATTGTTTTTTTTTACGGCAAGTCGCGTGCCATTGCAAAGCTTTGGTGGGTTGATATTTCTTAACAGTATTATTGGTACGCCTATTTTTAGTTGTAGCACGTGTGGTGGAAACCCTGAAAGATCCACGGAATTTAAAAATTCAGATGGATAATTAACCGCCTCATTTGGTTCCAAAACTGTGTCGACTGACTTGTAAAGGACTGCCTGGTCTCGAATCTTGGTCAAAACAATATTGTTGATTTCGTGGACGTCTATATTTTTGGGTGCAAGAATCGCTCTTTCACTTAGCCATTTATTATTTTCATAATTGTTTAGAATATTCGGAAATACTTTTTCAATCAATTCATTTTTGGACGTCACTAAATTACAGAATTCAGCAGGTAGTTGTATACGTCCTGAAATTGAGTCTACTGGGAGCTTTCCGTTTCCAATTGCCAGCAATTGATCTGAAAATGTTTGACCAGAGCCATCGTTTGGCAATCGGACACGCATATTTGTAGTTAATTTTAATGTCTTTACGTGTGCCCATAAATTAGAATTTTTCAGGCAAGCATTCATTTTGTCTGCAGGGGTTGATCTAGGTATTATAGGTAATGTTTATTGCACGTTGGAGTTTCTGTAGAATGCAAACTCAGAGGCAATTTCAAAGCGGAATGAGCAGTTCATCCACCAGGCAGCAACGTTGCGGCTATTCCGGACGACGCAATTGCCAACGCTATATCATTTTTTGATCGAATTGATGCCAGAATTAGTTTTATCACAAACGTTTTACCAGTACCTCCTGGCGCATCCAAAAAGAAATTTTCTCAAACGTTGTTATCGACACAATGCATTATCGTATCATAAATTTCTTTTTGTTCCGACGTTAACTTGGAAATGTTATTTTGTACATACGACAATAGATCGCCCGTACTGTAACTTTGATCACGATCTGATTCTACACATGTCGAAACAGCAGCGGTACGATTAGGTGAAGTCATTCCCAAATCCTGAAGAGGTTTGTTTGCCATACATACTCACAAATCTATATATATATATAAAATCTTCTATAATAACTAAAGTGTAGTTACAAATTTCTGATGTAAAATCAAAAGTCATATCTGACGTCTATAACCGTTTCCGATGGAGTATATCTTCGGACATTTTTGATTTATATTTTTCCCATAACTCTGTAGGAGCTGATAGAGAGCAAGTTGTTAGTATGATGCCAAACAATGCACGAATTTGACTTGGAGTTGACGTTTCGCACGCGTCATTGATGCAGTTATCCCAGTGTTGGTCATTCTCCAATAAATTCAGAGCATGGCATGCACTACGGTAAGTGTCATGTATAGTACCGTTTACAGTTCTCAAATACTCAAAGGACTTCGGACCGGGTACATTCACCAAAAGCAGGCGTAGAAAGAAGAATTCATGTTGATTGGGGTGAACGGTGTAGAGTCTTCCTATCGTGGTATCTTTGAAGATGGTAGGTTGGCCGTCGACTGACTTACCCTGTTTTCGACGTTCAAATATTTTATTTTTAGTATTCCACATGTAATACGAAGGCACCTCAGTATACAGCAGTTTTTTGCAAAAGAATCATTTTTGCATAGCGAAAAGAAAGCAGTTAACTTTGTATCCGGTGGATTCGGGGCTCTTTGTTGCACGTTAGATTCCGAAATAAACACGTTGACCATACTGTAAATATACCGCTAAGTGAACAACAGCTGGACTACGTTCATGTATCGGAAATGAAAGAATTCGCCAAACAGCTTCATTACTGCTTATGTATCTTCCAGCCTGATATTCTACGATTTCGTCGATATCTTTGATTTCAGACTGCAAGCCAAAAACTGCCATGTCACTGCCTTTGTTGACGTATTTACATATGTATTTGATTGCCTTTACGGAGTTACAGTATTCAACGTTTATGTGTGCATTAAATGTTTTTGATAATAATGGGGAATATGGAACAACCCACTGGTTATCTACTTCGTTGGTGGTACCGTTACGCTTCTTTATTATTGCTGTTTTACCGCCATCTTCAGTATATCTTCTTCTATATTGTGGGTAACCATCATTGCCAGTAATTGTATTGGATACTAAAAGTTGAGGATATTGCTTTGTGCACCTTCCTTTCATCATGCATGGTGAATTTTCATCCAGTGCACTGCAAGGTCCATGTATCATATTTTTTACAACAATATCATATAACCCCTTATCGACATTTTCATCAGGTATTTCAGCGGAAATCACATCATCAATTTCGTTATAAGTAATTTTATTATGTAGCCAGATTAGTATATGTGCGTGTGGCAAACCTCGTTTTTGCCATTCCACTGAGTACATCCAGCATCGCACTGACCTAAACACTTCAAGTTTTACTATGTAGTTTATCAGTGATTTCAACTTTTGCCGAAAGACACGGGCCGTAATGTCATGTCTATGAAACATCGATTGTCCTTGAAGTAAAAGCTGCTGTATCTCGTCCCAAGATTGATTACAAGTAAATGTAATAAATAAATCTGGACGACCATAGAGACGAACATACGCAATAGCATCTTGAGCATATTCATGCATATGACGGGGACTGCCAGCAAATGACGAAGGTAAAATCGTTAATCTTCCAACGTTTGTGGTATTACCATCATTTACAGCTGCATCTCGCAAATGAATGTATTGTTCAGAGCGGAGCTTGGTCTGATTCAGACGGATAAATAGCAAACGTTCTGATTCAATTTTTGCATACATATCAACGACGTATTGGTGAAACAATTGACGGCATTTTAAAAAATAATTGTCTTCATCCTGCCGAATCATTAGTCTAGGAATAATAATGCATTGCACTGCATTTCTTATTCATTTCTTTGTTAGTGGCTGGATTCATCAATTTAATATTAAAGTGATAGCCGTCGGCTCCATCCCAAAAAATGATAGGATATTGTGGGACATCGTAGCATCGATGAGTTTCAGCAATTCTTACCAACTGAGCGTTTCGCTTATGAAGAATAATATCTCGAGGTAAAAACTGATCACCGACCATAATGATTGCCACTTCGTCGATAGTTGGAGCATTGTATCTACGCACATGTTGGCCAGGAGGCGTTTTGTCAGCGGAAATAACAATTTTATGCGTATCAGTAGGCATCAAATCGATGGCTGTTTTGAACAGACGCACTAAATTATTATTTTCATGGAAAAGATGTTGCAATTGGGAAACGATTGTCCTTTCAACGTTGGGAGAAATTTTGCAACGTGTATTCAATTCAGAATTTCTATCACTGATGAAGTACAATTGTAAAAATTTATGATCCTCGCCTGAGAATGGTAGAAGGGACCCTGCTCTATGATAAATTTGTCCTTTTACTTTGAAAGTAGGCATAAATTGATCTGGATTTTCGATTTGGGCACCAAACGACGTCATTTGGAAACATGAGTTATATTTTCTGATCTGTGATAAAAAACGCTTAGATTCTGACGTAGTTCCAGTAAGCAAAGTCTTCAATGGCTCTGGTGGTGCAGCCAATAGAGGAAGTTTAACTTTTCCTGAGGCGCAACACTTTCCCATTGTTTCACCATTGAATTTCAAGGCCTTGCAATAGGGACAAATTTTAGACATAGTCCCGATTTGAACACATCTACTCAAGCTATAATCATCGACTGGGCTGTACCTGAATGCCAGGCGATAATTTTCAGGTTGCTCTTGTGATTCCTCGGCACGCTTTCTTTTCTTACTTTCTCTATCAGCCGCAAGCCTGTTTTCTTGCTGTTCTTGTGATTCCTCGGCACGCCTTCTTTTTTCACTTTCTCTTTTAGCAGCAAGTCTGGTTTCGCGTTGCTCTTGTGATTCCTCGGCACGCTTTCTTTTTTTACTTTCTCTATCAGCAGCATTTCAATATCCCTTAACCGAATATATTTGCTACTCCGCAGCGGCTTAAATGGATGATCCACAAAATCATTCGCTACCGATAACGACAAAACATCTTCAATGCGAAACGGCAAATTTTGCAACAAGTCCAAATGGAACTGCTGCATATCATTATTTACTTGAACAGCCATTCATAATATAGTACAGACCGCATTTGACGGTAAGGAAAAAGACAGAAGAGGGATAACAAAAAAACAAAAGATAGTGTAAACTCCAACAAGAAAAAAAATGAACGGAAATGAAAACGATTATCACTGTAACTGATATTACAGAAGATCACCGATACCCCAAATGTGTTGAATAGGACTAACACTAGACTGTCGCACAAAAACTCTCCCCTGATCTGACCATACACATCGGTTTCCAAATTTATCTCTGGCAGCATTCAGTAACTCGCGCTTTTTCTTTGTGAAATTTTCAGATACAAAAATTCCACTATTTATAAGATTATTCTTTGCTTTGAAAACGGCACTAGCAATGTCCTTCAAACGAAATTTCACGAGCACGGGAGCCACCTTTTCCGGTCTTTGTGAGTTACTAGAACCCAGACAGAGCCCTTGAACACTCACAATATCCGAATTTGCGATACTAGACAGGCCCATTTGGTCACGTATGATATGATTAATTATCAGCTGGATTTAGATTTTGCGATGGCTTCTGTTTCACACCGTTAAATAAGAGAGAATCTAGCTTAGCTTCCTGCTCATAATCCTCAACTTTCGCCTCTAGTTGAGTTACCCTGTTCTCAAGGATTTCAATAGCATGCAAGTAACTTTTGAGCTGTTTTTCAATGATGTTAAACTTTGGGCTAAATTCTATAATGATTGCATCGTGTATTTCTGAAACCATGGTCTCTGTCGGAAACTTAACAGTACTAGCCGCTGGAGTTGACCCGGTCGATTTCAGTTTTTCGGCTATTTTCTTTTCAATCGTCTCTGATAAATTTTTCTTTGTAGTGAGCAAATCCTGCTCGGTAGCATTAACAAGATTTCGCAATCCTGCTGCACAATCAGCAGCAGTATTTGAACCCTTCAGATACTGTTTATAAACATCCGGATAATCACGTAATTCATCAAATGCAGCATCTACTCCTCTCGTTTTCTTGGCTGAAGCTTCCGTTACATTATCTTTATAACTGACAAGCTGCTCAGAAGTAACTAATTGGCGATCATTTTTTTTTCCATAGCAGAAAACGTGATACATTTTAGGTCCTTTTGAAGTGGGGACAGACTCCAGAATCCGAACTGGCCATAATAGGTAGCCTGCGAACCTAGCTAGAAAGAGATCCCCTAGTTTGGTGTTGACCGGTACATTTGGACTCATTTTGAAAATGGGATAAGGGATGCAATCGTAAAAGAAGTGTTGGAGGCTGTCTACCTTGTCCCCGCAATTTAAGGGACAAGCCCGACGGGTACCACGGCTCTTGCAAACAACTCCCTCACCCGTCTTCTGCTTACTTTTCTCCTCCCACCCAATTAATTGCCAATTGCCAATAAATATCGAAAAGTCTATAAATATCGGATAGCCTATAAACATCGGACACAGGGGAATATTCGATTAGCAATCACCATCAACAAAGCTCAAGGGCAATCATTAGAGAAATGCGGTATAGATCTGAATTCGGATTGTTTTCCCATAGAGAATTATATGTTGCATGTTCAAGAGTCGGTAAGCCTGACAATCTATTTATATGCACAGACAATGTAACAGTGAAGAATGCTGTATATTCGCAAGTTTTACGTAGTTAAAAACATATATATGTATATATCTATCTATATTCACAGGTGGTACACAGGGCACACAACTACAATGGCGCGTAACTAATATGGCGCGTAACTACTTACGCGCGCAGAGGGGGGCTGGGGGGCGAAGCGCCCCCACAAACTAGGAGTTGGTTCTGGCGCTTCACGCCACACCAACAACTAGTCTATATAAAGAAAAATAAGTTGTCTGTGTGTGTGTGTGTCGAGTGACGTCATGTTTGTGCGACGACTGACGTCATGTTTGTCGACTGACAAAATTACAGACCGGGACATCGGGACACAAATGACACCCGGGACAACGGGACATAGGGAATATAAATGACGACCGGGACACTCAAAGAGAAAGCGACCGGGACACAAGGAATGTTCGATTAGCAATCACCATCAACAAAGCACCGGGACACAAATGACGACCGGGACACAGGGAATATAAATGACGACCAGGACACTCAAAGAGAAATTACAGACCGGGACACCGGAACACAAATGACGACCGGGACAAAAATGACGACCGGGACACCGGGACACAGGGAATATAAATGACGACCGCGACACTCAAATTGAAATTACAGACTGGGACACCGGGACACAAATGACGACCGGGGCACAGGGAAAAAACTACAACGGGGACGCTGGGGGGCAAAGGGGGATATATAAATGACAACGGGGACACAGGGAATGTTTGATTAGCAATCACCATCAACAAAGCTCAAGGGCAATCATTAGAATAATGAGGTATAGATCTGAATAAAGATTGTTTTTCCCATGGACAATTATATGTTGCATGTTCAGGAATCGGTAAACCTGATAATCTATTTATATGCACAGGCAATGGGACAGCCAAGAATGTTGTATATTCGCAAGTTTTACGTAGTTAAGAATATGTATATATATATCTATCTATATTCACAGGTGGGACACAGGGACACAACTACAATGGCGCGTAACGACTTACGCGCGGGGGGGGGGGGCTTGGGGGGGGCACGAAGCGCCTCCGCCAACTAGGTGTTGGGGTGGCGTGAAGCGCCACCCAAACAGCTAGTATTTAATAAAGTCATGACATTGTTAATATAACACCATGACATGAAGGTGATATGACGTCATTCCGTAATGAACATACTTTATTGAATTTTCATTAAACTTTAACTAAGGTTTTTGAGCCAAAATAGCCGCCTCCCACTCAAAATAAAGCTTGAACTTTAATTCAAAAAATCCATCAATATCACCACAAAAAAAAAAACAAAAAAAACACACAAGGGTTCAATGCGGAGTAGATGAGAAGACAGAAAAGAAAAAGTAGAACACACTCACAAAAAAACTATGCTACCAAGAATAGATTCAAATATTTTTACTAATAAATAGCAGGATGGAGGCTATTTGTTCTTTCAAGCCTAGAAAAACAGAGACTGAGACGCTGCTCAGCCAAGGTTAGTGGCTCAGCTAACCAGTAGGTGACACTTGTCCTTTGTTTCTAGCCCATTTGGGTTTACAGAAGAGAAACTTCACGAAACCAAAATATAACGATATAATAGTCTTCTTTGCAGTAGCCGTAAACAAATTCCAAAGTTGAGTCAATGCGAGGACATGAGGCATCGCAAAAGCATTGTACATGCGGGCGAGACATGTTGTGGACACGGGCTATCCCCCATCGAGAGTCAGAGATACTTAATGCAAGCAGATAACTGAACTCTCCGATTTCCCAGCTATAGGCATCCAACATCACCGACAAATTTGCTGGAAGCAAGGACCTCACTCTTTACGACATTAAAATTGAGACCAATTTCGGCATAGTCCCTAATTCTCAGAAAAATTCACAGAAAAATTCTCATCAACAGACTATACAGTTCTACTTAAATTTAGGATGTAGTCAACTTGATTGCGTCTGGAGGGTCCGAACCTTTAAAATAAAACTAATTCCAGTCTTTTTCTGGGATCCAACCACACTATAATTATACACTGGTGGTGAATTTACACCACCCTGGCGGAATCCCTTCCAAAGTCAGATTTTTGCTTTACACATCACGTAACCATGATGAGTAGGTATTTTCACGACAACAAATAATCTCACATGCGGATTTTTTATATCCACGCAACTGAACGATTGAGACTTCGCTGCTGAGCACTCTACAGCAAATGGGAATGCACACCAGAATTGGAAGCACGAGATATAATGCACGTGTTCCCGACTATAACCTTACTTAAATCCAAAATGGTTGTCCAGAGTTGAACAAGTCTTATTTACGTCCTTAATCACTAGTAACTCACTAACGACAGTAGTAACATAGAACAGAAGAAATTGTTATAGGCCTATTAGAACAAAATTGCCAGCTATCTTTATCTTTTTTAGAATAGGAGTCAATGCACCAATACAAAAAGAATCGGGGACAATACAAGAGTAAATAGTGATTTGGTAAAACAAATGTAAAATCACTTGCATGCAGTAAAGGAAAACCTAATAATTGATCAAAACCATGCAAGAACTTTTTTTGAAGTTGAATGATAGCACTATAAGTATCACTGGCTGTAGTAATGACACCAATATTGGATTCACTATCAACTAGACTATCCATTAAAAGTGATCGATACCGGGTTTCTAACACTGGATCAGGTGGAGAAAATTGGCGGGTGAAATAGTTTATCCAGTCACTCTTATTTGGAAGCTTTCTGATTGGCAAGACACTTAGCGAAGTGACGTTGATGTCATTAATGGCACCAGATTTTGACCGGTCACAATCATTCCGTATTTGGTGTCAAACCTTTGAAGATTTGTAACTTTTCTGTGAAGCCGGATTTATCGAATCAAGCATCAGGCGCCACACTTTGCTAAGAGGCTCTATGTTACTGTATGAGTGCAGCAATCACCAGCAAGGCCCTCAAGATACTCCTTGTGACTGTTGGGCATTTTGATTCCTTTCAGAGGTTGTTTGAGAATCACAAAATAAGAAGGTTGTGCCATATCTGGGGGGTTTGTTGCATTTGTACCTGCAGTCACAATAGCCTTATTTTTCACTAATCTGAAGAAGCTTAGGTTATCAATAACATCGTCAACGGTAGAAAGAAGCTCATTGATGTGACGAGTAAGTGTGGCTGTAACCTCCCCTGAGAGTACGCGTACCTCGTCAGACTCATAGATTTCAAACTTGGGAAGGACTACTTTATTCTCGTCACAAGTCCGGATGGCTCTTGTCAGATCAACAACCATGTCCTGGGGCTCAACACGATCTGTAGAACGAGTAGACACAGCGACTAACTGTAATAATTCATCCTTTGCCTTTGTCAGCATACCGGCTTTGAAATACTGTACTGTCTTCGCCACTATTTCATCATACTTGTTGACCGCTTTGATTTCTCGGAAGACGAAGCTCAAAACGGGGTTATAAACCGAGTCCGTCTTCACACAGCTCATTTCCCTTTTGGAATGAAATGGCCTCTGACACAGTAAGCAAAATCAGTGAGCGGTTTGATTCAGATTTAAAATCACAGAGCGATAGTCCAATCAAAATGGCCGGGGTTAGAGCATATAGTCGTCAGAGAATACGTATATCACCCATTAACAAGGGAAGTGTAAGGACCCCATCACCTATTCCCCGAAATTAGTGGGTAATTAAATACCGGTGGGTACAATACAGCACTTCCGGGGGGTTCCTTTCTCTTTTCTACTTGTTCCCACTAAAAAATAAGCACTTTAATGACATGTCAACAAAGATGGTACTATATGCAATTGGCAATATAGAATGCGTGCCAGTCTAAGAGAAAAAAGATAGCTTTGATGAAAATACCCAGAAAAAAAGACCTGTTCTAGGAATTGGAGAAGATCTCTCAAATACCATTTAACTATAAATTTATCTTTAGAGGGTAGACATCAATATAAAAATACCGTCAAATTAATGCAATAGATTTATCTAATTAACAGTAAAGAAGCAAAATCAATCACAATAACTCTGAAAATGATATATATATCTCATGTCTGACTAGGAATTGTGGAACAACATTTGACAAACTTGTGTGAAGATTGAACGAAAAGTTTAGGACTATGTCTTCCCCTGATAAAAAACAAGATTTCCATGATTTCCTTCTGTTTTACTTATAATTTGCCCTTATTTGTAATATTAGTAAGTATACTTGTTATTATTTTTAGTAAATTTTAAAATCACCGCTCCAAAAAAAAAAGAAGAAAAAAAAATGTCCCGACGAGACTCATCATTCAAACAAGCTTGCTTGAGTGTTTTGGAGAATTAAAACTTGTGATAAAGTTCAATGATTTCATGGTCAATAAAAGACTATTCAGGGCTGCAGAAATTTGTCTTTTGTTTTCTGATTTCTAGTGGAGAGTGTTTCTGCTTCTAATAGTACTTTGTTGCTTTGATTCTGAGTTTTCAGTACAGAGCTAGTTTTTCTGAATTCAAACAACATGGGAAAATATTGAGAGCTAGTTTATTTGAAACGGTTTCTAAAGAAAATGTTGTATAAACTGCAAAGCAGCAATCTTTGTTTGTTTCGAGTTTCAGCTTTGCTCTTTACCTTCATCAGAAAAAATTTCATTTTTTTAAGAATTCATTTAAAAAGCTTATTCCACATAACAAGTTTCTCAAAAAAAAGTAAACAGCTCCATTAAGCCAAAACTGAGCAGACATAAAGTCAAATAATTTAAACCTGAAACTACCATAAATGACTATCAATAAATAAATGAAATTCGAAACGAACAGAAATTAGAATAAATTGCCGAAGCGAACTCAAAACGAGCAAAATTAACGCGAGTAGGGGTATTTATCCCATTACCCCAATGCCTTCTTAAGACCATAAAATAATTTGGAATAAACTGAAGCAAAAAAAATGACCGTGGATTATCATTTTAATATGAATATACTGATATTTATTCCTTAAAGTTTTAATAGTTTTATATTTATCAAAGTTAAAAAGCAAAAACAATTAAATCTATTTTTGTTCAAGTTAAGTACAAATTATGGTCTGGTCTTGAGAAAGCATGAGGGTTATCAGCCCTACTCAAGTTAAATTTTGCTAATTTTGAGTTTGACTCGGCTATTTATTGTAATTTCTGTTCGTTTTAAACTTTATTTATTTATTAATAGTGAATTGTGGTAGTTTTGCGCCTGGAAGATTATTGTGTTGCGAGAGCAACACTTTGGTTTTGTCCCGTTTTTTTTTTGTTTTTTTTTTTTCCTATGCCGCCGATCTCAGCTTATTCCTGGAAACTGGTAAGGGTCTAACCTGTGCGGTTTTTACGGAAAATGTGGACCTCAGGCCGGATTGATGAATATGACATTACATTTTGGAAAGCTCCGTAGAACTCTTGCCTGGGGCCAAAAAGGATGGTTTTGGCTTGTCCGCGAGCCAGAGCCTATGGTGTGCGAAGTGAAGTGGAGTTATATAGCCTATGTCAGAGAGGAGTATCTGAAGTTGTGCAGCCAAGCTTTCGTTTCATCAAACCATGTTTCTGCTTTCGAGTGGAAAGCTCCGTTCTAGCAGGCAAGCAGGCAGGCACCAGTTTCAGATTGAAGATGGACTAAAATCTATAAGTGTTAAATATATGCGGTAGTTCCCCGGCCCCACAGCCAATATATCTTCTTTGAGTGATAAATAGAAAAATTTACAGAAACAAAAAAGTGCGATTTTCCCACGGGTTCGAAAGTGCTGCCATCTATTGTTTCTAGCCATTTCAGCTGACTTTACCATTCTTTTTTTTCTATTTGGAATTGCAATAGAGAAATGGTATCAGATATACCTCTTAAACTTTAAAAGTTCTCTCATTGCTAAAGAAATTAGAGCTTATCCTTTGCTCCTTTCTAAGTGGTGGTGTTAGAAAGTTGGCCTCCGGCACAAAAGTCAACTTTTGAACTAAGACAGATAGAATTTTTTTTTCAATGACAATCGATAGACCTTGATGAGCTGATCAAAGTATATGTCATCCATTTTTTGTTACAAAAATTCCTTCATGACATACACCAGTTTGAAAGTTTCAAGGGGTTGACAACTTCAGTGGTAAGGTACACACTTGAACCAAAAATAGGCCGATACACATTGTGAGATATGTAGGGGACTTCCAAGCAACAGCCGATTATTAGCTTATAATCATCTTTGGCAATGAGAGGTTTGCAACTTTTGCTGATTGGTGTACCTATTATCTGTTTCTGGTGTAATTGATGGTAAGAACAACTTGGTTCCCGATTGTAAGACATGTAGGGGAGTTGTAAGTAATAATCGGCTGTTAGGCTACAATGACTTCAACGACAAGGGGTTTGGAACTTTTGCTAGTTGGTGTACCCATTATTTGTTTCCGGTGAACTTGGATGTATATCCCGGGAGAGGGACTTGTAAGTAAGAATCGGTTGCTAGAGGAGGCTCACGAGGGGCTACAAATTTGTGCAAATTGGTACACATCTATGGAATCAGGGACCCATAAATTTCCTGTAATGACTCGCCATCCAATAATAAGCGATCCTGGATGGCGAGTCATTACAGGAAATTTATGGGTCCCTGATGGTATTTTGATCCTGATTGCGTTCTTCTTTGAACATACTGTTTTAAAAGCTTCGATAGGCTGACAACTTCAGCATTTAACCGATAGCGAAGAAACAAAACCAAAGTGTTGCTCTCGCAACACTTTGTTTGACTTTATTCACGTTTTTTTTTGGCTTAATGGAGTCCTTTACTTTTATTAAAGAACTTGTTTTGAAGAAAACATTTTTTTAATAATTTCTGTTCGTTTGTAATTGACATGGTCTTTTTCATGGAAAAAAAGTCTTTTGTGTCTTTTCCTTCTTTTTTTCTATAAGGATCCATAGTTTGGAGGGAATAAATACCAATTTCACATTTTTGATGGATTTTTAAAAGTTTATTTTGCACCCCCCCCCCCACCATGGAAAAATAACACACTCAAGAAATTCATGGTTACGGCCCTGGGGATTTTACATCACTTTACCTCCATAACCCCTTCGTCTACCCCTTACTACCAATCCTGTATCAAACAGCTCGTGCTGTCAGTGAGGAGCAGCTCAGCTCCAATAGTAACCAAAACTCTAAAAAATATAATTTTGATATTAATAGACACATCAAAAGAATTGTCCTATCATACTGATTCCAAATATGTAAAATTTATCAAGAATTTATCATTGATTATAATTCATAACATTTATTTTTACTGTTATCCATCAAAAGTTGAGCCTTAGAACATTTGCATGATTTTTGAAAAAGAGGGTAAATATCTCCTAAAAATAAAGAATTTTAATGAAAATCTCACCATTAGATTTAGCGTACCAGAGAACCAGTTCCTAGTTTCGAGCTCCTATACAGCAAAATGCAGAAGTTCGCTTTTTTGGACTAAAGAAAGATAACGGATATGTGTTTATTTTTGATTTTTTTTTTTCTTTCATTGTTGATTGTATGGAAATAATGGTCATAGAAGATCGGTAGAGAGTGAATTTTAACGAAAATTAAAAGTTTTAGCGCCCTTTTTAAGTGACCAGAAAGATTAGAGGGCAAATAAACCCCTCGGGGGGGGGGGGGGGTATTTGCTAGAAGAATGGCCATGTGAAAGGGCCTCTAGCTTACCCATTTTTTCCCAAAATCGTCCAATCAAAATTTTTAGATGTTTTTTTTTCAGCATAGTTGAAGTATGCCTTTAGGGTTAACATGGCTGCCCTCCTCCACAGGCAGTAGGGAGAGGCCTGTAAGTTATGAGATATGCCCATTGTTTACAAATAGTATTTGTTATAGGGAAGTATACAGACCTTTTTGAGAGGGATAATTTTGTGCTTGGGGTGGGTTTCCGCGGAGAGAGTTTCCGTCGGGAGGTAAATTACGGCTAGCTTTCAAGGGTAAATTTTACAGTTGAGAGATTTGACATAATTTCTATATTGTATGTAGATATTTTTTTAGGTGAAATGTTCGGGGGCTATTTCCGGCACATTTGGTTTCCTGGAAAAAAATTCCACGGAAGGGGAATTTCTGGAACGATTATAAATTAAAGTCTCTTTCAAATGAGTCTTTTACGCTAAATGGTCTGCAAGAAATTTTAAAAGGAGGAAGGGGGTTTATTTTACGTGGTATTAAATTTTCAAGGAGTTTCTGGTGAAGGGAGGGAATTTTTCATGGAGTGTGAGCCAAATTTACTGGCATTTTTGAGAAACGATCAGAAATTAAATTTAAAAACACGAGTTTTTCAACTGAAAGTAAAGAGCAACATTAAAACTCGAAACGAAGAGATATTATTCCGTATACGAAGGGGTTCCCACCCCTCAGCACCTTGCTCTTTAGCCTACAGTTTAACTGTATGTTCCAATTTCTCAAGAACAGATTCTGAAAACCAAGAACCTTCCCATTAGAGTAGAAAGATCTATTAAAAATGCTAAGGACTTTAGTATAAAGAGCAGAGTATTGATCAGAAAGGCAAACCCAATAAAGGGAGTAATTTCTGCTCATTTTGAGTTTTAATATTGCTCCTTACTTTCAGTTCAAAAAAACTTGTTTTTGAACCTGAATTTATCTGAAGGCTCAATGAGAGCTGGGAAGTTTTGGCCTTAAAATGCACCCTTTGAGGAGTCTCCCTTTCTCCTTAACTATGAAACAATCAGAGAACTTCATTGCAGAAGTTCAAATGCCTTTTAAAGTTTTGTAATCTGTCCGCTGCTTATATTTTTTTTATTGGGAAAACTACGAACATTTTTTGCAAGATAGTTATCAGCAGGCGGGAGAGATTGTACGGGAGAATTTTCAGTGGGTGGAAACCTTTTGGGAAGAAATTTCTGCCATCGGGGATAAATTGTCTGACAAGATTTTTCCGTGGAAAAATGCGAGTAATTTCAACAAGAGTGCGGCAAGGTAACAGCTCCGTTCTTATTGAAGGTATTTGGCATTTATTTTAATCCTTTATTAACTTGAAGTGATTTGCTTAACAATGGAGTGGTCTATTATTAATAAGGGGTGGTAGATTGGTATGTAGGGAAGGAATTAAGATACCAAAAGGATTACGTTTCAGTGACCTAATTTTCTAAGCTTAAAATGAAAGTAAACGGGTTTTTGAGACTTCTTGTCTAATTCGTCTTAATTCCCAGGTATATTTTCATTGTAGCCTTTATTATAAGTCCTGGGGGGTGAATAGTAGTCTCTTAGGATTGGTTACTTGAACTTAAATTTTTCAATGAGCCCCCTCCCTATCTTCTAGACCCTTGGTGTGATGTGAGAAATACCTAGGTCATTGAAACTTACTCATTTTGTTATCCTACCACCCCTACACAAAGGTCTACCTTCCCTCCTTAATTATTTTCCTCACAATTATGAAGCAAATCACTTCGGTTAAATAAATCATTAAAATAAACGCCAGAAATACATCTGTGCAATAACAAGGTAGGTCACCTTGCAGCATATTTGTGGACATTAACCACATTTTTTTTCACTGGAAAATCTTACCAGACAACTTCATCCCTGCTAAAAATTGATCTCTGCTTTTGGTCACTTAAAGGCACGAGTAAATGTAATTTCTCTTCAAACGAGCTATTACATATTTCTCTACGATATTCTCGTCACTGCCTAGCCCTGCTAGAAAAAAAAAATTGAGGGACACGTCTGTGTTACCAATGCAAAAGAGTGATTTTCCTAGTTGTTGTTAGTAGGGGTATGTAATTTTCCTATACAAAGTATCCAACCATGCTGATTCCAATGGTACACTTTTCGTTTTGATCTGACGCCTTTAGTTGAGGTGTTTCAGATTCTTTTTTCAAATCAACGTGACAAAATTTTCGCAATTAACTTTTATTTTTAAGACGAACCGAAATAATAGCTACCATTTTTGAATCAGTGCCAGATGGCAATTTTGTTCACTAGGTATTTTTTTCTAAGCGTATTTTTCAAATTTTGGTTACTATGGGCTGTGGTCCCCACCCCTGCTGCAGTACCTATTGCAGTTGCCCTAGTTGTACCCATCCCCTTCGGTGGTCTTGAATAGATACAATGGGAACCTATAGACCTTTGAGGACCTTTCGCTTTCCTGTACAGCTACCGCTGCAACCATGATTGCATTATATCAATAGATACAGAGCCATTACCAGGGTTGCTGATACCCAAAGAATTATACCCCCCCTCCATACTAAAATAAAAGCAAAAAGTTAAATCAAAGTTAAAACTGTGATTCAAAGTTGAAACGAGTTGAAACAAAGTTAAAACCACCCCCACCCCTGCAGTGGTGCCTGGTGCAGTTGCCCTGGTTAGACGCATCCCCTTCGAATGGTTTTGAATAGATACAAGAGGAACCGATAAGCCTTTGGGAGCCGGCGTTCATCCCCCGGAAAATACTCTCTCGGATGATCCCCTCCAACCGTGGCCGGTTGGTTTCCAACCACTTTCAACTTATAAAGAAGGACTAGAATTCTCAATTTCTGGTCTAATGAGCACCTTCCAATGTTGTTGTGACGATGAAGGGGATATTTTGATGAGGAACGGCCAGTCTCCTTCAAAAAAGAATACATTTAGCTCATTTTGAGGTTTAATGTAACTCTTTACCTCCATGATAGCAGTGCAGGCCAGAACTATTCCCAGATATCATAAGGGATAAATATCAATTTTACATTTTTGATTCGGTTTCAAAGGTTTTTTACCAACCTCCCCCTCAAAAAATGCCCCCCTGAACAAACGTTTTGGTTACGGCCCTTGCGAGTTATATATCAATTTTTACCTCCACCCTTGCCTCTCCCTTGAGACTAATTATGTATTTATCTGAAGCTTCAACGGGAGCTGGGTTGTTTTGGCATGCACCCTTTGAGGTATTTCCCTCCCTCCCTAACTACAAACAATCAGAAAAACCAAATATAGAAGTTTCATTGCCTTTTAATTTTTCTTTATTTGTCCATTGCTTAGAGATAGTATTTATCTCCCTTCTTATTGCCCAAAAATGTTCCTAATTTTGGTAACAAAATTTAAACCCTTTGAGGCATTTCCCTCCCTCCTTAACTACAAACAATCAGAAAAACCAAATATAGAAGTTTAATTGCCTTTTGATTATTTTTTTAATTTGTCCATTGCTTAGAGATAGTATTTATCTCCCTTCTTATTGCCCAAAAATGTTCCTAATTTTCGAACCCTCACTGAGCCTTCAGATGAAAACTAAATGTGTTTTTGGGACTCGTTGTCTAATTTTTCCCACGTATACGTTCAGTCTACGTGTATATTATTGGTTCTAAGGTGGGGGGGGGGGGGTAGCAGTGATGAATTAAAATAAACACCAGAAACATTTTGTGCAATAAGAAGGGAGTTGTCACATTGCAGCATCTTTGTGGACACTAACCACATTTTTACAAGGAAAAATCTTGCCAGAAAGTTTGATTCCCCCTGAGAATTACCCCTGGACAATTCTGCCGTAACATTCTCTCCGTATGTAGAATCGTACACGCAAAGAGGAAGAAAGACAAGTAAATAGAATTTTGTAAAAGAATTGAGGGTAATTTAGGGTTTCTCCACTTAGACAATTGCTCCTGACATCCCCCTCCCCGCAGAAAAATTTTCCGGTAAAAATCTCCGTATGTTTCCCAACAACAGAATCAGCAATGTACAATTTACAAAACTAAAAAGGAACTTAAACTTCTACAATGGTGTGTTCTGATAGTTTCGTAATTACGGAGGGAGGAAGGTACCTAAAAATTTGTATTTTACTGCCCAAATATCCCAGCTCTCATTGAGCCTTCAAATAAATTAAATTTAAAAAAATAAGTTTTTCAGCTAAAAGTAAGAAGCGAGCTCTCATTGAGCCTTTAGGTAAATACAAAATGTGTTCTAAGGTAGAGATAAGAGGAGGTCAAGGGTAAAAAAATAATGTATTATCCCCAAGGCAGTAAACAGGATTTTTACTTTTGATGGAGGGTAAAAAAAGAGACCTTAAAACACGCGTCAAAACTTTGAAATTGATCTTTAATCCCTTATATTTTCTGTATTATTCTGTATAAGAGGGAGACGTCCCCTTCCTCGTCCCCACCTCCAAATCATGGTCATGGAAACCCCGATGGGGGCTCATTACATCAGAAATTGAGAGCTCTAGTCTTTTTGTAAGTCGATAGTCATTGGAGAGCAGTCAAGAAAAAGGAGTGAATTCTGGGAAGGGGGTAAACGCCTAGACCTATGCATTTGTATATACAAGCACAGTGAAAAAAGAAGCATTTGCTGTAGTTTACTTGGTAAATTTATCGTTAATATTCAATCATTAACTAAATAAAGTTGGCATTGCAAAAAATAAAGTTTTTCTACATGCACGTTTTTAAAGGGAAAATATATATATATATATATATATATATATATATATATATATATATATATATATATATATATATATATATATATATAATATATATATATATATATATATATATATATATATATATATATATATATATATATAAAAATAAGTTGTCTGTCTGTGTGTCTGTGGATCAGGTGACGTCATGTTTCTGTGTTGACTGACGTCATGAAATTAGTTGTCGTCATTTTTGCTTAAGTGACGACCGGGAACCTCAAAGAGAAATCACAGACTGGGACACCCGGACACAAATCACGACCTGGACACAGGGAATATAAATAACGACCGGAACACAGGGACACAACTACAACGGGGACGCCGGGGGCACAGGCGGGATATATAAATGACGACCGGGACACAGGGATTGTTCGAATAGAAATTACAGACCGGGACACCGGGACACAAATGACGACCGGGACACCGGGACACAGGGAATATAAATGACGACCAAGACACTCAAAGAGAAATTACAAACTGGGACACCGGGACACAAATGACGACCGGGACACAGGGAATATAAATGACGACCGGGACACAGGGACGCATCATTAGAATAATGAGGTATAGATCTGAATACGGATTGTTTTTCCCATGGACAATTATATGTTGCATGTTCAAGAGTCAGTAAACCTGACAATCTATTTATATGCACAGACAATGGGACAGCGAAGAATGTTGTATATTCGCATGTTTTACGTAGTTAAAAACATATATTTATATCTATCTCTATTCACAGGTGGGACACAGGGACACAACTACAATGGCGCGTAACTAATATGGCGCGTAACGACTTACGCGCGCGGGGGGGCTTGGGGGGGGGGGCGAAGCGCCCCACCAACTAGGTGTTGGGGTGGCGCGAAGCGCCACCCCAACAGCTAGAATATATATATAAATAAGTTGTCTGTGTGTGTGTGTCGAGTGACGTCATGTTTATGTGTCGACTGACGTCATGTTTTCGACTGACGAAATAACAGACCGGGACATCGGGACACAAATGACGACCGGGACACCGGCACATAGGGAATATAAATGACGACCCGGACACTCAAAGAGAAAGCAACCGGGACACAAGGAATGTTCGATTAGCAATGACCATCAACAAAGCACCGGGACAGAAATGACGACCGGGACACAGGGAGTATAAATGACGACCAGGACATAAGTAAAAAAAAAAACTAAAAAAGCTAAAAAAAAGGTAAAAACTACAAAAAAAATAAAAAGAAAAAAAAATAAAAACTAATAAAAAAAAAATAAAAAAGCTAAAAAAATAAAAAAACTAAAAAATAAAAAAAAGGAAAAAAATGATAAAATAAAGGAGAAAAACAAAACTAAAAAAAAATAAAAAAAAACTAAAAAGAAAAAAAGGGGAAAAATACAAAAATTTATTTCATCATATGCCATTTCAAAAACGAACGTATATACAGACCGGGACACCGGGATTCAAATGACGACCGTGACACAGGGACACAACTACAACGGGGACGCCGGGGGGCACAGGGGGATATATAAATGACGACGGGGACACAGGGAATGTTCGATTAGCAATCACCATCAACAAAGCTCAAGGGCAATCATTAGAATCATGAGGTATAACTAAAAAAACTAAAAAAAAAGGTAAAAAACTAAAAACTAAAAAAAAGACCAATTCAAAAACGAATGTATATACAGACCGGGACACCAGGACACAAATGACGACCGGGACACCGGGACACAAGGAATATAAATGACGCCCGGGACACTCAAAGAGAAATCACGGACTGGGACACCGGGACACAAATGACGACCGGGACACAGGGAATATAAATGACGACCGGGACACAGGGACACAACTACAACGGGGACGCCGGGGGGCACAGGGGGATATATAAATGACGACGGCGACACAGGGAATCGTCGGTTAGCAATCACCATCAACAAAGCTCAAGGGCAATCATTAGAATCATGAGGTATAGATCTGAATACGGATTGTTTTCCCATGGACCATTATATGTTGCATGTTCAAGAGTCGGTAAACCTGACAATCTATTTATATGCACAGACAATGGGACAGCAAAGAACGTTGTATATTCGCAAGTTTTACGTAGTTAAAAACATATATATATATATATATATATATATATATATATATATATATATATATATATATATATATATATATATATATATATATATATATATATAAATATATATATATATATATATATATATATATATATATATATATATATATATATATATCTATATTCACAGGTAAGACATAGGGACACAACTACAATGGCGCGTAACTAATATGGCGCGTAACGACTTACGCGCGCGGGGGGGCTTGGGGGGCACGAAGCGCCCCCACCAACTAGGTGTTGGGGTGGCGCGAAGCGCCACCCCAACAGCTAGTATATATATATATATATATATATATATATATATATATATATATATATATATATATATATATATATATATATATATACTACTTCAGCTGATAATGCTGTTTTTTGTATAAGGTGTTTCCTTACGCTAATTTGATAGCTATTTGAAACCCTAATAAATAGAAAATAAAAAAAGGGAATTTTGATACCAATAGCTACATCAAAGAATCGCATTTTAATGCTGATTTTAAATATATAAGTTTCATCAAGTTTAGTCTTAACCATCAAAAGTTACAAGCCTGAGAATATTTGCCTTATTTCAGAAAATTTCAAGCTCCTATTTATATAAATGTGGAATTTTTTATTTTTTGACAGAAGGCAGATCACGGATGCTTTTTTATTTATTTGTTTGTTTTTTTGTTGTTTTTTCCCAGGGGTGATCGTATTGACCCAGTAGTCCTAGAATGTTGCGAGAGGACTCATTCTAACGGAAATGAGAAGTTCTAGTGCCCTTTTTAAGTGACCAAAATAATTGAAGGGCACCTAGGCCCCTTCCCACGCTAATTATTTCCCCAAAGTCAACGGACCAAAATTCTGAGATAGCCATTTTATTCATCGTAGTCGAAAAACCTTAGAACAATGTCTTTGGGGACCACTTACTCTCCCACAGTCCCCGTGGGAGGGGCTACAAGCTACAAACTTTGACCAGTGCTTACATATAGTAATGGTTATTGAGAAGTGAACAGACATTTTCAGGGGGATTTTTTGGTTGGTGGGAGGGGTTGAGAAGAGGGGATATGTTGGGGGAACTTTCCATCGAGGAATTTTTCATGGGGGAAGAAAATTTCTATGAAGGGAGCACAGGATTTTCTAGCATTGTTTAAAAAAAATGAAAAAATAAATATGAAAAAGTTTTTTACAACTGGAAGGAAGGAGCAGCATTAAAACTTAAAACGAACAGAAATTAATACACATATGAGTGGCTCACCTCCTTCTAATACTTCGCTCTTTAAACTAAAGTATTTTTAGTAATCTACTATTTAATCTACGGCTTTTGTGATTCAGGGGTCATTCTTAATAAATTGGGACAAAATTTTAGCTTTAGTGTAAAGAACGAGGTACTGACGAGGGGGTGACCCCCCCCCCCCTCATAATTGTAATAAAAACATGAGAATACAAAAGTTCGTTACGTAAGGTAATTTATAAGTTACGTATATCTTTTACTAACAAAAAAATTGGTAAAAAATTAAAAGTTTCTAGTTGACTTTTCAAGTAACCAAAAAATAGGAGGGCAACTAGGCTTCCTCCACCATTCCTTTTTTTCTCAAAATCATTCGATCAAGACTATGAGGAAGCCATTTAGCCAAAACAAAAAAAAATATGCAAATTTCATTTTAATTATTCCTCTGCGGAGAGCCAAAATCAAAACATGTATTGATTCAAAAACGTTCAGAAATTAAATAAAAAAACAAGATTTTTTTAAACTGAAAGTAAGGAACGACACTAAATTTAAAACGAACAGAAATTACTTCGTATATGAAAGGGGCTGCTTCCTCATCACCGTCCCACTCTTTACGCTAAAGTTTTTACTGTTTTAAAAAGTATAGTCGAGAGAAAGAGTCAAACCTTAGCGTAAAGAGCGGGGCGTTAATGAGGAAGCAGCCCCTTTCTAATACGAAGTAATTTCTGTTCGTTTTAAATTTTAATGTCGCTCCTTACTTTCAGTTAAAAAAACTTGTGTTTTTATCTAATCAATTTAAAAGGCCTCTGAGTTCCTTTGGCTTAAAACTGCGAAGCAACAACCACGTGGTTGCAAGCATTGGCAATAAAAAGATTTTTCAAATGACAGTTAGAATATGCACGGTAAAAGTTGAGAGATTCCTCTTAAAATGTTTTGTATATTTTTTCTTTTGTTTTGCTGTGAAATGGGAACCCAAATGCACAGATGTAAGTGGATGTAAGTTTTTTTGAATGGTGATACAAGCCCAGGTTATTGGGATTCATTCTAATTTTGTTGATTTTTTTTGTAAAAAATTATATCTCCATTGAAACAAAAAATGAAAATAGACCTCTTTCATAAATGTTTTCAAACCTTACAAGTAAAGAGAGGGAATAGAGACAAGAGATTGAACGTAGCTCTCAAGACCCATGTTTTGGGATGTAGCAGTGGCGGTTCTAGGCCTGGACAAGGGCGTCTGCCCTCCCCCCAGTTTCTCCGATATCTGACATTAAATTCCTTTTATATTTTTACACTTTTCAGATTCCTTGCCCCCCCTCCGGATTATGATGCCTTAAACCGCTAATGGGCCATAGATTCGTTTCCGAATTAATTGTTTTGGTCAATCCACCAACAAATTCAAGTTCATACGAAATCATCACCATCAGAGGGAGGGGGTGAAGGTGTGAGTTTGGTGTGAGGTTCACCTGAACTGAGCTAGAAGGTGAACAGATGTCCAATCTTTTTTATTTGTTTAATATGTGAGCCGAATTATCACTGAATTTACCGTACATGGGATTTTTTTTGTAGATGGACAATATCAAGGGGGGATTAAAAATGATACAAACGGGGGGTTTAAAAGATAAAATGTAGCGTAAAAACCATAAATTTGATCTAAGAAATTTTAGGAAATACCAGAAGAATTTCAAATTTTGGGTGGGGGGATAGAGCTCTTGAACTCTCCTCCCCTCCCCCGTATATGTGCCTGCTTCCAGCTTAAAAATGGACTTTATGGGCAAATATTGTTGTGAATACCATACCTATTAGGGAAAAAAGAGTAAAAAGAGGTTCTCGTAAGGAATCATCTACTAAATCTCTAAATAATATTGCTAAGTGAATCATTTCAGGGAGCTCTATTGTTTCTAAATATTTTTTCGAAAAATCCTAGGATTTCATGTAGTCTCCTCAAGATTAAGGAAATACAACCGAGATTCATAAGAACTAGTTGCAAACAAAAGCAGATCATTAATCGAAAGGCAGACTATTAATTCTACCTGTAACCCATTTATAGGGTTATGTCAACAACCGACTAAAGAATGTCCTCTTTGTAAGACATCAATCAACTATTAGGCCCTCCTATTACGAACTGATCGGCAGGTAAGTGTTTACTGTTACACTTTTCGTATGGTCAATGGAATCTTAAATCGATGAACTTTTGCATAAATTTTGTACCTCCTGACGACGCCAAGGTCTTTGGCGTAGGGTTACACCTATCTCGCTGATGTCTTGTTAAGCTCTACTTTCACTGTTATCAGTGGTAATGCTGGCGCTGATAATGGTTCTTTTGAAGTGTATTCAGTGATATTTTTCAGGAATAGATTACAGAAACCATTATTGACTAGGATTATTTCACAAGCTATGAGCATTCATTTCCAAAGGTAGGCTAAATCACGAGGGAATTACCATATACTTTTTATTTGGCATATTAATTAACTAAAATTTTACCATAAGGGTAAAATTCTAGTTAATTAACTTCTTGCTATCTCAGAAAGGATTTAGGTGAGGAAAATGAAAATTTCAGGGATGAATCTACAGACTAAAGTATGTCCCGGGAAGGTATTTTGAAGCAACTACCTCCACTCCTTCTCCCTCTAGAGGGCCCTGATCTTTGATTACCTTTAAAAATATGTGTGTTATATTATCTTGTGACGAAACTAAGCATTTATCTTTATTCCTTATTTTTAACATAATTCCGTCTAATGTTGTTGCTATGAAAGCGCTTCAAAATTTAACTTGATGTAGTTGGGGAAACTTGGTTTTAAAGTTCATTTTTTTTTCATTTGCTTCTAACTCGAGTAATTTTTAGCAGTTTCTGCCGTCGTTATAAAAAAAATAGACTGTATGGGGAAACAGATGCAAGAATCTGGGGACGTAGCACTGGCATTTTATTTGGGGGGGGGGGGCAAAAGGGCCCATATCCGGGTATTAAAGGGGTATGGGCTATTTAATCATTTTTTTGAAAAATTATTTGGGGGGAGGCAACTGCCCCCTTCTCCCAAACAGACGCCACTGGCAGGAATATGAAAATTTTAAAGAATTTAGCCAAAGCAAGTGAAATCTGGATTAAATTAAATTTGGTTGTAAATGAACATTTAATGGGACTTAGGGGACCTACTAAAACAATTCCTGGTAACAAACTACGAAAAGAACGACAGACGCGGTGTTTCTATAGTAACCATAATTCTTGAAAATGGAATACTGTATATATATATATATATATATATATATATATATATATATATATATATATATATATATATATATATATATATATATATATCTATATATATATATATATATAGCCTATACCAATTCAGGGTATATATTTGCACGTTAGTGAGTATATGTGTATGTATGTGTATGTGTATGTATATGTATATGTATGTGTGTATGTATATATGTGTGTATGTATATGTGTGTGTATGTATATGTATATATATATATATATATATATATATATATATATATATATATATATATATATATATATATATATATATATATATATATATGTATATATGTAAGCCCTATAGATAGGTAGAGTAGCTCCATAGGAGGCTTAGGCCAAGTAGGACCTTGTCCCAGTGGGGCCCATAATAGAAACTGGGAAACCCTCCCCTGGGGGTCATAATTTCAGGTGGAGGAGGAAGAAGGCCCCTCAAATGTACACTCAGCAGGGCCAACTGCCGTGTTAACGCGTCAGATGAGTTACAAACCTTCTCCCAGTAATGGGTTAAATTGCATGGTGAAGCAGAACACCATCGTGGGAGGATCCTCTATAGGAGGACAACTGCGGCAGGGCGTAAGATCCAGATTTATGGACAACGGCCTCTGTAAAGGGCTGCCTCGACCCTTTCGGGGTACCTGCAAGACTGGGAAACTTGCGGTCAATTTTTCCCACTTGAGGAGTGGCGCCCCTCGAGGAAATTATAGCCTAGTAAACAACACAGCACTCGTACGGGATTCTGATTATTGGATAATTTTCTGGGCTTGGTTTGTTTTGATGGGCGTTTTCGGGCTGAAAAACCTCTTCCTAGCTAATTTATCTACTATGGGCTGCCTCCCCGTAGTAGCATAATATTTGTAGGCATGAATATATAATGAGTCGGAGGTAATAGGCTTGGGACTGTCTGTGCAGGATTTCGACTCTTGTTGATAGAAGAGCATCGCCAAGTGCTGAAAACCATGTTGTGACCAAGATGGGCCCAGGATTGCACTAAGCCTCCAACTTTCTGGAGGTCCCAGGGACTTCTTGCTGTCCGGTTCTAAGCCGGCTTAAGCGCTTCGGTGTAGACTTGAGAAGATATGTTGGTCCCCATCCTGCACTGGTATCCGGGATCACTGCTTTTCTTGAGGCCAAAATAATTTCAAAGATTTAAAGAACATGAAAATTGGAACTTGGAATGTTACGACGTTAAAAAATGACTATCGCATCGACATTTTGACTGACGAATTCAGACGGTTTGAACTGGATTTATTAGGAGTTTCAGAAACTCATATCCCAGGGGTAGGAAGCATGAAATTAGGTGACATAGAATTTGTTTACTCAGGAAGGAAGGATGGGGTACATAGACAGGGAGTAGGGCTTATGATGAATAAGGAAGCTGCTAAGTCTTGTTTAGGCTGGGAAGGTATTAATAATAGAATACTAATTGCTCATTTTATGACTAAAAAGTTTAGGGTATCAGTTATAGTAGTATATGCCCCCATTGAACCAACTGATGGAGATACTAGTGACTCAGATGAATTTTACTTACAGTTACAGGAGCAAATAGACAGGGTACCAGGTAGAAATATGGTGTTTTTGCTAGGAGATTTTAATGCCCAGGTTGGTAGAAATAGGGATAGATGGTATCCTAGCCTAGGTAATTTTGGTGTAGGAAAAGAAAACAGTAATGGCTATAGGCTTTTGCAATTTTGTAGGTATAACAACCTAGTTATAACCAATACGGTGTTTGGTCACAAAATGGCCCATAAGTTGACATGGTATTCACGTGATGGTAAGACAGCAAACCTTATTGATTATGTTATTGTAAACAGAAGACTAGCAGGATCAATACAAGATACTAGGGTGTATAGGAGTGCCGTTATTGATGTTAAAAGTAAAGATCACCATCTAGTAGTGTCTAAGGTTAATTTAAAGCTGAAATTTCGGAAGAGTAACTCCCTCCCGGAAAGTTATGATGTTGGTAGACTTCAGGATGAAAATTTGAGAAAAAAATTCCAGGAACAGTTGAGTACTAAACTTGAGGGTTTAAAATTTGACAATGTGGAAGATGGATGGAATAATTTCAGAAAAACAATTTGTGAAGTTGCTGATGGTGTCCTAGGGAAGAGTGCTAAGACAGCAACTAGGAATATTAGTGAAAAAGCTTTAGGTTTAATAGAGAGTAGAAGGGGTTTGTATAAGAATTATCTGAGCGATAGGTCGTATGAAAACAAAAGGAATGTAAAGAAAGTGGAGAAAGCATTAAAATATGAACTAAGGAGATGTGAAATGGAGGCGATGGATAAAATTGCTGAGGATCTGGAAGATGCGGCTAGACGGCATAATAGTAAAATATTATACTGGCATGTTAATAAATTGAAAGGGAGTAGCCGATCCGGACTAGTCCCAGTTAAAGATAGAAATGGGGTCACAATTAGTGATAAGGAAAAAGTTAAAGAAAGATGGGTGGAACATTTTGAGAATGTGCTAAACCGAGATACAGTTGCAGGAAAAGATATAGATGAAAATGAAAAAGTTTGTGATACCTTGGATGTGAAGGAAGATTTGTTTAGTGAGGAAGAATTAGCGACAGTACTAGAAGGATTAAAAAATAATAAGGCCCCAGGTGCTGATAGTATGATTAATGAGTTCCTTAAATATGGTGGCTCTGAGGTTAGGAATAAGCTACTGAAGATTATGAACATGATTTTTGAAAAAGGGGAAGTACCCAATGATTTTAGGAAAACCTTAATTAAACCACTGTATAAGAAAGGTGACAAGAGTGAATGTCGGAATTATCGAGGCATTAGTCTGGTCTCTGTAGGTAGCAAATTACTGAGTAATATGATACTTTTTAGACTGAGACATGCTGTAGACAAAGTTTTAAGGGAAGAACAATGCGGTTTTAGAAAAGGTAGAGGATGTGTCGACCATGTTTTCACTCTTAGGTTAATAATTGAGAAGTCCCTTCGTTGTCAAACACCTTTGGTCCTTAGTTTTATCGATTATGAGCAAGCTTTCGATTCTGTTGATAGAACAGCGTTAACAAAGGTCTTATCGTTATATGGTATACCAGAAAAATACATTAAAGTGATTTGCGCTATGTACGAGAATAATACTGCTGCGGTTAAGGTAGGAAATGAGGTTAGCAACTGGTTTTGTATTAAATCAGGAGTTAAGCAGGGTTGTGTTCTATCCCCCTTTATATGGATCATTTTGATGGACTTCGTCTTAAGGAGCACAGGAAAGGCAATTGGAGACCATGGAATCAAATGGGGAGGAAGAACGCTCCTGGACTTAGATTATGCTGATGATTTAAGCATATTAGATGAAAGTGTGAGCAAAATGAATGAATTTTTAGAGGTTTTACGAGTTCAGGGTGCTAAAATAGGCTTGAAAATTAATGTTAAGAAGACTAAGTCACTAAGGTTAGGAATAAGTGAAGATGAACAGGTGACCTTAGGTAACGAAAAGATTGATCAGGTTGGGAGCTTCAGTTACTTTGGTAGTATTATTGGTAAAGATGGTGGGAGCAGTGAAGATGTTAAAAGTAGAATAGCTAAAGCTCAGAGTGTTTTTTCACAGTTAAAAAAAGTTTGGAAGAATAGAAAGATAAGCCTACAAACCAAGATTAGAATATTGGAAGCTACAGTGATGACAGTGGTCAAATATGGCTCTGAAGCATGGACACTCCGAAAAGCAGATGAAAATTTACTAGATGTTTTCCAGAGAAATTGCCTACGGATTGTTCTGGGTACCCGGCTGACTGACCGTATTTCAAACAGTAGGTTGTACGAAAAGTGTGGTTCAATCCCGCTTTCTGGGGCTATAATGAAAGAAAGGTTGAGATGGCTAGGCCACGTTCTACGGATGAAGGATGACAGATTACCGAAGATTGTCCTTTTTGGCCAACCGTCTGGGGCTACACGGAAAGCAGGTCGTCCTTGTCTGGGTTGGGAGGATGTCATAAATAAGGATTTGAAGGAAATGGGAACTTCCTGGGAGGGTGTAAAGAGGGAGGCTTTAAATAGATTAGGTTGGAGGAGGAGCGTGCGTAGCTGTGTTGGCCTCAGGCGGCTTGGTGCTGCAGTGAGTTATTAGTAGTAGTAGTAGTAGTATATATATATATATATATATATGTATATATATATATATATATATATATATATATATATATATATATATATATATATATATATATATATATAAAACTTCCCATTTACGGTGGTTCGAAATATATTATTTTTTATATCTAAAACTAACCAACTTATAAAAAGTTACGAGCCTAGGAGAATTCATCCTAAAAGATGTGCTCTTGATGTAATTTGCATCATATTCAGCATGTCCCTATGCTGCCAAAACACGGAATTTTACTTTATTTCCAAAAAATATGATAGCGGGCAAGCACCTATCCTGTAGATCTTGAAATGAGAAAATAATAAACGAACTCAAAAAGGTATTGAAAATAGTCCCCAGTCCTTATAAGTGCTGACCCTACCCTCCAAGATAAATACTCTTATTTGTACCTGCTATAAATAAGATATGTTTTGCACTAAAAAGTGTCAATTTTAGCGAAAAAAGGTGACTGTGTGTTAGATGAGTTATAAAAATGTTAGAACTTTTTAAAGTTTTCGGAACTATTTTTTTGTTTTACAAAATTGTATTTTGCCCAAAATATTTTGCGAAAGAATCAGTGAAAGCCCACCACCCAGCCAAGTTTAATTCCAACCACCATAATGCATAAATGTGTCGTGGCCGGACCGTCAAAATTGGCCTTTTTGGCGTTGCAGCCAGGTTCTGTGGAGAGCAAGTATAGACCGTTTAGAAGATGATCGGGTTTATTTAAGGACTGGAATTGTCTTCTGATATGGCCATAATAAAAAAAAACTTTTGTTTACCGGGACATAGTCTACTTACGCTGCAACATCGAAGTAGAAATGAAACGAAGCAATAAGTTCATTGGTATAAGCTAAAAGGTAAAACAGGTACTTACACAGGACATGCCGAATTTTGCTTCAAGAGTGACCCAGTATTTTAAAGAGGTGGGGTAAAACTTCGAAAAAAGTTTCAAAAATACGCAAATAATATATTACAAGTAAATATAAGTTCTAAAATGGATCTCAGATTCGGACCTTTCGGAAAGTTTGTCTCTTTGATGATTTATTTCTTAATGGTAAAAAAAAAAAAGATATTTTCAAAAATCATGAGATGCTGGTTGTGGCTCGAACGGCCTGATATTTAAATTAGCTTTTAAACTTTGCCACCTGTCCCCTAACATTTTTTGAAGTATTTCTCTTTCCCTGAAAAGTTTTTATGGGTAGACTACCCATAATTGTTTGTTTACCTGGCATCAGGTTCCTCTTCAGAAGCGGCTTGCTTTGTTACCAATTGTAAATGAGCATATTAGCTACTCATTTACTCTTAAATCTGTTTACTGTCATAGCAGCCACTAATAGTGCAAGAGGAAATGCTATTTCCTAATGTGTTAGGCAGTTCAAAACAACATGCTATTCCACACAAGAATCTGAAAAGTAAATGTTAGCTACTGCCAAAGCGGTGGAAAATTATGCTACACAAGGTATATACGTAAGAAAAGAGATTGGGCCCCCGCCCTCAAATCTCAAGATTTTACAGTTTCATATAATTTTCTTTATTTAAAGCAAAGTGTTTGTGCTTTTTGTTCTTTCTAAATAGACCCCCTCCAAATGTGGGTCCTCGCAGGAGCCATAATCCCATTTCAAAGATATACCCCTCCTCTTTTTGTTGAGATAGGGTCAAGATATCATTCTCAAATGAGATCTTTTTGTATGAGAATTTTGTATTCAAAAACGATACATAATTTTCCATATTTCAGGGGGAATGGGAGTTCATTGCAAAAATCAAATATGAGGGCTCTGGGCCTCCGTTGGCCTAAAAGTGCCAGAGAAGAGCTTCTAGTAAAAGGAAAATGCTAGAAGAAATTGTTATTGACCTGGAAGTGGAACTCGTGATCCTTGGGTAGCTAGCCGAAGCAAATAGCAAGCCACTAAGACTCACCACAGTACATTCAGAAGCCATAATATACAAGTGTATATGAAAATATGCGAACAAGCCTAAGGCCAATATTACTAATAGAATGAAAGTGCTACAAAAATTGCTCTTTTAGAAGAGTTTATCCCATTAGTCTTTGGTAACTAGTTAGTCGAAGCTTATATAGTCGTATGCTCCCAACTTCCTTTCCGCAGTTTTTATGAAAGTATGCACGACTTCAAACATCAATCTTCTCCCTTAACTAATCATTTTTTGTTCTTGATGCAAATTATATATGATTAGTTCTTTATTATCAATCCTTTCACATGTTGATGTATATTATGACTAGGCAATCTGTCTAATCAGTATGATTATTCAACTCATCTGAAGAAGCTTGACTTGCATTCATATTCCGGCGATAAAAATGAAGGTCTGGAGTGACACATTTTTCCTTGTTCTCTTTTCCTCATATTCATTTACATTGTTTTCTATGATGAAACGCTTTCAAGAGCCCACGTTTTCCCCCTCCTCTCTGTGCTTAAGCATTGGAGCATTTACATATAAGGGGACAAAGACAACAATCCAAATTTTGGAGAGGGGTGAAAATATTATTGGATAGAGTTCCAATGTAAATATAGGAAATAAGTTGTCCCATCGACTCCCTCCCATTTCGCACAAAGCGCATGCTGGATTTGTCCCCAAATGGTTTTATGGCTGAATATCTGCTAATTTAAAACTAGTCTTAGAGATGCAAAAAGGATAACAGAAAATAGCTTATTATTTTCCATTTTTTTAAGTGCTTCGGTTTTCTCAAGCCCCTATCAAATTTGCAGAGCTAAGCAATGTTCTAACAGGAGTCAAATTTTGCTTCGGCTCGGCAGTTTTCATATAATGGACGTATATTCTCTTCCCTTCTGTTTCGGATCAGAGTTGAAAGATTTTTTTTCAGATGTGTAAGTCATATCGAAATTAAGCAAAAGCTTCTTATTTCGAAAAAAAAAACATTGATGTTATTATATTGCTATATTGTTATTCATATATTCGAAAAGGTTCCTTTTTGGACTTCAAAGGATCCCAAATATTTCTCATTCAAATAGTGACGTTAATTGGTAATAATTGCTACATAAGTTGAAGGTGTTGTTTCTCCAGCGTGCAAAATTGCGTTAAAACTGAAAATATAATTTTGGTATTTTCTTAGATAAACATTCAGTTCCTTTTGTTTTTGTTTTTTAATCCGAAAAGACTTCTCTTTCAGTGACACATTCCAGTCTCAATTGGGGCAAAACCTGGTCGCCAATGCTTGACCAGCGTTAACTTAGTTTTAGTAGAAAAACAACATGACCTAGGAGGTGGGTGATTACCCGACCCGAAAGCGTCAGGTGCTGCTCGAGTCCCCTTTACTTCTTTTAATCTGATCGTAGTTGATCCCAGTCTTTTCAGGCTGGGATCTGGGAAACCAGTTTAAACTAGCTGACAGAGCTTCCTAACCTGGTCAAAAATTTATTAGAATGCACCACTAGCTAAAATTTGGTTGTTCATTGTTGAATTCTTTGATGTTGAGTTAACAAGATTTTCCGGGGGTAAACGCCTAGAACCATTAGACATCCAGTCAAAATATTCACTTTGTTTTCTTTAAAGTTCACTGTCTTTTACATTTTTTCATTTGTTATCCTCTTCATTGCTTCTATCCGCAAGTATGACTGTGAACAATACTGAAGCTCGGGCATTAATCAAATGAAAAATATAACGATGCGTTGTATCATTCATCAATCGAAACAGTCTCGCAAAAAGATCATTAGACAATCTATCCTACGGGTTGTTACCTTATAACATGTGTTTTATCGTAATATTTGCCTCTACATTGGTCATTAACCTTTGTGTCATGAGTATGCTTTTACCTGAATTACGGAGCAAGTTTCTCCATTGCTGATGAAAGGCAAACGGTTTTTATGCTACTTTCTAACAAAGGCACTACTCAGGCGCAGACGCTAAATTCATCAGGTCTGTAAAACAAAACAGAGAAGGTCATAATACGCCAATCAATTGGCACGAAAATCCCAGAAATCCCATTTTAGCATTTGTGCCTAAATGCGGAAAATCTGAAGTCAGAAAACAATTCTTACTTCACCATATCAGAATAATTGTAGCTAACACATTTTGCATGCAGACCTGCTGTACTTTACCCCCCCCCTCCCCCCAATGTGCAAATATATAGCCCAAATTTGTATCCAAAGTATTAAATTTTGTATCATACTTAGGTATATTTTATTAGGATTAACCTAACTTCACTTATTGAGCTGCAGGGGTATATTCCTAAAATTACGCATCCTTAATGCCGTGTGATCATTTAACAGAAGATCTCAATAAAGAATTTTATAAAGAGTTATAATTCTTTTAATTATGCTCAAATAAAAACTTTTACAGACTGTAATCTACATTCTAGTCTTTCATGTGCCAATTTAGTCAAACCATGCTTTAAGTTGATACAGACATTAATTTGAAGGATATGTGTTTCTACCTTAAATAATAAAATCTATCATCAAACCCTTGTTAAGTCATCAATTAAAATTGTATTTAGATGAAAAATGAAAGGTTTTATCTGTCCTTCATTTTGTAATGTAGTATGAAGGTGAAGCGCAACCAAAAAACATTGTCTTGTAAGAAAGTTGACTATATGAATATTAAATGCCTCCAAATTACAAGATAAGAATAATTAAATAGCTTAGATAACTTAATTAGCGTCATGGAAAAAGAGAAATATGCAAAAAGCTAAGAGGAGTTGTAAAAAATTACTCAAAAAAGGGTCTCAAATTTTGATGCACACCACTTCTTGCTTTGTGTTAAAAACTAAATAAAGTTTTTGTTATGTTGTAATGAATTTATCGTGTTGTAACTTGAGCGTAGCAGTGTTTTAACGCCACCGTGGTTTTCCGCCATCTTTTAATTCAGGTAGGTCAGAATAGACATAGATATGATATAGACATAGATATAAGAACAGACATAGAAATAGACATAGACATAGACACAGATATAGACAAAAACATAGACATGGATACAGACATAGACATAGACTAACCTAACCTGTCTATTCTGACCCAACTAATCCTCTTGATGATGCAAGATTTCCTGGGTGGTGGAAAACATACGGTGGCGGAAAACCGTGGTGGCGTTAAGACACCCACTCCAACTTGAGATTCATAGGAGTCCTTTTTTCATTTTCTGTAGATTGGATTTTTTTGGGAATGATATTAAATTTAATTTTTCAGGTAAACTTTACGAGGTATAAATTTAAATTAAACAATATTATTTATGTCAGGATTAAAAATTGTTGAAAAAGTTTCTCTAACATACAAATAGCAATACAAACTATGGATTCTTGTAGAAAAAAGATAAAAAAAAAGATGTAAAATATTATTTTGTTTCCATAAAAAAAGACTGTCAATAAAAAACGAAAAGAAATTAATTTAAAAAAGTTTTTCGACAAAATTAGTTTTTCAAAAAAAAGTAAAGAGCCCCCTTAACCCGAAAATGAGTAGAAATATATTCAAACAATATCCCAAGCATAGAACTACCATAAATCACCATCAATAAATAAATGACACCAAAAAGGAACAGAAATTACAATAAATAAGCGAGTCAAAGACAAAACGAGCCAAAACTAACATGAGTAGGGATGGCAATCCCCATACCTTTTCAAGGCTAGAACATAATTTGCACTTAACTGAAAACAAAATACATTTTAAATATTTTTACTTTTTTTACTTTAATAAATAAGAAATTATCAAAACTTTAAGGAATAAATATCGTTTTATGTATATTAAATTAACTATCCACGGTCATTTATTTTGTTTTTACTAAAGTGCAGATTATGTTCTGGTCTTGAGAAGACATAAGGGTTGTCAACCCTACTCATGCTAATTTTTACTCGTTTTGAGTTTGACTCGCTTATTTATTGTAATTCCTGTTCGTTCTGAGTTTCATTTATTTATTGATGGGGATTTATGGTAGTTTTACGCTGAGTTTCATTTATTTATTGATGGGGATTTATGGTAGTTTTACGCTCGGAAGGCTATTTGACTTTAGTTCTGTTCATTTTCGGCCTAGTGGAGCTCTTTACTTTTCTTTTTGAAAACTCGTTTTATGGAAAAGTTTTTTTTTTATATTAATCAAAATGAAGAGTGGCGTTACAACTTGAAACGAATAATATAGTCCTGTATACAAGGGAGATTGCCCTTCCTCAAAAGATTCTACTCTATTCACCAAAGTTTAGCTTATTCCTTATGGAGTATATAATTAGTATCCGTAGCGTGTTGAAATGTTGAATGTAAGCTTCACAACATTATCTAATCGAGGTGCAACCTTAATTATGTCAG
The DNA here is from genome assembly GCF_032884065.1 of Artemia franciscana. Taxonomy (NCBI): domain Eukaryota; kingdom Metazoa; phylum Arthropoda; class Branchiopoda; order Anostraca; family Artemiidae; genus Artemia; species Artemia franciscana. The sequence goes on from NC_088873.1 coordinate 34,336,539, forward strand.
ATTTATCATAAATTTAATGAATATACTGCACAATGATAGTAAAATTCTTTGTTTTACTTTATGGAATCCAGGTACACCTTGGGAAAACAAAAATAGGATTATATTCCATTGGTAAACTTGAAACAAATTACTTTTTAAATCTGACAAATTTTGATATACTTACTAAACTTAAAGTCAACTTTTTTTTGAACTACAAATTTCAGTAAAATTTGGAAAAAATTCGCAGATCAAAAAATTTTACTCTTTTCATAAATAATATTACAAATATGCCAAATCTCCCAAAACCCTCAAAAAAGTTTGCAACTTAAATAATATTTAGTATTTTGCATCGATATATCTGGTATAAGTTATGAGTCAGCTTTTACTTCATTCTGGTAAAAAAAAATAAACTAATAATCTTAGCAAAGTTTGTTAACAAAAGTAAATATTGATGATTAAATTGAAAAATTGCAAAAAAGTGCCGAAATCTGAGCTCTCATATAGTTTCAGTTACTACGCTTAAAACCCTTGCTATCAGAAATAGTTGAGTTGTCAAGAATCCGGCAGTAACCCCTGAGGTTGACTAGGCCTAGGGCAGAAAAGGCAGGTTCAGTTACGGAAAATGCTTCTTTTATGTGGGATTGCCATGTATCTAAAAAAAAATAGGCCAATCAACATGTAGTAACCCCTGAGGTTGACTAGGCCTAGGGTAGAAAAGGAGGTTCAGGTACGGAAAATGCTTCTTTTATGTGGGATTGCCATGTATCTAAAAAAATTAGGGCAATCAACATGCAGTAACCCCTGAGGTTGACTAGGCCTAGGGCAGAAAAGGTGGGTTCAGTAGCGGAAAATGCTTCTTTGCGTGGGATTGCCATGTATCTAAAAAAAAAAAAAAAAACTAAGGCAATCAACATGTGGTAACCCCTGAAGCTAACTAGGCCTAGGGTAGAAAAGGAGGTTCAGTTACGGAAAATGCTTCTTTTAAGTGGGATTTCCATGTATCTAAAAAAAATTAGGGCAATCAACATGTAGTAACCCCTGAGGTTGACTAGGCCTAGGGCAGAAGGAGGTATACAAGACCCACAAAGTATTTCATGACGAAAATTGACTTGTGTCTCTTAATATTGAATTCTTCATTACAAGCTGGGATTATTAGCAGTTCCTTACAAGGAGGTGTGCGCGAAATATAACACAGTCTGCCATTGTGGAAGAAGTGTGCCACGCCCATTGGTATACGTTGCACTCCGAGATTGTACACCAGGTCATGGAAAGTGCCTAGCCCCTTGAATAAATTCAAAATATAGTCTTGGCTCGAAGTCTGCAAGCTGAATAGTCACGTTTCTGATTAGTTTATTTTTGTCATTATTATTATTAATTAGGAACTTGTCTGTTAAACAGAACATTCTCAAGAAGTGAAGTTAGATAATCGTAATGAAATACATTAGTTTATACAATGCTTTACTTTATATTATTGCAAAATTCGGGTTAAATAGCGGAAATTGTTTTTAAAAATTGAAAAAAAAATCCTTTCAGTTTTATTGGTCGTATGTTATTGGTCTTTCTTCTTTTATATTTTGCTGAGGACGGCCCTTGGGCGTAGGGTCGAAATAGTCATTCAAATTAGAATTCCACTGTCTTAAGAAAAAAATTCCCTTTGGTTCTTCTTGTTTTTGAGCTTGAAATTTGGGTTATAAATTTGCACATTGGGGGGGATACCTAACCGAATCTAATCTAACATAAAACAGCCCATCCGAACCCCCTCCTAATGTGTTAAATATATAGACCAAATTATACAAGTCGAATGCATTCTGTGACGCGTCATATACGTAATGTTAGAGAATGTTCTGTTTAATAGATAAGTATCATTAGTTTTTTTTTTTTTTTTAGAAGGACAAAACGTGCTTCGATACTTAGGGTATTTTGAATCCTAGCACATAAATTACGCATTCCAAGATCGTTTTTAATTTGCTTCTTACTCAAGGTTTAGTAAGGAATTTCGCTATATCATTTCCGAAAAAAAGAAGAAAATATGAGAGCAAGGGCAACACTTAATCCAGGGTGGGGCCAGTATCTACGCCTAAATTAATAACAAGATCATATTTCAAAGAGATATACTATCCTGACTTTTTTTTTAATTGTTACTGCATTGCGCAATGCCCCGGACTTGCATGTTTTCTTTTGTTTTTATTGTTTTTTTGTTGTTGTTATTTTCGAATGAGAAACTGATTAAAAGATTTACCTAAAATGGTGTAATGGTTAAAAGTCCAGTTTATCTTGTTAAGTGTACATTGTGTATCATTCAGAATCCTTAACGGATTACATAAAAAAAAACTAGTTATTCTAACTGAAAGTAAGGAGCGACATTAAAAGTTAAAACGAACAGAAATTACTCCGTATATGAAATGGGTTGTCCCCTCCGCAATCCTTCGCTCTTTACGCTAAAGTTTGACTCTTTACCACAAATCTGCTTTTTAAAACAATTAAAAGCTTTAGCATAAAGAGCGAGGGATTGCGGAGGGGACAACCCATTTCATATACGGAGTAATTTCTGTTCGTTTTAAGTTTTAATGTCGCTCCTTACTTTCAGTTAGAAAAACTAGTTTTTTTTTATGTAATTTCTGAACGTTTTTAAATTAATGCATGTTTGATTTTGGCTCTCCACACATAAATTATTAAAATGAAATTTACATTTTAATTCCTTTTTTGGCTAAATGGCTTTCTCTTAGTTCTGATCAGACGATTTTGAGAAATATGGGATGGGGAAGGAGGCCTAGTTGCCATGCAATTTTTCGGTTACACAAAAAGGCAACTATAAATTTTAATTTTTTAACGAATTTTTTTATTAGTAAAAAATATACGTAACTTAAGAATTAACTTACGTAACAAACTTTTATATTCTTAAATTTTTATTATGTATATGAGGGGGTTTGTACCCTCGTTAATACCTCGCTCTTTACACTAAATCGTAAGTTTTGTGCCGATTCTTTAAGAATGACCCCTGAATCAGAAAGGCCGTAGAATAAATAGTTGAAATTTCTAAAAATACTATAGCATAAAGAGCGAGGTATTTATCTCCTCCTAAATACCTCGCTCTTTATGTTAAAGTATTTTTAGAACCCCTCATATGCGTAATAATCTCTGTTCGTTATAAGTTTCAATGGTACTCCTTACTTTCAATTGAAAGAATTTTTCCATGTTTATTTTTTCATTGTTTTTTTTTATAGTAATTTTAGAAAATCCTGCGCCCTTTTCATTGAATTTCTGTTCCCCCATGACATATTTCTCCAAGGAAAGATCATCCCACATAGCCCCCTCCCCTCAACCCCATCCCCAAACCAAAAACAATCCCCTGAAAACGACTGTACACTTCCCAATAACCATTATTATATGTAAACACTGGTCGAAGTTTGTAACTTGCAGCCCCTCCCCCAGGGACTGTGGGGGAAAAAGTCGCTCTCAAAGACATAGTTATTATGGTTTTTGACTATGCGGAACAAAATGGCTATCGCAAAATTTTGATCCGTTGACTTTGGAGAAAATGAGCGTGGGAGGGGGCCTAGGTGCCCTCCAATTTTTTTGGTCACTTAAAAAAGGCAATAGAACCTTTCATTTACGTTAAAATGAGACCTCTTGCAAAATTCTAGGATCACTTGGTCGATACGATGACCCCTGGGGAAAAAAAACAAACAAATAAACACGCACCCGTGATTTGTCTTCTGGCAAAAAATACGAAATTCCACATTTTTGTAGATAGGAGCTTGAAAATTTTGCTATATGGTTCTCTGATACGCTGAATGCGATAGTGTCATTTTCGCTAAGATTCTGTGACATTTAGGGGGTGTTTTCCCCTATTTTCTAAAATAAGACAAATTTCCTCAGGCTCGTAACTTTTGATGACAAAGACCAAATTTGATGAAACTTATATATTTAAAATCAGCATGAAAATCCGGTTCTTTTGATGTATATTTTAGCATCAAAATTCCGTTATTTAGAGTTTCGTTTACTATTGAGCCGGGTCGCTCCTTACTACAGTTCGCTACCACGAACTGTTTGATATTTGTCTTTTGGGGACATTTCACAAAAATTAATTTTGGGTAGATTTTCAGAAGCATATTTAAAAAACAAGAGAATTATTTTGAGATGATATGCGCTCCAGAAAACATTATTCGGTATGCTTGAATATTCCGAAAGAAAATCGTGACACTTGGGTGGGCTTCATCCAAGCAAGGTCTTGGCTGTTAATTCTCGTTACGTCTTTTTATTAAATATAGGTGGCTACTCTTGGTAGAAGGGGGAGCCTCAAGACCCAGTCTTCCTAATTTATACTTCACTCGTTATAATCATTTATACTATTCATTATTTTTCTCGTGGAATTTGCCTATTTGTCCGCATTTTAAAATCCACCTTATTCGTTTATTCTCATGAGTTTATTAAGAGTGATTAGATCATATGAAGGTAACCCATTAGCTCACTGATTTTGGTTATAGGATGGAGCTTGTCAAAATAGATCTTAAAATTGGAAGATATCTTTTAAATATGTTTTAAGAATGTTTAATGTCCAACGTATAATCAGGTTAATATGTAATTCATTTGGAAATCATTTTGTGAAAACATGAATCTTCGGAAGCTCCCCTCTCCCCGAAGGAACCTTAAAGAGGTACTATTAATGTTGACACAAGGATGTATGGAATATTTTCAACTTGATAGCTAAATGTAAAAAGAAATTGAATACAAATTATGTTAAGATTGTCATAGTAACCATTTCATGATAATTTGATAGGCCGAACCGAAACCTTGAAACATTGTTTAATTTTCACAATATCTAATCTATTTTTAATTCAAACTCAAATAGATACTAAAGACAGTGTTCAAAGGGATTCTCTAGTTTTTTATAAGTAAATAAGTAGACTAGAAGGTGATATGAGACACCTTTGTTATACGAGTTATCATCAGCTCAAACCTCACATAGGAGTACTTGGGGCCAAAAGCATTCCAAATAAGATCTACCCCCTAAACCATAGATTTGAACCGATTCCGTTAGATGATTAGATATAGACTTTTAGTGTAAATGCTTTGCTTGGTGAACATAAAGACAGTTTTTTTTTATCTCTTTCGCAAAACAACTTTAATTTAATTTTTTTATTCGGCAAAACAATTTTGTATATTTATACCGACAAATTACTCTTTACTATTGACAATGAAATTAAATTGCAATGGGCTTTCCGAAATATTTACCACGGTCATTAATCTTCAGTCAAATTTATTATAACCATTCCAAGTATTTGTAGGAAGCCCTTGACGACCTTCCCCAACATCGTGACGCATTTAGATCACTTTTTCACACCGGAAAACGGTAGTATGCCAAATGTAAGAAAAAATTATTATGCCATTTTTTAGAAAAGATTGTTCCATTTTGCAGATAAATAAATAAATATAAAGATGTATACAGTCATTGTTCGCTTAAAAAGATAATACTTACTCTAACATAGGGATTAAAATCAAATAAAAACCAACAGTAAAATAGCCCAGGTTTATTATTATTATGTTTGTTTTTCTTTTTTTTTAAATTTTGACCTCGTTTTGATGCTTATAATGTTTTAATTTTAAACTCATGAATAATGCTTGTTATGTTTTTTTTTCTTTTTTTTAGTTCCTTCTTCAAGGTATGGTAGCAAATTTTTACCACGTCATTTCTGTAATAAAAAGTAGAGAATGTGGGTGCAAAGGCAACACTAAGTCTAAGGTGGGGCCAAAACCACCGCAAAAATCAGTTATAAGCCCATATTTCAAAAATTATTTTCTTTTTTTAGCTCTTCATTCCAGGTATAGTAGGAAATTTTTGTCACGTCATCTTTGTAATAAAAAGTAGAGAATATGGGTGCAAGGGCAACACTAAGTCTAGGGTGGGGCCAAAACCAGCGCATAAATCAGTTATAAGCCTATATTTCAAAAAGTGCACCGCCCTGACTTTTCTGAATCATTGTGTCATGCTCCAGATTTACTTGGTCTCTTGCACTTATTTTAATTTTGAGTGAGAAACTGACTGAACGTGTTTCCCAGTATAGTGGTTAAGTTTTCATTTAATGGTGATAAGTATATTTTTGTTACCTTGTTTAACATTTAAGGTTAAGGTAAGAAGTGAGGGTAGTAGCTGCTTTCGTATTAAATCAGGAGTTAAGCAGAGGTTTATCCTATTCCCATATGGATTGGGAATAATCCCAAATGGATTATTTTGATGGACTTTGTCCTAAGGAGCCCGCAAGGACTATGGGAGAGCATGGAATCAAATGGGAAGGTAGTATACTCCTAGACTTAGACTAAGCAGACGAATCTTGTGTCCTAGACTGAAATGTTAGCAAAATAAATGGATTTTTGGAGGTTTTGGGAATTTTGTATGCAAGACTAGGTTTGGAAGTTAAGAAGGTCATGTCACTTAGCCTAAGAAGAAATGAAGGTGAAGAGAGTAATGAGAAGATCAATCAAGTAGATAGCCTTACTTACCTTGGTATTGAACAGTTCGTGGTACCGAAATGTAGTAAGGAGCGACCAGGCTCAATAGTAACTGAGATTCTAAAAAACGATATTTTGGTACCAATATATAAATCAGAAGAATCAGATTCTTATGCCGATTTTAAATATATAAGTTTCACCAAGTTTAGTTTTACCTATCAAAAGTTGTGAGCCTGAGAAAATTTGTCTTATTTTTGGAAAAGGGTGAAAAACCCCCTAAAAGTCATACAATCTGAAGGAAAATAGCACTATCAGGTTCAGCGTATCAGAGAACGCTACTGTAGAGGTTTCAAGTTCATATCTACAAAGATGTGGAATTTTGTATTTTTTTGCCAGAGAAGATCACTGATGCGTATTTATTTGTTTTTGTTTTCCCAGGGGTGATCGTATCGACCCAGTGGTCCTAGAATATCACAAGAGGGCTCATTCTAACGGAAATTAAAAGTTTTTGCTCGAGGATCCTGTAACGCATTGCTGCAAGAAAAGAGTTTTTAGGCATACAAAGTGCACCTACTACCTAGCAGCCTTCCGTTCAAAATAACTTGTCCTAAAAGTGACTCATGTGAAAAATTAATAACTTTTCTATTTAAAACCGTTATATGCCATTAAAATCATTGTTAATTGTTAATTATATTATAATCATATTAAAGGGGGTATACAAATCATATTAAAGGGGTATATAAAAATCATATTATAATCATATTAAAGGGGTTTTAAGATCCTCTTTTTGATAGGTTGAATTCATTAATGACGGATAGCAAACTGACGGGTAAATACATTGGCTGTGAGAAGAGAGATTGGGGTTGAGGCTCCGGTCCAAAGGAGTCTTATTTTTTCTTATTGCCTCTCTGCTTTTCTAGATGTTTGAAAAATTCATCTGATTTTGTTTATTTTGTCTTGGCCTTTTCTCCAATTAGCCAGGGATCGATGGCAATTTGATTTTAATTCAAAATCCGTTAAAATCAAGTTGCCATCAATCTATGGTGGATTGGAGATAAAGCCAAAACAGTGCTTATGGCATGGGAAAACGGCGGGAGTAGCAATGATTCCTCCTTGATTTTTTAGTTAAAATAGAGTTGCCATTAATTCATGGCTAATTGCAGAAAAAGCCAAGACAGTTGATAGTCTGAGTGAGCGGCACAGCTGGCATAAGCCTTTTTCAGGAATGTATAAAAATGATGTCATTTTCCCTTGTTGATAGATAGTCTATCATTCATCCATCCATCCATCTTGGGCCAGATCTAAGGTAGATATTCGTAGAACTTTAGGGATGATCGAGATTTCTGGGTTGATTCATGACATACAATGTTGACTGGAGTTGTGTGCAAAAGAGTGGGGGACTAAGTTTGCTTACACTCACAGGCAAGGAAGTGACCTAAGCCTGTTTTATGATTTTTGAATTAAAATCAATCCATGGATATTTGGCCAAGAAAAAGCCAAGACAGTTGATAGTCGGAGTGAGAGGTGCAGCTGGCATAAGGCTTATTCAGGAATGTATAAAAATGATGTCATTTTCCCTTGTTGATAGATGGTCTATCATCCATTCATCCATCTTGGGATAGGACTAAGGTCATAGAACTTTAGGGATGACCTAGATTTGCTGGGTTGATTCATGACGGACGATTTTGACTGGAATTGTATGTAAAGGGGGATTTTGGCTTGGACTCACAGGCGAACAAGACTAAAAAATATTGCAGCTGTGAAATATATTCCCTCTTGCAGGTCAAAGTAGAAGCTACCATCTACTTTATGCTAGGGGCGGATTTGGAGCAAAATCTTGGAGAGGGGCCAAATATGACAAGATCACCAATAAGCGACATCTTTGGGGGGGAGGAATATGACAAGGGCGCCAATAATTAACCTAATTGACAAATTTATTTTATAAAAAAGTGAAAAACAGGAAAAAACAAGGAATGAGGGTGCCAGAATTGAATCTTGGGGGGCCTGGATCCACCAGTGCTTTTGTCCTTTACAAAGAATAAGTTGCTGGGTGTAAGTTCTCTTGCAGACAAGAATTTACTGCGCATCTAAGATTCACCTTGCATAATATCTTTGCTGCACAATTTTTCAAATTTATTATTATGACTAGCGTCCCATTATTGCATGTAGAGGACTCACTTAAACAAGAAACATGAGTTGATGGATTATTAGTAAGGCCATTAATTTTATAATGTTCTCTCGTGTTTTACCATATGGATGTCCACATGATATGCTTATTTAATGGCACATTTAACTAATCATGTTCAACTATTCGTATTACTTTTAGGCAGTAAATGTGTCCAGCAAAGCCTCATAGCTCCATGGAAATTACGTAGAGGCGTAATGGCAACACTGACACATTTATTGATAGGTAAGACACTATTCTTTAATATTAGTACTTGTGGTTAACAACAGTGTACCCAGGGACAGAAAATAAATATGTAAATTCTTAGTTAGAGAGGGAAGGGAGGGGGCTTAAATCGAGTAAAGAGTAAATTGCATTAAATTTTACATGTCTGGAGGCTATCATAAAAATTGTGGTAATTCGATGGGCAGGCCCCCTGTTTATATTTAAGAACGAAGAGGAGGGGATATCATAGGTAACTGAAGCCCCTTGTCCTCAAAGGATGAGGAAAGAGTCACGTGAGAAAACAGTCTTAAATAACATAGAGAGTCATGGCATTTTGCTGTTAGCGAAAGTCTAATGTTGATTGTCTGAAGGTTAAAATAATACAGTTTATTTTTTTTTTTTTCACTTTTGCTAAACAAGCTTATAACAAAAAATAAGTACTTGTGTAGTAGCCAGTACACACCCGAGAAGTGAAGTTAGGTCTATCTTGGCGAAAAATAACCTTCAAATAATCTTTAGTTTCTATAATAATATAATTTGGGTTTTATGTTTGCGCATTAGGTGGTCGGGATAAAATATTTGGACGACGCCCCTAACCTACCTCACCCCCTCCCCCCTATTGTGCAGATATATAGTCAAAATTATGCAAGTCAAATGCATCCTGTCGCATTGTATCATCCGTCGCTTGTCTTTGTAGCTATGAAACTGATTTTATGATCTCGCCTAAGCGTAATTCTTGAGTGTGTACTGTCTAATGCACAAATACCAAAAGTATGTGAAATCTTAACCTAAATTAAATGGAAATCCCCTCAAATAGGAAAAATAACATTTGTGACAATTAAAGCTTAATTTCTGACACATTCAAGGTTAAATTAGTAACTTCCTAACTGAATTGCAACCTTCCTGAAAATGGACACCTTCCCTTACAAGGTCTGAGGTATGAAACCCAACACCACCTCACTCAAAAATGAGAGATACCAAAATTCATTCTATTCTCCTAACAAAGTGGTCAGCAGCCTTTTTGTCTAAAGAGCCAAAAAGCAGATTTGGACGCCGCAGCTGTGGGGGAGCGGTGTGGTTATGAGATCGCCTGCTATAGTTAAAATTTTAACTTTGATTCGGCTTTTTTTTGCTTATACTTGAGCCGGGGGAGAAGCAATGTAAAAAATTTTTCACCGAACACCATTAGCCTCTGCAACAGCTCTGTGTACAGTTACACTAAAGTTAGATTGCCTTATCTTAAGTTCTGTCTGGACTACAAGATCCTTCTCCTTGATTGAATTTTTCAAACTAACAAAATTAACCCTGTATACTTGGCTAATTTCGTATTGATATAAACAGTTCGTGGTAACGAACTGTAGTAAGGAGCGACCCGGCTCAATAGAAACCAAAACTCTAAAAAATGGAATTCTGATACTAATAGCTACATCAAAAGAATCGCATTTTAATGCTAATTTTAAATATATAAGTTTCATCAAGTTTAGTCTTACGCATCAAAAGTTACGAGCCTGAGAAAATTTGCGTTATTTTAGAAAATAGGGGAAAAACCCCCTAAAAGTCATAGAATCTTAACGAAAATTACACCATCAGATTCAGCGTATTAGAGAACCCTACTGTAGAAGTTTATCTACAAAAATGTGGAATTTTGTATTTTTTGCCAGAAGGCAGATCAGGGATGCGTGTTTATTCGTTTTTGTTTTTTTTCCCAGGGGTGATCGTATCGACCCAGTTGTCCTAGAATGTTGCAAGAGTGCTCATTCTAATGGAAATGAAAAGTTCTAGTGTCCTTTTTAAGTGACCAAAAAAATTGGAGGGCACCTAGGCCCCCTCCCACGCTAATTATTTTCCCAAGGTCAACGGATCAAAATTCTGAGATAGCCATTTTATTCAGCGTAGTCGAAAAACCTTATAACTATGTCTTTGGAGACGACTTACTCCTCCACAGTCCCCGTGGGAGGGGCTACAAGTTACAAGCTTTGACCAGTGCTTACATATAGTAATGGTTATTGGGAAGTGTACAGGCGTTTTCAGGAGGATTTTTTGGTTGGGGGGATGGGTTGAGAATATGGGGATATACTGGGGGAACTTTCCATCGAGGAATTTGTCATGGGGGAAGAAAATTTCCATGAAGGGAGCGCAGAATTTACTAGCATTATTTAAAAAAAAAAACAATGAAAAAATAAATATGAAAAAGTTTTTTTCAGCTGGAAGTAAGGAGCAGCATTAAAACTTAAAACGAACAGAAATTATTACTCATATGAGGGGCTCACCTCCTCCTAATACCTCGCTCTTTACGCTAAAGTATTTTTAGTAATGTCAACTATTTATTCTACGGCTTTTGTGACTCAGGGGTCATTCTTAATGAATTAGGACAAAATTTAAGATTTAGTGTAAAGAGAGAGGTACTGACGATGGGGCGAACCCTCTCATATGTGTAACAAAAACATGAGAATAAAAAATTCTTTACGTAAGCTAATTTATAAGTTACGTATATCTTTTACTAATAAAAAGATTCGTAAAAAATTAAAAGTTCTAGTTGCCTTTTTAATTAACCAAAAAATTGGAGGGCAACTAGGCTTCCTCCCCCGCTCTTTTTTTTCTCAAAATCATTCGATCAAAATTACGAGAAAGCCATTTAGCCAAAAAAAAAAAATATATGCAAATTTCGTTTTAATTATTCCTCTGCGGAGAGCCAAAATCAAAACATGCATTGATTCAAAAACGTTCAGAAATTAAATAAAAAAAAACAAGTTTTTTCAACTGAAAGTAAGGAGCGACATTAAAACTTAAAACGAACAGAAATTACTTCATATATGAAAGGGGCTGCTTCCTCATCAACGCCCCGCTCTTTACGCTAAAGTTTTTTACTGTTTTAAAAAGAAGAGTTGAGAGAAAGAGTCAAACTTTAGCGTAAAGAGCGGGGCGTTGATGAGGAAGCAGCCCTTTTCATATACGAAGTAATTTCTGTTCGTTTTAAGTTTTAATGTCGCTCCTTACTTTCAGGGGAAAAAAGTTTTTTTTTTTTTAATTAATAGCATTCAGAAAACAATCCTAACTTCGCATTAGGATCGTAAGAGAACGCAAGTGTAACAAATTTAAAACTTATGTGCAAATATAATTTTAAAACTTACAGTTTAAAGTTTACAGTTACAGTTTACATAAAATTTACAGTTACATAAAACTTACAGGACAAGAAAACAAAAGTAACTATTGTGAGCCTTTTGAGTAGTTTTCTGGAAAAATGTATGGCAGCCGTGCCTTTAAAATCACAATTCTACTTGCTATTTTCTAGCAAAAATGGTCATGGAGTAGAATTATGACTAACGCTCGGGCACGAGGTTAGTAGTGAATACCGTTTTAACTAATGAGCTTGGGAAAGTTAATGAAATGAAAACTTGCGGTAATGTCGTGAAGAGTAATCAGTGGTGCCATCTAGTGTTTGGAACTTTGATTGACCTGAAGCTGCTATACATCCGTCTTTTCAGGTGCTTTAAAATGTGGGTGAGGGCATGGAACGTAGTGTTTTGTTGCCAGTAGGCCTACCATCTTAAAGTCAACTAACCTGCCCAACCTGTCAGGATTTCCCAAGCTAACTTAAGCCTACTTTGTCCTGACAGAATTTTGACTTTAAATATTTCTTTAGAATAAAATAAATGTTGATCAACTATCGCTTTATCTTATGCATTGCAGATTAATCCTGTCAAATATTGAATTTTCTTTGAAATTTCCTCCTTTTTTTATTAATGTCGTATATCGTCCCATGTTAAATCGCCATAAGTCCAGCTCTTTTAGAGTTTCTATTCTCATGTTCTAAACGACGGCGAAAGCGCTTCTCTCGGCCCAATTATGGCTTATAAAAATTTCAAATACATGATAATTCATTGTTAATTCCTCTACAGTTGGGTTAACAATGAAAAAGATTCATAACAAATAGGAAAGAGGGTGAGAACAATGTCTTTCCGCAAGTTAAAATTTTTGGTGTGGGTGTTTTGACGCCACCAACCAAGAAAATCTTGCATCATCAAGAGGATTACTTGGGTCAGAATAGATAGGTTAGGTTACTCTATGCCTATGTCTATGTCTATGACTATGTTTTTGTCCATATCTGTGTCTATGTCTCTTCTTATGTCTATGTCTATATCTATGTCTTTTCTGGCCTACCTGAATTAAAAGGTGGCGAAAAAGGTATGGTGGCGGGAAACCACGGTGGCGTCAAAACACTCCTACGAAATTTTTAGGCATCCGGTCAGTCAAGAGTAAGCTTATTATGGTGCAACTAATCCAAATTTAATTAGAAAGGATTAAGATCATTCTGAAAACAAGTTTTAGTTTAACGAAGAATGTCTAAGTATAATATGTCAATCAGAAATGATCTTCTTTGCTCCTTTTTTGTTCAGTTGAAGTTTTAATTTTCACGTCAACCTCTTCTGTGGAAATCTGGATAAGATATCAGTAGGTTAGGTATTTAGCGAAGGCAATGCCCCAAAACTTATTTTTCAGACGTAGCTATGCCTTAAAAATTATTCTCCTACGCTACTAAATCTATCTATATATATATATATATATATATATATATATATATATATATATATATATATATATATATATATATATATATATATATATATATATATATATATATATATATATATATATATATATATATAAGTTGTTTGTTTGTGTGTCTGTCTGTCTGTCCGCATATGACATCTGAATTATTTCATTATATACCAATTCAAAAACGAATGTATTCAAGCCGAAGTAGCTGAGTTGGTAAAGCGTTATGTTCCAGGTTCTAGGTCCAAGAGGTTCCAGGTTCGAACCTTGGCTTTAGCATTAATACAAAAGAAGAAAAAAAAACTAAGAAAGGTAAAAACTACAAAAAAAAACTAAAAAGAAAATACTAAAAAAAAACTACAAAAAAACTAAAAAAAGGGAAAAACTACAAAAAAAACTAAAAAAAAAAAACAAACTAAAACTAATAAAAAAACTAAAAACTGAAAAAAAACTAAAAAAGGAAAAAAACTGAAAAATAAAGGAGAAAAAGGAAACTAAAAACCGGGACACAGCTGAGTTGGTAAAGCGTTATGTTCCAGGTTCTAGGTCCGAGAGGTTCCAGGTTCGAACCTTGGCTTTAGCATTAATACAAAAGAAGAAAAAAAACTAAAAAAGGTAAAAACTACAAAAAAAACTAAAAAGAAAATACTAAAAAAACTAAAAAAGCTAAAAAACTAAAAAAACAAGAGCTAAGAGCTCATATGGCACTTGTGACGAGGCGAGAAGAGCTAAGAGCCAAGAGATCATATGGTGAGCTCTAACAAAATTCTATGAATCAATAGATTGATTTAAAACGGAAAATAAGAGGCTTAATGCCGGTCAAGATTTAAAATAAGAGCTCTGAGTCACAAAGTCCTTGTAAATATCAAAATTCATTAAGATCCGATCACCCACTCGTAAGTTATAAATACCTAATTTTTTCTAATTTTTCCTCTCCCTTTTGCCCCCCAGATGGTCGAATCTGGGAAAACGACTTTATCAAGTCAAATTGTGCAGCTCCCTGACACGCCTACCAATTTTCATCGCCCTAGCACGTCCAGAAGCACCGAACTCGCCAAATCACTGAACCCCTCCCCCCAACTCCCCCAAAGAGAGCGAATCCAGTACGATTCTGTCAATCACGTATCAAGGACATTTGTTTATTCTATCCACCAAGCTTCATCCCGATTCCTACACTCCAAGTGTTTTTCCAAGATTTCCCCCTCCAAATCCCCACAATGTCAAAAGATCTGGTCGGGATTTGAAATAAGAGCTCTGAGACATGAATTCCTTCTAAAAATCAAATTTCATTACGATCCGATCATCTATTCGTAAGATATAAATACTCCAATTTTCATGTTTTCCAAGAATTCCGGTTCCCCCCTCCAACTCCCCCGAATGTCACAGGATCTGGTCGGAATTTGAAATTAGGACTTCAAAGCACAAGATCCTTCTAAATATCAAATTTCATTAAGTTCTGGTCACCTTTTCGTAAGTTACAAATACCTCAATTTTCAAAATTACCCCCCCCCCCCAATAACCAAAGAGAGCAGATCCAGTCCAGTTATGTCAGTCACTTATCTTAGACAGGTTTCTATTCTTCCCATCCAGTTTCATCCTGATCTTACCGCTTTAAGTATTTTCTAAGATTTCCGGTCCCCCCAACTGCCCCCCCCCCAGTTACGATTGATCCGGTTGAGATTTAAAATAAGATATCGGAGTTACGAGGTCCTTCTAAATATGAAGTTTCATGACGATCCGATCACTCCTTCGTAAGTTAAAAATACGTCATTTTTCTTATTTTTCAGAATTACCCCCCCTCCCGCAATTGAGCAGATCCGTTCCAATTATGTAAATCACGTATGCAAGACTTCTGCTTATTTTTCCAACCAAGTTTCATCCCAATCCCTCCAATCTAAGCGTTTCCATCATTTTAGGTCTCCCCACCCTAAACTTCCCCCAATGTCACCAGATCCGGTCAGGATTTAAAATAAGAGCTTTGAGACACGATATCCTTCTAAAAATCAAATTTCATGGAGATCCAATCACCCGTTCGTAAGTTAAAAATACCTCATTTTTTCTAATTTTTCAGAATTAACCCCCCCCCCCAACTACCCCAAAGAGAGCGGATCCGTTGGATTCCGTTCTGGTTATGTCAATCATGTATCTAGGACTCGTGTTTTTTTTCCACCAAGTTTCATACCGATCCCTCCACTCGTTGGAGGTGTTTTCCAATTTTTAGGTTTCTCCCTCCCAACTCCCCCCCAATGTCACCAGATCCGGTCGGGTTTAAAATAAGAGCTCTGAGCCACGATATCCTTCTAAATATCAAATTTCATTGAGATCCGGTCACCCGTTCGTAAGTTAAAAATACCTCATTTTTTTTTTCAGAAATACCCCCCCCCCAACTACCCAAAAGAGAGCGGATCTATTCCGTTTATGTCAATCATCCATCTAGGACTTGTGTTTATTTTTCCCACCATGTTTCATCCCGATCCCTCCACTCTAAGTGTTTTCCAAGTTTTAGGTTTCCCCCTCCCAACTCCCCGCCCCCATCACCAGATCCGATCGGGATTTAAAATAAGAGCTCTAAGACACGATATCCTTCTAAACATCAAATTTCATTGAGATCCGATCACCCGTTCGTAAGTTGAAAATACCTCATTTTTCTAATTTTTAAGAATTACTCCCCCCCCCAACAACCCCAAAGAGAGCAAATCAGTTCCGATTATGTCAATCATGTATCTGGGACTTGCGCTTATTTTTCCCATCAAGTTTCATCCCGATCCCTCTACTCTAAGTGTTTTCTAAGATTTTAGGTTTCCCCCTCCAACTCCCCCCAATGTCATCAGACCCAGTCGGGATTTAAAATAATAGCTCCGAGACACAATATCATTCCAAACATCAAATTTCATTAAGATCCCATCACCCGCTCATAAGTTAAAAATACTTCATTTTTTCTATTTTTTCCGAATTAACCGGCCCCTACTCCCCCCCCAGATGGTCAAATCGGGGAAAACGACTATTTCTAATTTAATCTGGTCCGTTCCCTGATACGCTTGCCAAATTTCATCGTCCTAGCTTACCTGGAAGTGCCTAAAGTAGCAAAACCGGGACTTTAGGTTTTCCCCCTCCAACTCCCCCCAATGTCATCAGATCCGGTCGGGATTTAAAATAAGAGCTCTGAGACACAATATCATTCCAAACATCAAATTTCATTAAGATCCAATCATCTGCTGATAAGTTAAAAATACTTCATTTTTTCTATTTTTTGCGAATTAACCGGGCCCCCACTCCCCCCCCAGATGGTCAAATCGGGAAAACGACTATTCGACTATTCTAATTTAATCTGGTCCGGTCCCTGATACGCTTGCCAAATTTCATCGTCCTAGCTTACCTGGAAGTGCCTAAAGTAGCAAAACCGGGACCGACAGACAGACCGACAGACCGACAGAATTGGCGACTGCTATATGTCACTTGGTTAATACCAAGTGCCATAAAAACTATAAAAAAGGTAAAAAACAAAAAACAAAACAAAAAAACTACAAAAAAAACTAAAAGGGAAAAAAAAACTGAAAACTAATAAAAAAAAAATAAAAAAAGTAAAAACTGAAAAAGAAAAAAAAAAACTATAAAAAGGAAAAAAGCTGAAAAATAAAGGAGAAAAAGGAAACTAAAAACCGAGACACAGGGAATATAAATGACGACCGGGACAATTACTAAAAAAAAACTAAAAAAAAACTAAAAAAGGTAAAAACACAAAAAAACTAAAAAGAAAAAAAAACTAAAAACTAATAAAAAAACTAAAAAAACTAAAAAAAACTAAAAACTGAAAAAGAAAAAAAAACAAAAAAGGTAAAAAACTGAAAAATAAAGGAGAAAAAGGAAACTAAAAACCGGGACACAGGGAATATAAATGACGACCGGGACAATTACAGACTGGGACTCTGGGACACAAATAACGACCGGGAGATATAAATGACGACTGGGACACTCAAAGATAAATTACTACCGGGACACAGGGACACAGGGAATATAGACTGGACGTCGGGGGCACAGGGGGATATATAAATGACGACGGGGACACATGGAATGTTCGATTAGCAAACACCATCAACAAAACTCAAGTGCAATCATTAGAATAATGAGGTATAGATCTGAATACGGATTGTTTTTCCCATGGACAATTTTATGTTGCATGTTCAAGAGTCGGTAAACCTGACAATCTATTTATATGCACAGACAATGGGATATCGAAGAATGTTGTATATTCGCAAGTTTTACGTAGTTAAAAACATATATATATCTATCTATATTCACAGATGGGACACAGGGACACAACTACAATGGCGCGTAACTAATATAGCGCGTAACGACTTACGCGCGCGGGGGGGGGGGGGCTTGGTGGGCGCGAAGCGCCCCCGCCAACTAGGTATTGTCTTTTTTTATGTCTTTTTTTTGTCGAATGCGGAGTCTTGTCTTAAATATTCATTAGTGATTATCTTTCATTAGCATGAGGAGTAATACAAATGACGGTACCATAAATGAAAAAGCCTTCCTTTTCGCTCAGCTGCTTCTCCTTACCTCTATGGGCAGTTTTTTTCTCTTTCAAACAGTTCGTGGTAACGAACTGTAGTAAGGAGCGACCCGGCTCAATAGTAACCGAAACTCTAAAAAATGGAATTTTGATACCAATAGTTACATCAAAAGAATCGCATTTTGATGCTTATTTTAAATATACAAGTTTCATCAACCCATCAACCCATTCATCAACCCGTCAAAAGTTACGAGCCTGAGAAAATTTGCCTCAGTTTAGAAAATAGAGGGAAACACCCCCTACAATCTTAACGAAAATCACATCATCAGATTCAGTGTATCAGAGAACCTTATTGTAGAAGTTTCAAGCTCCTATCTACAAAAATGTGGAATTTCGCATTTTTTGCCAGAAGACAGATCACGGATGCGTGTTTATTTGTTTTCTTGTTTCTTTGGTTTTTTTCCCCAGGGGGGATCGTGTCGACTGAGTGGTCCTTGAATCTTGCGAGAGGGATCATTCTAATGGAAATTAAAAGTTCTAGTGCCCTTTTTAAGTGACCAAAAAAATTGGAGGGCACCTAGGCCCCCTCCCACGCTCATTTTTTCCCAAAGTCACCAGATAAAAATTCTGAGATAGCCATTTTATCTTTCCATAGTCGAAAAACCTAATAACTATGTCTTTAGGGACGACCTACTCCCCCGCAGTCCCCGTGGGAGGGGCTGCAAGTTGAAAACTTTGACCTGTGTTTACATATAGTAATGGTTACTGGGAAGTGTACAGACGTTTTCAGGGGTTTTTTTTTGGTTTAGGGGGGAGAGTTGAGGGGGGTGGGTTTACGTGGGAGGATATTTCCATGGAGAGACTTCTCATGGTAAAAGAGAATTTCAATGAAGGGGGCGCAGGATTTTCTAGCTTTATTTGAAAAAACAATGAAAAAATAAATATGAAAAGTTATTTCTACTGAAAGTAAGGAGCAGCATTAAAACTTAAAACGAACAAAAATTATTACGCATATGAGGGGTTTACCTCCTCGTTATACCTCACTCTTTCCGCTAAAGTATTTTTAGTAATTTCAACTATTTATTCTACGGCCTTTGTGATTCAGAGGTCATTCTTAAGGAATTGGGACACAATCTAAGCTTTAGTGTAAAGAGCGAGGTATCGACGAGGGTTGAACCCCCTCATATACGCAATAAAAACATACGAACTTAGAAGTTCGTTACGTAAGTTAATTCGCAAGTTACGTATATTTTTTACCAATGAAAACGTTTGTAAAAAATTAAAAATTCTAGTTGCTTTTTTAAGTAATCAAAAACTTTGAGGGCAACTAGGCCTCCTCCTTCGCTTCTTTTTTCTCAAAATCTTCCGATTAATTTCAATTAGTTAATATGCAAATTTTGTTTTAATTATTTATGTGCGGAGAGCCAAGATCAAAACATGCATTAATTCAAAAACGTCCAGATATTAAATAAAAAAACAAGTTTTTTTTAGCTGAAAGTAAGGAGCGACATTAAAACTTAAAACGAACAGAAATTACTTCGTATATGAAAGGGGCTGATTCCTCATCAACGCCCCGCTCTTTACGCTAAAGTTTTTTACTGTTTTAAAAAGCAGAATTAAGAGAAAGAGTCAAACTTTAGCGTAAAGAGCGAGGCATTGATGAGGAAGCAGTCCCTTTCATATACGAAGTAATTTCTGTTCGTTTTATGTTTTAATGTCGCTCCTTACTTTCAGCTAAAAAAAAACTTGTTTTTTTTTATTTAATTCAAGTTTAAATATCGCTCTTTACTTGTATTTGAAAAGAGACGTTTTTCAAGTTTCAAAGAAACTTGACTTCTCTATAAACGGTAGAAGGGGGGGGGTAGAGGAGCACGAGCCAATCGGCCGTCCTTTTATGGTTCTGATTGCTAATTCCTTTTTGTGTTCATTCCAAAGTGGTGATATTGGAGTATTTCTTTTCTTAAGCAAATGGTGGCTATGAAAACGGTTAGCATCGATTAACCGAAAATTCAAGAAATGTAAATTTTTTAATAAGGCGAGGACAGTCTGATGCGCCAAAAATTTTCGTTTTTTTCTAGATACATTCTCTGTACTTTATTTGGCCAAGAAAACATAAAGTATCTTTTGACAAATAGGTCTGCTTATAGAAGTCAAGTCAGTTTATTTGTTGGCTACCGTATTTGTATAGTCAGGCTCACGACAAACTTTCCTACAGGAACATAGCTACTTAAATTTCTAAATTAAACCTTGACTCTGGTAAAATATAGTTTAGAAAGAGATAAGAAGGTATTAAAGACAATTTTTGAGCAAAACTTTATGCCAGACTGTTTAGTTTATGTCTTTACTCGTTGCAGCAAAATTGACTGCAACTAGTAATAAATTTTAATTTCGGTTTAGTTGAACTGTAACAGGGGTCAGCGATAGCGTGTTTGTTCCATCACATTTTTTTTAAGAAAAAAAGTTAATAAAATATGAGGAAAACTTGTTAAGAGTTAAAACTAATGGCCTTGTCATCATCTCGGATTGCGGATGCAGCTCCGATCCGCCACTGTTGATGGAAAAGGCCGACCATCACTCCCGCAATAAATCTTTTGAGGCTGTCTCGGAGAATTTCTTTTTTCCCACTTAGGCGTTTAAGAAAACTTGTAACAGCATTACCCCATAATCTGCCTAAGGAGTATAACCTGTTTCATTTACTTCGCAATTCAGTGATTGGGAAACACATTATTTACTTTCATTTTAGCACGTTTTCTCCCATATTTCAATGCTATACTGAAGAGACGTAAGTTTTAGTTGCAATCATTGACTTTTCTTGCAATCGCGAGGAGCCCTTACCGCATAGGGAGGCTTGAGTTCCAGATTTACAGAGGGTCTTGTTTTGGTACTTGCCCATACGAGTAGCTTGTGTTTTAAGGATCCAAACTGGGTTTAGAGACCTTAGCGGGTGAGAAAAATAATTCAGAAGATATATTTGTGAATGAAAATTGCTTAACGTCGTTTCTCAGGCAGAGAGAGCAAACTTATATTAAGTTATTTCCTGGCGATACCCTGTATATACAGTACGTAAATAAAAATAGGTTTCAAGTACACGTAAAGAGGTTTAAATTTAAAATGAATGTAGAGGGAGTTTAAAACTAACAGGTGGGGGACTCTTGCCTCCTCAATCCTCACCCGCTAAGTTCAAGAGGTTGCTTGTGCTTTACTGATATCCCAAAATTTTCGTTTTTTTTGAAAACATAAAGATGCTTCGCTTTTTTCTAGTCGACATACCCCTTTCTTATACCATTTGAGTAGCTGTTGTGGTTATGCCAGTTTCTACTAAAAAACAAGCAATTCGTTGAATGCTACGACCGATTGTTAAAGGTGGCGATAGCTCACTTTTGGTTCAGGGTATTTGAAGATACTTGTTTCTAAATTTAATTTATGTTTTTCATCATGTTTTTTTATTTTTGTTTTTATAAATCAAAAAGGCTACCTTGCTCATGAGAATCCATCCTTACTCTTTCAACGTTAAACTGCCAGTTTTGATGTACTGAAACGAAAAATAATCTCAAAAGATTATTATTTTTTAGTTTCTTTGTTTTCAATGTTGGGAAACATAATAGGTAATGGTTCGCAAAGGAAATGCCCATAAAAGTGAAATGTATTGTCTTATAATACAAATTTAGGGTTATCACCTAATTTACATATTCATATAAACACTATAAGAGCAGCCCTAAAGTTTCAAAGGGAAAAAATTGATTAAATTAACCTTTGAAGCCAACCCTTTTAAATCCAAATATTTCTAGGTCAGTGGACTATCTAGCACTGTAGAATTAATTAATGCAACTGTTAGAGCTAAACTGCTGAAAATTTCAGTATAGAAATGCTAATACTACTTCTACTAACAACTTACTCCAGTATCAAGCTATCTGAGGCCAAAACAGCTATGCTCGCTACTCTCCCATGCCAATCTATTCAAAATCTCCCTCTTGACAACCTCTCAAAAGTTTCAGTTTCCCTTAAATTCTTCCTTACGACCTCCTTCCCCGTTCGGGTACGACCTGATTTTCGTTTGGCCGTAGATGGTTGGCCGAAAAGGATGATCTTTTGGTAATCTATCATCCTTCATCCGTAAATGCCCTAGCCTCATCAATCTTTCCCTGGTTATAGCCCTAAAAAGCAGGATAGAACCCCGTTATTCGTAAGGCTTAGTGTTTGAAATACGGCTAGTCGAACGGGTACCCTAAACAATCCGTAGAAAATTCCTCTAGAAAGTATCTTACCAGTCGCTCTCAATCTTTTGTAGCACCCATGTTTCGGAACCATACTTGACCACTGTCATCACTGATTACCACCCCTCGCCCCGCCCCTAATACTACAGCTGAGGGTAGCATAGTAGAACAGAAAAAACTACTATAGCGCCATTATATAATTTGGCTATCATTGATAGAGTTTAGCAGTAACTCTTGAGCAGATAGAGAATCCCAAGATGAGAAATGGTAATATGTACCTATTTCAAGGACGAAAACCAGTTTATCCGGGAACTGTGTTACCATCATCTTCCTCAATAATCAATCCGAATTGGGTGCAACCAGTCATCTAATTTTACCATTCCTTAGATGGCATTTCAAGTTTGCGTCTCAAATAAGGCAACAGGACAAGTAAGTAGGCAGGAGCAGTCCTTGTATAACTTCGTTTACCACCCTTTTAACAGTGCTTAAAAATTTTTCACGATTCTGTATCTCCTTTGGTTTCCAGAAAATAGGGCTAGGTCCCATATGACAACGTTGAAGGTAGGACGATGACTAAGAGACCAATCAAGTTCGTATTGGGTATTGGAGAATTTCCTTGACAAGTTTCCGTTTAAAGCCTCTATTCAGCCTCTTATCCCCAGCAAGCCACTAAAATTGTTGTTTTTTGTGCTAAATGACTCCTTAACTTTCTAAAAATTTTGATACACATATAGTTTCGAATGAGCCTCTAATTGTTACCTTATGACCACCCAGTAGGCTGCCAAGGCTGGTGAACAAAATGAAGTTGAAAGAGGGCCAATAGTCTTCCAGTTCGCACCACATGTCATTTTCCTCTGGGACCGTAAGTGTGGATTTATAAAAAGAAAATAGGCAAAAAACTCGCTGATCACAGCTTGTGATCAGCCAAAACGTGGCCAACACAGGTAAAACAAAACTAAAAAAAAAGTCATGACACATTTCTTTGTCCATATTAATCTTTGCCATTGCTTCTTTAATCTAAATTAATTTATAAAAAACAAGTTTTTCAACTGAATGTAAGGAGCAACATTACGACTTAACACGGACAGAAATTATTACGTATATGAGGAGGGTCGTCCTCCCCTCAATACCTGGCTCTTTAAGCTAAAGTTTTTTCGAACTTTAAGAGAGTTTATTATTCTAATTTAACAGCCTTTGTGATTCAGGAGTCCTGTTTGACACGATCACCCGTGGGGAGAAAGTAAAATGCAGAAGAAACCAATTAAACATGCATCCGGGATCTTTCTTCTCGCAAAAAATGCAAAATTCCACATTTTTGCACATAGGAGCTTGAAACCTCTACATTAGGGCTCTCTGGTATGCTGAATCTGATCGTGTCATTTTCATTAAGGTCGCTTGACCTTTTGGGGATGCCTCCCCCCTTTTTCAAAAATTGGTTAAACTTTCTCAGGCTCTTAACTTTTGATGAGTAACATTAAATTTGATGAATTTTACATATTTTGAATAAGCATCAAAATTCGATTCTTTTGATGGTTCCATTGTTATCAAAGCTCTGTTTCTTAGAGTTTCGTTTACTATTGAGCCGTGTCACTCCTTACTTACAGTCAGTAATCATGAACTGTTTGATTACTAAAAAAAAAATCATACTGTCAATCAAATTACCTTTCAAATGAGCATCTAATCACCACCCTACGACCATCTATTAAGCAGCTAGTGCTGAGGGGATAAAATATGAAAGAAACACCCGTGCTACTGGCTAAAATTCGATTTCTTTCGAATTTTAGAATGTCAACTGTCAACTTTACTATTGAGCCGTGTCACTCCTTACTTACAGTCAGTAATCATAACTGTTTGATTACTAAAAATAAAAAAAATCGTACCGTCTATCAAATTACCTTTCAAATGAGTATCTAATCACCACCCTACGATCATCTATAAGCAGCTAGTGCTGAGGGGATAGAATATGAAAGAAACACCGTTGCTATTGGCTAAAATTCGATTTTAGAATGTCAACCTAGGAACTCCGTTATTGGATACTTATTTTTGTTACAACAGCTCATGGTTTCCACTTTACTTGTTCATGCAAGGTTTTCTATACAACATCTGAAGAACAAGAATATTCGCTTTATGCAAGGTGTTGCATTAATTTCGAAGCGCTATATTTCTTCTATCGTTTATTGATGATTTTGTTTATGCTTTAGGCGTAATATTTATTTGTATTCTACCTTCTGCTTCTTGTGAGCCGAAACGACCCCCTAATTACCATCATGAGAATATGCCTGACACTCCTTTTTCTTGCGAAGAGAAGGTAATCGGTGGCTATTATGCAGACATCGATGCCGAATGTCAAATGTTCCACGTCTGTGTACAAGTTGATGAAACTGATGTAAGTATTTTATTTTTTTGTCCTAAGGCAAGCTAAATCTCCAAATTGATCTGAGAAATTTCAACTGACTGAAGTTCGTAAGCAACAACTCTCTCTCTCTCTCTCTCTCTCTCTCTCTCTCTCTCTCTCTCTCTCTCTCTCTCTCTCTCTCTCTCTCTCTCTCTCTCTCTCTCTCTCTCTCTCTCTCTCTCTCTCTCTCCCTGTCTTCCACTTTCTTTCTTTTTCCTCACACCCTTCATACATCATTTATTATAATCCTGATTTGTATGTGATTTTCTGTACCCCTTTGTATAGGGCCAAGAGTTTAAAATGCATATCTGTAAAGCCGTTAGTTGGGAGAAGAGGATGAGGCTGTTTTTTTTTAATCCTCCTTAAGGCTAAAAGGGAACTTGAATCGTGTTTTTTCTGTCTTAGCTTATCCTTGTAGAAATGTTGACTCTTAGGACTCCCCAAAGAAAACTGGAGTGACATCTCTGTTATAGTATTACGCAAATTAGATGAGGGCGATTTGAATGGAACAATGACGAAAGAACTGCACTTGCTAAATAACTAAAGTATATTAATAAACATAAGCTAAAATTCTACATTATAAATTAATGCTTGAGAGGGTCATAACAGGAAGTGGTAAAAAAAAAGAACTGGGACTAAATCAAAGGAAGACGTTATCAAGTTTAGACCTAAGTTAGTTCCTAATTCCTGGGGAAAGTATGGTGATACTAAAGACATTAGGAAGGAAAAGGACCGGACACAGGGTTGGAAGCAAAAATTAAACATATCTACAGAAGAAAATATGCAACCCATTTGGTATTTTTATTACTACTTTTAATGATGTGCCTTGTAGAAAAAAAAATCATAAAAGAAATATTAAGAATAATTGGCAAAATCTTTTCTTCTTGCTAAACATTCACTGTCTCTTCTGATAACTATTAGAATGATTTTTAACATAAGCGTATATGAAAGGAGGTGATTGTCGCCAAGACGATTAAAAGGGAAGAGTCGAAAATTCCAACGACCTTGCAACACCTTCGACAAGCTGTTAACCGGACAAACCAGGGAGTTTAACCTTCAGCACGTTGATAAGGACCGAAAACTCGTCTAATTTGGCCATCTATCGTTGTCAACGTTTTTAAACGTCATTTTCGCTGTTTTTAAAGTTGTTTGAAACCAAAATGCAATCCCTAAAATAAGCTTGTGGTGATGACTCTGCAAATGAAAATTTAATTTTCTAAATCTGATATGGTTTTATATTTCATCACAATACCATGACCTTTTACTACATTTGGGAAGCAATGAGAAAATTGACCTTTTTTGAAGGTCAGTGATGATCTATAAAAATCCCTTCTATGAAGATTTTTTGACCGGAGGTTGATCTCCATTAAATGTACTCAAAAAGCCACGCCCCGTCACGACACCAGTGCGAGCTTGGGTAGAAATATCTGTTGAGATTGTGACACGATCGTAACTTCTTTAAATTTATTAAGTCATGCATAAAGCATTTCCTTAAATTGTTTGTAAGGTTAGAAGTTTAAATTATCTGTGCATAATGGATTTTAAAACAGTTATTATAAATCTGGTCAAGGTGAAAAGGGTATTGCCCCATAATTTCATAGCGCATTATTTATATAAGAATTTCCTAAACTAAGGATGCCACGTCCTTAAGCGGGCTAGAGGGTAGACTTTTTACATGAAGTTTTATCAATATTATTCACAGATTAGCATCCCTGAAAAAAAAATAGCTTACAGAATTAGATTGGTCATGAGTCAGAAGTCAAGAACACATTTAGTGTGCTTAGAAGTCAGTATCGACGATGGGAAAAATAAACAAATTTAAATTTTAGTCATCTGTTGACCACCATCCTCGTCTCCTTCAACGGAAGCCACAATCGCATGTAGTTCCGGGAAACTCCTCCTTACTGGCTCGGATCTCAATATTATTCACAGATTAGCATCCCCGAAAAAATATCTTACGGAATTAGATTAGTCATGAGTCAGAAGCCAGGAACACATTTGGTGTGCTTAGAAGTCGGTATCGACGACGGGAACAATAAATAAATTTCAATTTTAGTCATTCTGTTGACCAACATCCCCGTCTCCTTCAATGGAAGCCACAATCGCAAGTAGTTCCGGGAAATTGCTCCTTACTGGGTTGGAATTGAGTTCTGGCTTGGGATTTGAGTTCGCACTACTGTGTTTTCTTTCTTTTTTTAACGTAAAATGTTACGTAATGTTTTTAACGTAAATGTTTTTGTGCATAACGTAAAAAACGTTCATGCACAGCAGATGCAACAAGCAATTCAGAATCTTTTGTATAAAATAACATTACTCTATCTATTAAAAAGTTCTTCTCTGTAAGAAATTGTGCGGAAAATGAATTTATTTGACAGTCTCCTTAAGATACGAAGTATTTAATCACGCTTTTTATTTTACTTTTCTGACGATTTTATTGCTTTGTTCTTATTCATCAGATAAATTTACTATATTTGGTTTCTATGAATATACCTTAACATATATTTTTTTATGAATAAAATAGAAATTGTTTATAATATTTGCCAATTGTTTTGTTTCAGCAGTACTGTTTTAATGTTTAGTCATTAAAATCCTCGTCTTAATTTGAAAATAAAATTTTGTACTTTAACTTTACCCCTCTCTTCCCTCCTAAAGAAAAGGGAAACAAACAAACACAAAGTAGAAACAATAGGGAAAATCTTTTAAAGACAGTGGAAATCAATTCAGTGGATATTTCGGCCTATATCCAATAAAAAAAAACAAGTTTTTTTTAACTGAAAGTAAGGAGCGACATTAAAACTCAAAACGAACAGAAATTACTTCGTATATGAAAGGGGCTGCTTCCTCATCAACGCCCAGCTCGTTACGCTAAACTTTGACTCTTTCTCTCAACTCTTCTTTTTAAAACAGTAAAAAAACTTTAGCGTAAAGAGCGGGGAGTTGATGAGGAAGCAGCCCCTTTCATATACGAGGTAATTTCTGTTCGTTTTAAGTTTTAATGTCGCTCCTTACTTTCAGTTAAAAAAACTTGTTTTTTTACTTAATTCCTGAACGTTTTTGAATCAATGCATGTTTTAATTTTGGCTCTCTGTAGAGGAATAGTTCAAGTTCAAGTTCTATTTATTTTCATAAAATAACAATAACAAAAATAATATCCCAAAGGGCTCAATGGCCCGTTATTTGGGAAACGGCATACAATAAATAAAGAATCATAAAAACTTGTCATAAACATACTAAACAACGTCTAAATATAAATATGTAAGGAAAAGAAATCAACTCACCGGCAGTCCCCACGAAACAGCGACCCTCACATCACCCGATAATAAAATACAAATTAAAATTCACGCGTCATCGAGGATACAACACCAACAAAACAACAACCCAAAAAAAGGAAAAAAAAAATAATAAATAAACCATAGGAAACATTTAATAAGAAGCCTTTAATAAGAAACTTTTCATCTGTCTCTTAAAGGAGCCAAGTGTTCGTGACTGCCGGATCTCAGCGGGAACCAAGTTCCAAGCATGTCCCACAGTCACAGCCAGGCCGAAGTCTGAACGAACCGAGGGACTAGCTGGAATCATCACATCCTCCCGGTTACGAACGAAATATAAATTTACTTCCCCTACTAGTTTAAGCAGTCCCGAAAAACAACATGGGAGATCTCTCTGGAAATATTGATATGCCAACGAAGATAGAGATAAAACATAAATATCTTTAATTTTGAGGAGGTCAAGAGGAATGTGTGTAGCCGACTGGAAAATTCTTGCCGCTTTCTCATAAAGATTGTGAATAGGAGCAAGTACCGAGGGAAATGTGGACATCCACACAGACGAACATTAACATATATAAGGGTAAATCAGAGAAAAGTATAAAAGACGGAGGATAGGGAAAGGGAATAAACGCTTTAATTTTCGGATGATCCCAAGTCCACGGGAAATTTTCACTATTATTATTTGAACATGCCACTTAAATGATAAATTTTCATCCAAAAGAACTCCCAGGAATCACACATATCGATCCGGGGGACGACTTATGGAGCCTCTTGGTGTATGAAGCTCAGTAATTGTGGGGCAGCTCACACCTTCACGAGAAAAAATAAGAAGGTAGGATTTTTTTACATTTAAAGTTAGTTGATTTATGTCAAACCAAAAGAGTATTTTCTCAGTCATTGCTTGAAGATTTAGAATAAGAGATGATTCATCCGGAGCTGCAGCACCTAAAGTAGTGTCATCTGCAAATGCTATTAATTCTTCTTGACTATTAGGTGTGAACACCAACGTACTCTGAGAGTAAGAATTGTGACACAATCCACAGCAAACAATGTTAATTGGGGTGTTAAAAAGTCGGTAGAGATCGTTCACATATGTGAGGAAGAGGAAAAAAAAGAAAAAAAAAGGAAGACAGAAGGAGAAAAGGAAGACTGTCTTCCTATAAGATGGCCCTTGGATATAGGTCCGAAATATTCTCTGAATTGATTTCTTCTGTCTTGAAAAGATTTTCCCTATTGTTCCTATTTTGTGTTTGTTTGTTGTGGAAAGGCAGTGTGGTCTTCGTCGCTATTTTCGAAAAGGGAAACAATTGACACTGGAATGTAGATCTATTATTTACAACAAGTTTTAAAAGCAGATTGTGTCGGGTTCTATTAGATTTACGCTAATAACCTGTTTTTATATTTTAGATCATTTTCTTCTATCCGATAAAAAACCTTGTTTGTTTTGAGAAACTTCTAAAAAATATACTTTTTACAAGCTCTCTAAGTTATTTATTCACATTTTTTATTTTTACTTTGCGTTTTTGGAAGTTTGGTTCGCACTTTATTATTTATATTCCTTAGGTAAATTTACTATATTTGATTTCTACGTATATATCTTGATATATTAATTTAAAAAGTAAATTAGCAATTGCCAGTAATCTGTACCAATTTCTTACTTCATAATTACTGTTGTAATGTTTTACAGATTAACACTTTTGTCCTAAGTGCAAAATGAAAGTCAACCTAGACTGCCCCCCCCCATGATTCCTAAATTTTTTTTTCAAAATTTTGTATTTTTTTTCACCTGAAGGAAGCTTAAAAGACCCTTAACTTGGTATCTCTTATCGGGCGTCCTCTAAGCATATTTTATACTAATGAAAAATATAGTCTGAAAAAAATATGGCCTTATATACAATGTACGACGTAATCGCAGCGCTATCATGTATTTTTTTTTTTTTTTTTTTGCTTTTTTATAAATGAATATGAACGTAATATCAGTCACATGAACAATGCTTTTTTTCAAAATTAAGCCTCTAAAGTATTATCAGCTTAAGGGTGCACGTCCTCCCCATGACCCACTAAAATATTGTCATGCCCCACCGGAGGGGCCTGCGCCTCACGTTGGAAATCAAGGGTCTAGACTCACGCTAACTAACCAGTTTATAGTTTTTATTTCAATTTTGATCACAATCTTGAATTTTTCTTCCACATAATAATAATAATCGCTTGTTGTAAAACTGAATCCAAATGTTAGTAATAATAAAAATCAACGTAATAAAAAAAAAATCTCAATGAAAATATAGCGCTTCATTTGCCTTGAAGCGCCTTTAAACTCCAAATTAAAATTGCAATCAATTGCGGTGGATCGTAAAAGTAAATTTAGTTCCTGTCACGACCTAGGTGTGAACTTGACCTTGCTCATATTTATGTAACTGTGTGAATAATCATCAACAAATCCCAAATTATTAGCAATTTTTATACCTTTGTGGTTTCACAAAAGAGTGCGTTAAACCACAAAAATTTACAAAGTTAGTGGTAATTGCAAAATCAGAGGAAGATCAATATTTATACCTACATTTTATTCGCAAGATTCCCTACGAAAGTTATCTTTAGATCACGGCCCAGTCTGGCCCGTGATTAACTTAGGTTTCTTTGTGGAAATCTGCACAAACTTAAACTTCACCCATGCCAGGAGGCGGTTAATGGATAAGTCCCACTCACTTGGATCCACAACTTGTCGAATTTTATATGTATTGTAAGTAATACATATATTTTATATTTTATTGTAAGTAATATATTTTATATTTTATTGTAAGTAAGGAGCGACCCGGCTAAACAGTAACCGGAACTTTAAAACGGAATTTTAATAACAATAGATACATAAAAAGAATCAGATTTTTATGTTGAATTCAAATATATAAATTTCATCAAGTTTAGTCTTACCCATCAAAAGCTATCTGTCTGAGAATATTTTCCTTATTTTCGAAGAGAGAGAAAAACACCCCCTAAAGGTAGTATAGTCTTAATGCAAAATCACATGTCAGATTCAGCGTATCAGAGAACCCTAATGTAAAGGTTTCAAGCTCCTATCTGCAAAAATTTGAATTTTTTTTGCCAGATGAAAGATTTTGTTTATTTGTTGTTGTTTTTTTTTTCAAGGGTGATCATATCGACCCAGTAATCATAAAGCATTAAGAGATGGCTCATTCAACTAAAAATTAAAATTTATAGTGCTCTTTTTAAGTGACGAAAATTGGAGGGGAACTAGGCTCCCTCCGAAACTCATTTTGCACAAAATCACCTGATCAAAATTTTGAGATAGCCATTTTGTTGAACATAGTCGATAAATCTAAGTACTTTATCTTTGAGGGCGACTTAACCCCCCCCCCCCCCCACAGTACCCGGGGGAAGGTCTGCAAGTTGTGAACTTTGCCCTTTGTTTACACGTAGTATTGGATATTGGGAAGTATACAGATGGTTTCTGGGGGGAGGATATTTTCTATGGGAGGTCGGGGGGAGAAGGTTACGTGAGAGGATCTTCCATTGAGGAATTTTTCAGGGGGGAGGGAATTTTTCATGAGGGGAGTGACGGATTCCACAGCATAAAAAAAAATTATCAGAAATTTAATTTAAAATGTTCCACTGAAAGTAAAGATCAACATTAAAACTTAATGACCAGAAATTATTATTTATAAGAGGTTTAGCCCCCTCGTCAGTTCAGTACCTTGCTCTTTATGCTATTTTTTTTAGTAATTTCATA
Source organism: Artemia franciscana (assembly GCF_032884065.1). NCBI lineage: Eukaryota > Metazoa > Arthropoda > Branchiopoda > Anostraca > Artemiidae > Artemia > Artemia franciscana. Next base: position 34,368,050 of record NC_088873.1, read on the forward strand.
AGAGCTGTTTAGTCTAATTAAGCCCTTTGTGACTCAATGTGACTCTTCTTGAGGAATTGGAACAAAATTCGAACTTTAGCGCAAAGAGCGAGGTATTGACGAGGGGCGAACCCCCTCATATACATAATGACAATATACGAATATAGAAATTCGTTTCTAAAGTTAAATCGTAAGTTACGCATATTTATTACTAATGAAAATGTTCGTAAACAAAACTAAATGTTCCAGTGCTCTTTTAAAGTAACGAAGCAAATTGGAGGGCAACTAGGCCTTCTCCCCCGCTCCTTTATTCTCAAATTCGTTCCATTAAAATTTTGAGAAAGCCATTCAGCCAAAACAAAGTAAATTGAATATGCAAATGTTGTTTTAATTATTCATATAAGTAGCATGACCATATGCACTCCCATGGTAAATTGAAATACAGTTGAAATATGAGTTTTCTATTTCATTGGAATTTTTGTATGAAAGGTTCATCTCTGATAGAAAACTAACACTTTTGAAACAGAATTACAATAATGAACAAGCGATCTCAAGATAATGCTTTATATGTAAGTAATTTCGAATTCATGATCAATTTCTAATATATACTGCATTACCTTATAATACACCCTTTAAGGAATTTGATGTTGGCTCTCCGCAGAGGAATAATTAAAACAAAATTTGCATATTTTTTTTGGCTAAATGGCTTTCTCATAGTTTTGATCGGACGACTTTATCAAAAAAGAGGTGTTGGAGGAGGCCTAGTTGCCCTCCAGTTTTTGGTTACTTAAAAAGGCAACTAGAACTTTTTATTTTTTACGAACGTTTTATTAGTAATAAATATACGTAACTTACGAATTAACTTACGTAACAAGCTTCCATATTTGTATATTTTTATTACGTTTAGAGGGGGTTTGCCCCCTCGTCAATACCTTGCTTTTTACATTAAAGCTTGAATTTTGTCTCAATTCTTTAAGATTCACCTCTGAATCACAAAGGTCGTACTAAAAATACTTTAGTGTAAAGAACGAGGTATTGTGGAGGAGATGAACCCCCTTTTTTACCTAATAATTTATGTTCTTTTTAAGTTTTAATGCTGCTCTTTACTTCCAGATAAAATCTTTTTTATTTATTTTCTCATTGTTTTTTTTTTAATAATCTTAGAAAATCCTGCAGCCCCTTCAAGGAAATTCTCTTCCCCCATGATAAATTCCTCCATGGAAATATTCTACCACGAAACCCCCTCCCCCATCCAAATCCCCCCGTTCACAAAAAAGCCCCCTGAAAACGTCCGCACACTTCCCAATAACCCTTACTATATGTAAACAATGGTGAAAGTTTGTAACTTGCAGCCCCTTCCCGGGGACTGTGGGGGATTAATTCATCCCGAAAGACATAGTTATTAGGTTTTTCGACTATGCTGAACAAAACTGTTATCTCAAAATTTTGATCCGGTTACTTTGAGAAAAAATGATCGTGGGAGGGGGCCAAGGTGCCCTCCAATTTTTTGTTCACTTAAAAATGGCACTAAAACTTTTAATTTCCGTTAGAATGAGCTCTCTCACAACATTGTAAGATCACTGGATCGATACGATCGCCCCTGGGGAGAAAAAAATAAACACACATCCGTGATCTGTCTTCTGGCAAAAAATCCAAAGTTCAAAATATTTGCAGATAGGAGCTTGAAACTTCTGCATTAGGGTTCTTTGATACGCTGAATTTGATGGTTTTCGAAGATTCAATGACTTTTAGGGGGCGTTTTCCCCTATTTTCTAAAATAAGGCAAATTTATCAGGTTCGTAACTTTTGGTGTACAAGACTAAACTTGATGAAACTTATATATTTAAAATCAGCATAAAAATGCAATTCTTTTGGTGTAACTACTGGTATTGAACTTGCATTTTTACAGTTTTGGTTACTATTGAGCCGGGTCGCTCCTTACTACAGTTTGTTACCACGAGCTGTTTGATTAGTCTTTGTAACACTATCGTAAATTTCCATTTGGCACCAAAAAACACTTTTTGGTGCAATATCTAGAATTAAAAGGTGGAGAAGTGTAAAAGCCTACCATTATATTGTGGAAAATATTTAATTAGAGGTTTACACCTCCCCTTTTTGTGGAATTTCCTTCCAGCCCCTCATAAGGGAAAACTAAAATATACGCTCAAAAAAATCTGCCAAAAGAAAAAAAAATATTCACTCTGGTTTTGGAATCACAACTGTTATTTATGTTTATGTTAACAGTAGGCTAAAAGTTAATTACGAAAATATTTTCCTTTTTAAATATAAGCCACTAAATTCAAACCTTGGTTGGTTAAGTTACTGTACTGAGAAACTTAAATTAAACTCTAGTTGCTTGTCACGAGGATCGCTCTTTGTTTCCAGTGCTTAACCAGCTTTGATCTGCAATTAAATACACATGTTTTTTGTTTGGCCTAAGTTTGGCCTCCTGTTAGGCTTAAGACTTGCATGCGTATTATTGTGTCTGAATTCAAGTATACAATTAGCTTGCATCATAAATAAAGTGATTATAAACTGTTTATCAGACTTTTGCTTCATTCTGAAGGTTAGAGAATCATAATTTTGTTTGAGCTCTGTTTATTATGTTTTGTAAGTGTAGCAAAAATCTGGCTTTCAAAGGTTACTTTTGTAAGTTCAAAACGCTTTACCCTTTTCAGTTTAACCCTTACAGTGGTATGTAAAAACTACAACAAAGGTTTTTTCAAGCTTCTGGAATCCACAAAAATTATTTTTGACGAAGCTCTAAATTTTAAATAATTTTGCAACCAACAAAACGTGAGACAAAAAAAAGAAGAAATCTAAGGATCTTGGGAACCTTTAAAACGAAGAAATAAAAAAGAAACCGGAACGGGAAAAATATCAGAATGTCTTCATTTCAAACTGAAGTTGTCTATAGTGGACAAAATCATTAAATTTAAAGAATTATAATATGTTAAAATAAATTCTAAAAATAATGAGCCTAACTTTTAAATTTGGGCAAAAACTGAGAAAGAGTTCCTTCCCATACTCAATTGTATTTATTTATTTTAAAAATATATTTCTGCTCGATTTGGATTTCAAATTAGGACTGTTGTAAACTGAAATTCCAGCTTCGCATGTCAAGTTCGTCCTTTTCTGAGTCAGATTATTCTTATTAATCTTTATATTAACACATACTAAGATTACTCTGCTCTGTTGTTCATATGAATTTATATATATTGCAATGAATAATGCATGCCTCTCATCATATGGGGTTTTCGAATAACTACTATTTTTATAAAATAACATAACTATACTGTATAATATACATATAGCAATTCGTCTGAAATTTCAGATACGCGACTTCAAATTCATGTGTCCCAATGACACTGTATTTGATCAGGAGAACTTCATTTGTGCCAATTGGTTTGATGTTGACTGCAGTCTCTCAGTTAAATGGTATCCTAAGCTGAAAAGTTCATTGGCCTCAAATAGTATAGGTGGCCTCACTGAATCACCGTATGAAAACCAAAGAAGGGCTCAACAAAAGCAGAAGCAACAGTTACAGGAAATTTATGATGAACAATCAGGAAGGCTGAAGGTATGAAGCAGCAAATAAAATCGGTGTCCAAAACAAAATGTAGTAAAATACTGATGAACCATGTATAAGTCGTTTGAGAAAAGAAGCAGCAGGAAAAAATAAAAAAATTAAGAATAGTAGTTTCAGAGAATGCGTGGGCAGTATAATGACTAAAGCATGCGAATCGAATTGTGTTTTGCTCCATCCATATAAGAATGAAGGAAGGTTGAAAATCTAACCTCCACCCCACCCCCCCACACACACATATATATATATATATGTATGTATACATACATACATATATATATATATATATATATATATATATATATATATATATATATATATATATATATATATATATATGCTTGGCCCCTATAGGAGAATAAGTGTACTATTCTGGGGGAGAGAGGGGGGACTGCAGAAGCAGCAAGTTTTTATGTCCGAATTTCTTGATATTTCCTGGATAGGGTCCTATCGACAAACCTAGGAGGGGGAGGGGACAACTAAAGAAGGTTGTATGTGCAAGTTCAAGATACAGAGAGGGTCTCGTGGGGAGCATTTGGGTTTATGGTCTCTCGTTACGTTATAGAATTGCAATCGTTCAAAAGAAATACCTCTTTACTAAATTTTGTGTCAACTACTCGTTGATACGTTACACTTGCCTTGAATTTAGGCATATATTGCACGATATAACGCTTCAGTGGTCTATTTATTTTTGATTTTATTTCCCTGAATATTAAAACCTAAGATTTTAATGGACAATTTGGAATACGTATACAATTTTGAAGTTTGTTTCAAATATCGAAAATTGTTACTGCACGGTTCTAAATTTTGCAGTTAGTCTTTGTTTCTTTGCTTCTTCTCAGATGGCTATCGGTTGGAATATTTTATAATTTTTACCATTACTTGCAGTCATTGTTTACTTTATTTATTTGTATTTATTTTATAGTAGAGAATCCCAAATTAACTCCATATGTCAAAACTAAAAACAGGTTAAATTTATGTTTAAATTCGGTCTTTTCTTACGAGAAATTAGTATTCAAAGTGTAGGTCAAAATTTTCAAGGTTTATCAGATGAAAGCTCTTATAAAAAAAGTGACAGTAGTTTGGCTTGAGCTCACGTAGAAACCCAAATCCTCACATCTTTAGGTTTAATGTTTTGTTATTTGAAACGTAGAAACCCAAATCCTTAAATCTTGAGATTTAACGTTTTGTTATTGGAAACGTAGAAATCCAAATAGTTAAATCTTGAAACTTAAAAGAATCGTTTTGTGAAACGTTGAAATTCAGATTCTTAAATCTTGAAACTTAAGGTTTCGCTTTGTGAAGAGTTGACACCCAAATCCTTATACATATATATATATATATATATATATATATATATATATATATATATATATATATATATATATATATATATATATATATATATATATATATATATATATATATATATATATATATATATATATATATATATATATATATATATATACTTATGGTGTAATTCTAACTAAAGTGTTAATTTCCGATTTGCGAGCGCGTCCCAGGTACGATAAAAAGTTAATAATAAGAATTAAAGTTTTTGTTCCATGTGAGAACGAATTAAAGGCTGGAATAATTCAAATTTAACTTCGAATTGTATTTTGTATTAATTTTTTGAGACTACAGTCAACTAGCACCTTTAGTACATTAACTTCTGCACAATCATCATCAGATTAGAGAAATTGGAGGCAAATGACCGAACCTGCGAGAGTTAACGAGTATTAAGGCGTTAATACTCATATTTCTTATAGTTTTACTCATTACTCGCGAAATTTATTCATTTTCTATCGATCATTATATTGCTTATCAAGGTATTAGTTAATGAAACCTTTCCTGGTTCGTTGTTAATCCGTGTTGAGTTTGAGATTAATAGGAATTAAATTGCAATTTCCACCGGGAAGACACTCAGTATTTCTAGCTTGAAGATCTATATCATTTTCTAAAGCTGTTTTAGTATGCTACAAAGAATATGGATGACTTACAAAGTAGAAACTGGCACTAGTATCGACAGAAAAAAAAACTGTCAACACCATCTACCACGTGGTGACACTAGACATTTTTCAGACTCTGTAATAATTTTTCTGTCTGGAACAGATATATAATACTTAATACTACCATACTTTTACCAATTATACTGATTGAATTACCTATTCTTATTATTACACTGAAAAATACCAAGTGTCGCCAAACGCTAGATGGCGTTGATACTGGCGTTTACTAGCACCAGTTTCCACTCTTATTAGCTACCCATACTCTTTAATGCTTACAAAAGATCAAGCAAATGTGTTAGTTTAGCATCCTTTGTTAATACCTTCGGGTTTGAAAATACTTAAGATGTGCGTATTATCATTCAATTGCTTAGAGCAATTAGAGAGATATTTATTTGTTGTCAGTAATTCAACGTTAGTAATTTCATAGATATTCATAAATAATGTAATATTTAAAAGATATTAACCATGAAAAGATCAGAATCCGAAGTTTGGTAACGAGTTTACTAAAAGATCTAAGCTAAGTATGGAAGTCGATCATAAAATTGTCTTGTAGATAAATCTTTCATAAAGTTTAGCCACTATTGTGCTAATAATTTTTACTGGTTTAAAAAAAATAATGTATTTTCAAGGCTTTAAGAATTTTTTTTTTTTAAACTTGTACAGTTTTGCCTCAATGTGAAATTTCGTTGTGTCAACTCTTGAGACCTCCGACCCCCACCTAGAAAAACTCATCTAATTTCACCTTTAGGGTTGCTCATGTGTGCCAATATATCTAATAATTAGTTCTTATCAACCTTCACCACGCTAAAAGTTGCAACTTTGTTTATTTTTGCCCCTTCAACTATGCAGATATTCCATCGAGTTTGTAGTTTGCTAAAATAAAGTCGGAAATTACCATTTTTGTAAAACTATCATCTGCAAGTCCTCGTGACATTTCGACATTTATTTTAAAATTCCAATTTTCTGGAATTTCAAGCGTTAGTATTTTCATTTTTAATCTGTGTCCTAAAAACAAGTTTGCAATGTTCAAGTTTGCAAACTTGAACATTTAAAAGATAATTTTTCGGTGTAGAACTAAGAACTGTTATTTATAAGAACTCTAGTCTAAAAGAATCAATGTGGCATTGGTCAATACTTAACTCGTGTAAGTTTGCCGATTTTTTTTTTTGTGTTTTAACCGATTTTTGTGTGTGTTTCAGGAGCATGAGCTGTTTTTAAAAGAAACACAACGTGCATCCGACGTCCACCAAGAGAAGACCCTTCGAGAGCATGAGCGACAGAATACGGAAACTCTTAAGCAACAGCTTAGGCAGCTTCAAAAGCAGCAGGAATACCTAGAGCAGATCGATCAACGTCCCGTTGGCCGTCGAGTACCATCTGGAAGCAAAGATGTGACTTACGATGACTACTATTCTGACAATTCTTCAACCTTGGAATATGACTATTATTACTATGATTATGACAGTACAAATCGGCCAAGTTTTTATAAGTATGATGAATATGAACCCAATGGCCGAATTGTCGAACCGGTCGAAAATATAAGAGAATTACCAGTGATGGTTTCCATTAGTGCTAAAAAATCAACAACAACAATTAAACCGTCGACACGGTCGAGTAAATCGAAGCCGAAATCAAAACATTGATACCCTGCCATATTAGGATTAGTGTTTTGGTGTTTTATTGCTGATTGTGTTTGAATCATAAACCTGCCTGCAACCCGGTATTTCCTATTCTTACCAGAGGATATTTGGAATGTACCTATTCCAAATTGAAATCGTCACTTTCTTTGAAATTGTGACATAAATATTGACACCAAATTGTTTTTTTCTGCCTTTACCTCAATGATGAATTTAAGAGGTATTCATATAGCGTAGCGCAATATATTTTACGTTTGAATTTGAAATTTATTGGAAATTCGTGAAATCTTAAATTAGATAGTTTGAAAAGGACTAAAATATCTAGCTATTTTTATATATTGTGAGTTATAATGGTGATTAAGCGATTGCTCAAGAACCCGTTTAAAGAGGAATTAAGCCAAATGTTTTGGCCTTTAGTGCCTAAGTTTATCAAGCAGAAGTGATTTTAGGCCAATTATAATTTAAGCGTAAAATCGTTTGAAGGTCATCAACTTTTTTCCTATTCGCAAAAACCAAGAGTGGAAGCTATTCGTGCAAAACATGTTTTATGTGATACATATTGTTATTATTTTTTAAATGCAATTTACAATCGTCAAGGCATTCCGTTTTATGTTTGTTCAGGAATGTTTTAAGAATTACTGACACGTGGATGCATCTGCAATCGCCTCAGAGGACTTAATTCCGAGGTGGCTTTCCGGGAAATGACAAATTTATTTAAAATAGAATAAATTAACAAATTAAATTAAAATTAATAAAGTAGAATGGAATGAATTTAATTGCAAGGGTTTATTCAAAATTTTGGGGACAAAAATAAACTATTTTTCAGTGGGGATGAATGGAAGGAAAGCACAGGATTTGGAACTTCTATGAACTGGTGTAGTTATAGCGGGAACATTTTCAAACAAGGCAAGCCACTTATTTTCGTTTTCTTAGTGTTTAATACATGTAGCTATACCGAGGTTTGAGCCAGGGATGGATTAGAGAATTTCTCCTGGATAAGGTGGGGGGACGGAAAAGGCATTTATTAGGCCACAGTTGTCCAAAGGGGTGGGGGAGGTCTTCGGATCCGCTTTATAGAGGATCACCTGGACTTATATGTGATCAGTAGCGCTGATTCACGAAAATGTAGGGGGGAGGGGCAGTTTATTTTCTTAATGAAGAAAAAACCTGAACACCATTGAGCAAATATACCTAAAACATAATTCTAAAAATAAAAATAGCAATGAAATAGAAACAAAAAGGTATTTTAAAAGTAAATGGAGTGGCCAATTGGGCCTCCTACCCCCCCCCCCCCCCCGTAACTGGCGCGTGTGTATGCGTTTCATTCAGAAGGCCAAGTTTGTTGGCGACTTTAGAAACAATATGATAGAAAGAAAGGAGATTGAAAGGAAAGATTCGAAGTAGTGCAGTCATTTTGTCTCTTTCTTGTACAGAAGTGAAAAAGGAAAACGTTTCCAGGAAAGTTTTTCAGCTTAGAAGAAAGATTTCCGTAAGAGCTAAATCGGACCCAATTTTAAACGAATAAGATACATTAATCTTCTGATCTGCTTGGCCAGTGCAATCTACTTGGCTTGTGGGCTAGTCCAATTCAAACAATAACACTGGTTTCTTTAAAAAATTGGCCTGAAGGGGCCAAAAACTGTTTCTTGTTGAGTATCTTAAAACTAAAACAAAAATTTTATTATATAGAACCAAGGCATTTTTTTGAATAACAACATATGCTGTTGAGAGAGCTCTATAGCCGGGGGTGTTCAACCCTTGGTTTTATTTTTAGAAATTTACTTTCTTCGCGATATTTAGGGAAGGCTTATCATGATTGGGAGTATATGTCTCCATATAAAAAAAAACACATTAATGTTAGCCTGTTACAAAGGATATTTTTTTTAATATTTCGTAATTCAAGATGGTAAAGCTCCCAGGGTAAATGCCGTAGTTGATGAGTTCCAGTAAAATTTTCATATAGGATTCCAATGGAAGTGAATCTAAAAATATGCTCGTAATGGCTATGAAAGTAATTTTTGATGGGGCTCCAGATAGATCCTCAGATAGTGCTGATAGTATGTTTAAATACGCAAAGGTGACAAAACACTGATTAAAATCAAAGGGAAGTAAGTCTGATCTTTACCGGTAGCCAGCTACGGGTTGGGTTTATTTTATTCTGAATTCGTCAATAAGGTGCTGATAGATTCACGGCCAAAAATTTTAAAATCTTATGGCAAATCGAGAGGCTACTTTACAATTCTCTACATCTTCTAAAAGTAATTTTATTACTACTTTTAAAAATTAGAGGTGTCTCCACTAATTAATTTTTTATGAAGCTCTAAAGAATAAAAATGCAAATTTGTTCGGCCTATTCATGTTAAAGCTTTCAATGAAGCCACAATAATTTTTTCATCAAAGAATCTGCTCGTGTCTGCTGTTAATACGCATTTCACTGCTATAGGAAAGTAGCATTGGCTTCAAACCTCGGAGATTGACCTTAACTAAGTGGTTTTGGAACAAGTAGAGTATCAGTGAATCAGGCGTTGGCTTATGGTAGCAAATGTTATAACCAATTAGTGTTATAACCATTTCTGCCTTTTTTTTTACAGGATCAAAAAAAAACACAGGATTTGAAAGGTAGGATTACGGATCTACTCTGGTCCGCCAATCATACACCTTGAATCCTTGTACAATCTGGTTCAAATAAAATGAAGCTTGCCTTCCTTAAAGCTATTAGGCTGTTGCTGGGGGCTGAGGTTTTTGGAGGGGCTACTGTGGCTCTCTAATCATACAGAATGCAGATACATGTAAGATTAAAGTTCAAGCGGTGTTTCAGAGGAAGGCATGTGAGGGGATGCTGGAGCCAACATCAAACCATCAAATGTGACTTTTTTCTATGAGAGTAAACTAAGTCACGACTTTACAATAAACCCCGCACTCTCAAACAAGGAAACAACAAACGTTGGAAGATTAACGATTTTACCTTCGTCATATGGCTTCGTCTTATTGGTAGCAAAGGATAATTGTCTATATTTACAGGTACCCATACTGTTATGAATAGCTCACAGTAGAAGTATGTACCATTAGTGAAATGTTTCTCCAAACAGGACACATTTTGCATGGCGCGTAATTGGGCAATTTGGTGGACCACCAGAGCAATACGTCAGCAGAAATATATTCGTCAGAGCCATTATTTCAGTTACTACTTGGTTTCAAACAGTTCGTGGTAAGGAACTGTAGTAAGGAGCGACCTGGCTCAATAGTAACCAAAACTCTAAAAAATGCTATTTCTATACCCATGGCTATATCAAAAGGATTGTATTTGAATGCTGATTTTAAATATATAGGTTTCATCAAGTTTAGTCGTATCCATCAAAAGTTACGAGTCTGAGAAAATTTGCCTTATTTTAGAAAATAGGGGGAAACAACCCGTAAAAGTCTTAACGAAAATCACACCATCAGATTCAGCGTATCAGAGAACCCTATTGTAGAAGTTTCATGCTCCTACCTACAAAAATGTGGGATTTCGTATTTTTTTTCCAGACGGCAGATCACAGATGCGCGTTTACTTGTTTTTTTGTTTTGTTTTTTTTTCCCAGGGGTGATCGTATCGACCCACTGGTCCTAGAATCTTGCGAGTGGGCTCATTCTAATAGAAATGAAAAGTTCTAGTGCCCTTTTTAAGTGACCAAAAAAATCGGAGGGCACCTAGGCCCCCTCCCACGCTAATTATTTTCCCGAAGCACCGGATCAAAATTCTGAGATAGCCATTTTATTCAGAGTAGTCGAAAAACCTTATAACTATGTCTTTGGGGACGACTTACTCCACCATATTCCCTGTGGGAGGGGCTACAAGTTACAAACTGACCAGTGCTTACATATAGTAATGGTGATTGGGAAGTGTACAATCGTTTTCAAGGGGATTTTGTGGTTAGGGAGGGGTTGAGACGAGGGGAATATGTTGGGGGAACTTTTCATGGAGGAATTTATCACGGGGGAAGAAAATTTCCATGAAGGGAGCGCAGGATTTTCTAGCATTATTTAAAAAAAAAACAATGAAAAAATAAATATGAAAAAGTTTTTTCGACTGAAAGTAAGGAGCAGCATTAAAACTTGAAACGAACAGAAATTATTCCCCATATGAGGGGCTCACCTCCTCATAATACCTCGCTCTTTACGCTAAAGTATTTTTTGTAATTTCAACTATTTATTCTATGGCTTTTGTGATTCAGGGGTCATTCTTAAGAAATCGGGACAACATTTAAGCTTTAGTGTAAAGAGCAAGCTACTGACGAGGGGGTGAACCCCCTTATATACATAATAAAAACATGAGAATACAGAACTTCGTTAGGTAAGCTAATGTTAGCTAATGTATGTTACGTATATCTTTTATTAATAAAAACATTCGTACAAAATCAAAAGTTCTAGTTGCCTTTTTAAGTGACCAAAAAATCGGAGGGCAACTAGGCCTCCTCCCTCTCCTTTTTTGCTCAAAATCATTCGATCAAAACTATGAGAAAGCCATGTAGCCAAAAAAATAAACATGCAAATTTTGTTGGCGTTGATGAGGAGGCAGCCCCTTTTATATACGAAGTAATTTCTGTTCATTTTAAGTTTTAATGTCGATCCTTACTTTCAGTTGAAAAAAACTTGTTTTTTTTTATTTAATTCCATCAGAAACAGTCATTGCGCGTGGCGAAGGCGAGGTCATGAAGCTTGTGTGGTTTTAGGTGCGTGTCCAAAACTTTCAATGGAGATTATAGATCTTTTTGCTACTGTATATTACCTCTACTGTGGAACAGACTGTTGGTTCAGCAGATTGACAGAGTATTTTAGAAGACTTCTTCTGTATAAAATTTCATATAGCTTGTTAAAGCAGTTAAAGCAATCTATGAAGATGGGTGACTGAAAAAAGTTTTTCCAACTAAAGTAAATACAACAACTGTGTTATATGAGGAATGTTGTGACCCCCTCAACTGCCCTCCCTCTAATTTAAAGTTAAGCCACTGCTTAGCTTAAAGAACTTTAAAGTTCAAAAGATATAGCCAGCTGGTAATAACAGATGTCTTATTTACCTTTCAAAATACTTAAACTAAATTTTATTGTTTAAAGCAAATGTAAATAATAAACCCTTCCATTTCACACACGTAACCGCTTCCTTTTGAGTTTCACTGTCGCAGTTTAATTTCATTAAAAAACTTAGTTTCTGTTCATTTCTAACATCATCTCTAATTTTACATAGACATAAGGGTAGCTTCCCATCCCCCAACTACTTCTAGCCTTTACACTAAAGTTTTACTTTTGCATAGAAATATTTAAAAATAAAAATATTTTATTTTATTTTTTAAGTTTGAATATCAGCGTCATTCCATGTGGCTCTTAATTATCTTTCTCTAAAGTGTTCGATGAGAAGGTCACCATTCACTTCTTTGCTTAACGCTTTATTGAGTTGGTATTAGATTGATCCAACCATTCAATAGAATTTAATATGAAACTTTATTGAGCAATTATAGATTAGCAAATCTTTATCAAACAGTTCGTGGTAACGAACTGTAGTAAGGAGTGACCCGGCTCAATAGTAACCAAAACTCTAAAAGACAGAATTTTGATACCAATAGCTATATCAAAGAATTGCAGATTAATCCTAATTTTAAATGTACAAGTTTCATCTAGTTTAGTCTTACCCATCAAAAGTTACGAGCCTGAGAAAATTTGCCTTATTTTAGAAAATAGGGGGAAACACCCTTTAAAAGTCATAGGATCTTAACAATAATCACACCATCAGATTCAGGGTATCAGAGAACCCTTTTGTAGAAGTTTCAAGCTCCTATCTGCAAAAATGTGGAATTTTGCATTTTTTGCCAGAAGGCAGATCACGGATAAGTGTTTTTTTTTTGTTTTTTTTTCTTCTTTCCAGGGGTGATCGTATCGACCCAGTGGTCCTAGAATGTTGCGAGAGGTCTCATTCTAACGGAAATGAAAATTTCTAGTGCCCTTTTTAAGTCACTAAAAAAATTGGAGGGCACCTAGGCCCCCTCCCACGCTAATTATTTTCCCCAAGTCACCGGATCAAAATTCTGAGATAGTCATTTTATTCATCGTAGTCGAATAACCATATAACTATGTCTTTGGGGACGACTATATCATAGTAGAAAAAAAAGCAACGAATGAGTTATTGAAACGGTTAGTCCTGCAGTGCACTGATTCAAGCTTGTTCTTGTGGTGTGTGTTTGGGTTGACTGCAGTGACAAGGGGTAGTAGGGAACTGTGTTTATCACTCAAAGGCACGGAGTGGCCAACCCTATGCATCAGATGGTACCTGCCTTCTTTAAGGGCTGGGATTTGTAGAGCTGCGAGGCTAGATTTGCAAATGACATACTTGGCTCCTAGGAGATTTTATAGACCTCTTTTGTGCACTGTTTCAATTTTGTCGTGTCAATGTTATGCATTTGTGGTCTCCAAACTGGGCATGCGTTTCAAACAGTTCGTGGTAACGAACTGTAGCAAGGAGCGACCCGGCACAATAGTAACCGAAACTCTAAAAAATGGAATTTTGATACCAATAGTTACATCAAAAGAATCGCATTTAATGCTGATTTCAAATATATAAGTTTTATCAATATCAGTTATACCCATCAAAAGTTTCGAGGCTGAGAAAATTTGCCTCATTTTAGATAATAGGGGGAAACACCCCCTAAAAGTCATACAATATTAAATCACACTACCAGATTGAGCGTATCAGAGAACCGTTTTGTAGAAGTTTCAAGCTCCTATCTACAAAAATGTGGAATTTCGTATTTTTTGCCAGAAGACAGATCACGGATGCGTGTTTATTTGTTTTTTTTTTTTTTGTTTGTTCGTTTTTTCCCAGGGGTGATCGTATCGACTGAGTGGTCCTAGAATGTCGCGAGAGGGCTCATTCTAACGGAAATTAAAAGTTCTAGTGCCCTTTTTAAGTGACCAAAAAATTGGAGGGCACCTAGGCCCCCTCCCACGCTTATTTTTTCCCAAAAGTCATCGGATCAAAATTCTGCGATAGCCATTTTATTCGCCGTAGTCGAAAAACCAAATAACTATGTCTTTAGGGACGACTTACTCCCCCACAGTCCCCGTGGGAGAGGCTGCAAGTTACAAACTTTGACCGGTTACATATAGTAATGGTTACTGGGAAGTGTACAGACATTTTCAGGGGGATTTTTTTGTTTAGGGGGGAGAGTTGGGGGGTACGTGGGAGGATATCTCCATGGAGAAACAGCTCATGGGGGAAGAGAATTTCAATGAAGGGGGCGCAGGATTTTCTAGTATTATTTGAAAAAACAATGAAAAAATAAATATGAAAAGTTTTTTCTACTGAAAGTAAGGAGCAGCATTAAAACTTAAAACGAACAAAAATTATTACGTATATGAGGAGTTTACCTTCTCGTTATATCTCATTCTTTACGCTAAAGTATTTTTAGTAGTTTCAACTATTTATTCTACGGCCTTTGTGATTTAGATGTCATTATTAAGGAATTGGGACAAAATTTAAGCTATTATGTAAAGAGCGAGGTATCGAAGAGGGTTGAGCCCCCTCATATACGCAATAAAAACATACGAATATAGAAGTTCGTTACGTCAGATAATTCGTAAGTTACGTATATTTTTTACCAATGAAAACGTCTGTAAAAAATTAGAAGTTCTAGTTGCTTTTTTAAGTAATCAAAAAAGTGGAGGGCAACCAGGCCTCCTCCCTCCTTCCTTTTTTCTCAAAATCTTCCTAAAATTTTCAAAATTGCAAATAATTAATATGCAAATTTCGTTTGAATTATTTATGTGCGGAGAGCCAAGATCAAAACATGCATTAATTCAAAAACGTCCAGAAATTAAACAAAAAAAAAAAACAAGTTGTTTTAAATGAAAGTGAGGAGCAACATTAAAACTTAAAACGAACAGAAATTACTCCGTATATGAAAGGGGCTTTTCCTCTTCAACGCCCCGCTCTTTACGCTAACGTTTCTTACTGTTTTAAAAATAGAGTTAAGAGAAAGAGTCAAACTTTAGCGTAAAGAGCGAGGCGTTGAGGAGGAAAAGCCCCTTTCATATACGAAGTAATTTCTGTTCGTTTTAGGTTTTAATGTTGCTCCTTGCTTTCATTTAAAACAACTTGTTTTTTTTTTAATTAATTCAAGAAAAGGGCGTACATAAGACGTGCACAGACCACCTTTCCAATTGGTAGAACCGATACGAGGGGGGGCCGGAATGGGTTTTGTGCTATAATAATCTGACTTTGCGATAGATTTTGGCCTCATAAAGTTGTGCTATAATAATCTGACTTTACGATAGATTTTGGCCTCATAAAGTTAATATTTTGACTTTCTAAAAATTTGTGAACAGAAAAAGAAGAAACTCGAAGTAAAATGTTTGGGCAATTTATCGTCCACCTTTGTATCCCTTCTACCTTTTCTGTTGTCTTTGTACCCATTCTTTAATCATTTATTTCTTTATTCGATAACAGAACTGAAAACAGAATTTATAATGCCAACTTTACAAATATGACCATCAATAAGAAAGACAAAATAAGTACTATAAAAACTAAAAACAAATCCCTTATATAAAAATAACTGAAAATTCAATGTTTCCTATTAAAGACTTTTTTTAGGGAGTCACTTCTCCTCGCCACTAAAGACCCCAAAGCTGCCTCCAAGGACTGTTGTCTTTAAATGGAATTCTTAAATCTTCTGTATGTAGTTGGCATTTAGTTCGCTCTAAATTTAAGACTTAAATAAAAAAACAAGTTTTTTCAACTGAAAGTAAGGAGCAACATTAAAAATTAAAAAGAACAGATATTATTGTGTATATTAGGAGATTTGCCCCCTAGTCAATACCTTGCTCTGTACGCTAAAGTTCGAATTTTGTTCCAATCATTTAAGAGTGACTCCTGAATCACAAAGGCCGTTTAATTAGAATAGGTAGCTCTTTGGAAAGAACTAAAAAACCTTAGTGCAAAGAGCATGGTATTGAGTAGGGGGTAATCATATACGTAATGTAATCATATAAGTAAAGGTATCATATACGTAATGATACCTGTTCGTTTTAAGTTTTAATGTTGCTTCTTACTTTCAGTTGAAACAATTTGTTTTCTATATAATCTTTGATAGTTTTTTAAATAATGCTGGGAAATTCGGTGCTCCCTTCATAGAAGTGTCACTTCACGCATTAAAAAAAATCCTCCCACGTAATCCCCTCCCCCAAACCCCAACCATTTCATTTTCCAAAATACCCATAAGTTCATTTTCCCTATAGTTCCAAAGTGAAATTACGTCATCCATGGGGAAAATGAACTTAGGGGTTTTTTAGATCACCTTAATTCATATGATAGGAATTTACCTTAGAAATTTAAATTACTAATAAAATCTCATTCCTAGATGTTCTAATTATTCGTAATTTAGATGAACTCAATTTTACTGTTTACAGAAAACCAACACAAAACAATAGATATGTATATTTTGAATCAAATTACCCCCTACAAGTTAAAAGAGGTGTAATATCTCTCGTCGATCGTGCCCTAAACATTTGTTCTGATTCCTACATCACAGCTGAACTAGACTTTTTCAGGGACATACTTTTTGGAAATGGGTATCCTCTTTCATTTATTAATAATACAATTAACCGTAGAGTGAAAAGACACTCCCATAAAATCAACGACAATTTACCATGTGAGAATTCCGATAAGCCCCAAAACGTAATTTACCTCCCATATATCCCACAAATCACTAGAAATCTTAAAAAAGTATGCACACAAAATAATCTGTATGTTGTATTTACCAATAATTTGAAAATCACAAATCTCCTAAATTCTGGTAAAGATAAGACTCCAGTTACTCGCCAAAGAGGTGTCTATCAAATACCATGCGACTGTGGCAAATTCTATGTAGGGAGAACCCACCAGAATTTCGAGAAACGCCCACAACAACATAAAGATGAAATCACCAAAGCTCTGAATTCTAATATTACTTCTGGTTCTTTTGATTCTGCTTTAAGCAGCCATGTTTTCGAAAATCCTAGCCACAAAGTACTTTTTGAAGAATATGCCATTATTAGCAATTACATAAAAAAAACTAGTTTTTTTAACTGAAAGTAAAGAGCGACATTAAAACTTAAAACGAACAGAAATTACTCCGTATATGAAATGGGTTGTCCCCTCCGCAATCCTTCGCTCTTTACGCTAAAGCTTTTAATTGTCTTAAAAAGCAGAATTGTGGCAAAGAGTCAAACTTTAGCGTAAAGAGCGAAGGATTGCGGAGGGGACAACCCATTTCATATACGGAGTAATTTCTGTTCGTTTTAAGTTTTAATGTCGTTCCTTACTTTCAGTTAAGAAACTAGTTTTTTTTATGTAATTTCTGAACACTTTTGAATTAATGCATGTTTGATTTTGGCTCTCCACACATAAATTATTAAAATGAAATTTGAATATTAATTCCTTTTTTGGCTAAATGGCTTCCTCTTAGTTTTGATCAGACGATTTTGAGAAATAAGGGGTGGGGAAGGAGGCCTAGTTGCCCTGCAATTTTTTGGTTACATAAAAAGGCAACTATAAATTTTAATTTTTAACGAATGTTTTTATTAGTAAAAAAATATACGTAACTTAAGAATTAACTTACGTAACAAACTTTTATATTCTTAAATTTTTATTATGTATATGAGGGGGTTTGTACCCTTGTTAATACCTCGCTCTTTACACTAAATCGTAAGTTTTGTCCCAATTCTTTAAGCATGACCCCTGAATCAGAAAGGCCGTAGAATAAATAGTTGAAATTACTAAAAATACTTTAGCGTAAAGAGCGAGGTATTTTTCTCCTCCTAAATACCTCGCTCTTTATGCTAAAGTATTTTTAGAACCCCTCATATGCGTAATAATCTCTGTTTGTTTTAAGTTTCAATGCTACATCTTACTTTCAATTGAAAAAACGTTTCCATGTTTATTTTTTCATTGTTTTTTTTTATAGTAATTTTAGAAAATCCCATGCCTTTTCATTGAATTTCTGTTCCCCCATGACATATTCTCCAAGGAAAGATCCTCCCACATAGCCCCCTCCCCTCAACCCTACCCCCAAAACCAAAAAATCCCCTGAAAACGTCTGTACACTTTCCAATAACCATTATTATATGCAAACACTGGTCGAAGTTTGTAACTTGCAGCCCCTCCCCCAGGGACTGTGGGGGAGTAAGTCATTCTCAAAGACATAGTTATTATGGTTTTCGACTATGTGGAACAAAATGGCTATCTCAAAATTTTGATCCGTTGACTTTGGAGAAAAAATGAGCGTGGGAGGGGGCCTAGGTGCCCTCCAATTTTTTTGGTCACTTAAAAAGGGCACTAGAACTTTTCATTTCCGTTAGAATGAGCCCTCTTGCGACATTCTAGGACCACTTGGTCGATACGATGACCCCTGGGGAAAAGAAAGAAAAAAAAACAACAAAAAAACAAATAAACACGCACCCGTGATTTGTCTTCTGGCAAAAAATACGAAATTCCACATTTTTGTAGATAGGAGCTTGAAATTTTCGCGATAAGGTTCTCTGATACGCTGAATGCGATGGTGTGATTTTGGTTAAGATTCTATGACTTTTAGGGGGTTTTCCCCCTATTTTCCAAAATAAGGCAAATTTTCTCAGGCTCGTAACTTTTGATGACAAAGACTAAATTTGATGAAACTTATATATTTAAAATCAACATGAAAATCCGATTCTTTTGATTTATATTTTAGCATCAAAATTCCGTTTTTTTCAAAATTCTTCTTGTTTTTAGCATTCGTTTAACATTGTCTCTTTAGGTGATAGTTCGAATGAGAGGTAGACGTGGTCTTGGTATGTGAATTTTTTTAGTCTTTTAAAACTTAAATTTTCTGAATTAATTTCTTAGTAAATTTGGAGATAAAGTATAAAATATTTCTCATTTTTTTTTATTTGGTTTTAAATGAATAACTACGGTGACTTACAATGCCTGGAAATGAACTCGAGGACGCAAATGAGCACAATAGCTTGAATTGAATATACCTTGAGCTCGTGGATTTTTCAAGTCCAAGATACGTGAACTCGAAATGAGCTTGTGACTGATTGAACTGGTTGAAGCTTTTGTTTGAATTTTTCAAAGAAATGCGCTACTTATAGGAAAAAGTTTAGTCAGTTTAATTTGCTACATTCAAAGGAACATCACTTATAAAGTTATACGAAATTGTAAAAAAGAAAATATCGGACAAACAAAAAGAAAAAAAGGAACACAAAGAAAAACAAATACAACTGTAAAAACGGCAGCAAAAGGAAAAAACTGTTTTACCTAGTTTCAAGATCGTCTTTTTTTTCCTACAATCTTTCTTTTCTTGTGGATTTTTCGGCCTGTTTTGGGATTTGTTATGAGTACATTGGGTAGCTGGGTATCATTATAATTAAAGGAAGTAGAGATCTGAAAAGTAGATTAACCAAGGTCCAGGGTGTTTTTTCACAGTTGAAACGTTTGGAAGATTAGGTAGCTAAATAGATCAAACAGTTCGTGGTAACGAACTGTAGTAAGGAGCGATCTGGCTCAATAGCAACCAAAACTCTAAAAACGAAATTTTTACACCAATACTTACTTCAAAAGAATCACATTTTCATGCTGATTTTAAATATATAAGTTTAATTAAGTTTGGACTTACCCATCAAAAGTTACGAGCCTGCGAAAATTTGCCTTATTTTAGAAAATAGGAGAGAACATCCCCTAAAAGTCATAGAATCTTAACGAAAATCCCACCATCAGATTCAGCGTATCAGAAAACCCTATTGTGGAAGTTTCAAGCTCCTATCTACAAAAATGTGGAATTTTGTATTTTTTGGCAGAAAATTTGTATTTTTTGTATTTTTTGTAAGTGTACAGACGTTTTCAGGGGGAAATTTTTGGTTGGGGGGGGTTGAAAAGAGGGGGATATGTCTGGGGAACTTTCCCTGAAGGAATTTTTCATGGGGAAAGACAATTTCCATGAAGGGAGCGCAGGATTTTCTAGCATTATTTAAAAATAAAAAAACAACGAAAAAATAAATATGAAAAGTCTTTTTCTACTGAAAGTGAGGAGCAGCATTAAAATTTCAAACGAGCAGAAATTATTGCGCATAAGAGGGGTTTACCTTCTCGTAATACCTCGCTCTTCACGCTAAAGCATTTTTAGTAATTTCAACTATTTATTCTACGGCCTTTGTTATTTAAGGGTCATTCTTAAGGAATTGGGACATAATTTAAGCTTTAGTGTAAAGAGCGAGGTATCGACGAGGGGTGAACTCCCTCATATACGCAATAAAACATACGAATATAGAAGTTTGTTACGTAAGTTAATTCGTAAATTACGTATATTTTTTACTAATGAAAATGTTCGTAAAAAAATTAAAAGCTCTAGTTGCCTTTTTAAGTAATCAAAAAATTGGAGGGCAACTAGGCTTCCTCCCTCTCTCCTTTTTTTCTCAAAATCTTCCGATTAAAACTATGAGAAAGCCATTTAGCCAAAAAAAATTAATGTACAAATTTCGTTTTAATTATTTATGTGTGGAGAGCCAAGATCAAAACATGCATTAATTAAGAAACGTCCAGAAATTAAACAAAAAAACAAGTTTTTTAAATGAAAGTAAGAAGCGACATTAAAACTTAAAACGAACAGAAATTAATCCGTATATGAAAGGGGCTTTTCCTCCTCAACGGCCCGCTCTTTACGCTAAAGTTTTTTTTACCGTTTTAAGAAGTAGAGTTAAGAGAAAGAGTCAAACTTTAGCGTAAAGAGCGGGGCCTTGAAGAGTAAAAGCCCCTTTCTTAAACGGACTAATTTCTGTTCGTTTTAAGTTTTAATGTCGCTTCTTACTTTCATTTAAAAAACTCGTTTTTTTATTTAATTAGGTAAAGGAGTTCAGCTCTATATCATCGAGCAGTAATGGGATAGAAAACTCGTTTGTTTTATATTTAAATGTCTCTAAAGAGACTTGAACATTTTTTCCTGATATGTTCTCGTATTTTAAATTATCAGCTTGTTTAAAAATAAAACTCAATTGCTCACTAATATCTCATGGCTCATTGAATTGTTATGTTAGATTTGATCGAATGCCTGAACTTTCATATAAAGCCGAAGTAGCAGTGCATTGAGCTGTAAAATAAATGATGGCCTTCCAATCGAACGAGCAAAATTAAATGTCAATTTCATCTTCACAAAACTAACCTATGACTTATCTTAAGAGTGATTGTGCTTTTCACGTTAAAAACGTAGGTTTACCATAGCGCAGAAATAATTTTCCAATTCGTGATATTCATTGTTTTTGTTTTTAAGACCCACAAGGGACCTAGAACTATATCTCTCCGTCGGTGAAAAGCCAGCCATTAGATCTAGATTAAATGACATTCAGTTGGTAACGTTCAGTCGGTGGGTTTAGTCTGAAAAACAAATTTTATAACATTGAACTCAGTTTTAAGGGAGTACTTAATAACTGCTTACTCATATGAACAATAGTATGTTTGAAGTAGGTATGTTACCTCCACGCAAGTTATGTATGGGGGATTGTATGTTTTATTTGTATATGAGTGTTATTTTGTATGGATACTGAGTATGTTAGTGTGCAGCCGAAGATTAAAAAATAGAATTAAATGATGGTAGTTGTCGGGTCAGAGTTAGGCAGTTTTAGCTAATAACTAATATTAGCCATGAAAACTTCAGGTCGTTTTAGTTCCTGTACAGTTTTATGCTACGATTATATATTAACTGAAGATAAGGAACAACGTTAAAACATAAAAACTTATAGAAATTACTCCGTATATAAAGGGGACTGTTCCCTCTTCAAAACTCTTCTCTTTATGCCCAAGTTTTTTTTATGCTTTCCAAGGATTCTGATTCTAATTAAGCAACCATTGTATTTCCGGCGTAGTCAAACAGTTCGTGGTAACAAACTGTAGTAAGGAGCGACCCGGCTCAGTAGTAACCAAAACTCTAAAAAATGGAATTTTAATACCAATAATTACATCAACAGAATCGCATTTTAATGCTGATTTTAAATATATAAGTTTCATCAAGATCAGATATGCCTGTCAAAAGTTACAAGCCTGAGAAAATTTGCCTCGTTTAGAAAATAGGAGGAAATACCCCCTAAAAGTCATACAATCTTAACGAAAATCAAACCATCAGATTCAGCGTATCAGAGAACCTTATTGTAGAAGTTTCAAGCTCCTATCTACAAAAATGTGGAATTTCGCATTTTTTGCCAGAAGACACATCATGGACGCGTGTTTATTTATTTATTTTTTTTTCAGGGGTGATTGTATCGACTGAGTGGTCCTAGAATGTCGTGAAAGGGCTCATTCTAAGGGAAATTAAAGTTCTAGTGCCCTTTTTAAGTGACCAAAAAATTTGGAGGGCACCTAGGCCGCCTCCCACGCTCATTTTTTCCCAGAAATCACCGGATCAAAATTCTGAGATAGCCATTTTATTCACCATAGTCGAAAAACCTAATAACTATGTCTTTAGGGACGACTTACTCCCCTGCAGTCCCCGTGGGAGGGGCTGTAAGTTACAAACTTTGACCTGTGTTAACATATAGCCTTTGCAGAGCAGCTGGCACAAGATCGATCAACATGGTCCAAGAAGGTCTCTAAGAACATCGATGCCGGGCGAGGTGGAAACGCCTGATTCCCGCCACAAGTACAAGTAAGTAATATAGTAATGATTACTGGGAAGTATACAGACGTTTTCAGAGGGATTTTTTGGTTTAGGGGGAGAGTCGAGGGGTGGTTACGTGGGAGGATATTTCCATTGAGAAAATTCTCACAGGAGAAGAGAATTTCAATGAAGGGGGGTTCAGGATTTTTTAGCATTATTTAAAAAAAAAGGAAAAAAAATATTAAAAGTTTTTCTACTAAAAGTAAGGAGCAGCATTAAAACTTAAAACGAACAAATATTATTACGCATATGAGGAGTTTACCTCCTCGTTATACCTCACTCTTTACGCTAAAGTATTTTTAGTAATTTCAACTATTTATTCTACGGCCTTTGCGATTCAGAGGTCGTTCTTAAGGAACTGGGACAAGATTTCAGTTTTCCCCTCCAACTCCCCCCAGTGTTACCGGATCTGTTCGGGATTTAAAATAAGAGCTCTAAAGCACAAGATCCTTCTAGGTATCAAATATCACCCGTTTGTAAGTTACAAATACCTCATTTTTTTCTAATTTTTCCGAATTACTCCTTCCCCCCAATTCCACCAAAGAGGGTGGATCCAGTCCAGTTATCTCAGTCACGTATCTTGGACAGGTTTTATTCCTCCCATCAGGTTTCATCCTAATCTTCTGTTTTAGGTGTTTTCCAAGATTTCCACCCCCCCCCTAATGACGCTGGATCTGGTCGGGATTTAAAATGAGAGATCTGAGTTACGAGATCCTTCTAAATATGAAATTTCATTAGGATGCAACTACTCCTTCGTAAGTTAAAAACACCTCATTTTTTCTATTTTTTTCAGAATGAACCCTCCCCCCCCCCAACTCCCCCAAATATAGTGGATCCGTTCTGGTTATGTCAGTTGCATATCTAAGACTTCTGCTCATTTTGTCCACCAAGTTTCATCCCAATCCCTCCACTCTAAGCGTTTTCCAAGATTTTAGGTTCCCCCCATCTCCCCCATATGTCACCGAATCCGGAGCGGATCCGTTCCAGTTATGTCAGTCACGTATCTTGGACTTGTTTTTATTCTTCCCACCAAGTTTTATCCTGATCTCTCCGCTTTAACTGTTTTCCAAGATTTCCGGTTTCCCCCAACTCCCCCCTCAATGACTCTGGATCCAGTCTGGATTTAAATTAAGTGATCTGAGTTACAAGGTCCTTCTAAGTATGAAATTTCAATAAGATCCGATCACTCCTTCGTAAGTTAAAAATACCTCATTTTTTCTAATTTTTCAGAATTAAACCTCCCCCCTAACTCTCCAAACAGAGCAGATCCATTCCGGTTATGTCAATCACTTATCTAGGACTTCAGCTTATTTTTCCCAACAAGTTTCATCCCGATCCCTCCACTCTAAGCGTTTTCCAAGATTTTAGCTTCCCCCTCCAACTCCCCAAATGTCACCGAATCTGGTCGGGATTTAAAATAAAAGCTCTGAGACACGATATCCTTCCAAATATCGAATTTCATTAAGATCCCATCACCTGTTCGTAAGTTAAACATACTTCCTTTTTTCTATTTTTTCCGAATTAGCCGGCCCCCCTCACCTACCCTGATGGTCAAATCGGGAAAAAGACTATTTCTAATTTAATCTGGTCAGGTCCCTGATACGTCTGCCAAATTTCATCGTCCTAGCTTACCTGGAAGTGCCAAAAGTAGCAAAACTGGGACCGACAGACAGAATTTACGATCGCTATATGTCACTTGGTTAATACCAAGTGCCATAAAAACCTTATATGCTCCCAGGGTATGGTTTAAAACTCTTGCACTCGGATCCTGGGGAGTATATAAACCCTAGAGTTTTTATAATATGATCTTATGTCTATTTTGGACAAAATGTAAATATCCAATTGGGCGCATTTTGGGAAAAGACAACTTGCGGAGGGGGAGGTTAGTTTCCATCAGATTATTTTTGAATCTCAAAAAGGGGACTAGAACTTTCAATTTCTAGTCGTATGAGTCCCCTTTGGAGTTTAACTCTTCCATAAAAACCTTATATGCCCCTGGGCGTAATTTATTACTCTTCCACAAACACCAAAAACAAGAAGAACAATAGGGACTTTTTTTAAGACAGTGGGAAACAAATTAGAATGAATATTTCGGCCCTATGTCCAAGGGCCGTCCTCGGCAACACAAATAAGAAAAAACAACTTACGAAAGGATAAAATCAACAAAACTAAAATGAATAATTTTTCAAAATAGTCCCAGCATCCTTATCTCAGCGATGTTCAGCCAGGACTGAAAAATAAATTGTTATGAAACGAGGCAATTCAATTAAATGAAAGAAAATGATTTAAAAACAGGTTTTTAATGCCAGTCTAGCTTTTTTCGCTGCTGATCTTATAGGTCTATTTGTGACAGGTTCTGTGTTAATATCTATTGGTTTTTTTTTTATATATTTTCTAAGGTCATTTTTAATTAAATTTGTGTATAAGGCATTCAGTGAATATTCTCCTAAATCCCTTTTTAAGGAAATATTATTATTAATCTTATGTCTGATTTCAATTGCTTCTCGAACTACTTGCTAGATCATTGCTAATAATGGCAGATTCTTCAAAAAGTATTTTGTGGCTAGGATTTTCGAAAACATGGCTGCTTAAAGCAGAATCAAAAGAACCAGAAGTAATATTAGAATTCAGAGCTTTGGTGATTTCATCTTTATGTTGTTGTGGGCGTTTCTCGAAATTCTGGTGGGTTCTCCCTACATAGAATTTGCCACAGTCGCATGGTATTTGATTGACACATCTTTGGCGAGTAACTGGAGTCTTATCGTTACCAGAATTTAGGAGATTTATGATTTTCAAATTATTGGTAAATACAACATACAGATTATTTTGTGTGCATACTTTTTTAAGATTTCTAGTGATTTTTGGGATATATGGGAGGTAAATTATGTTTTGGGGCTTATCGGGATTTTCACATGGTAAATTATCGTCGATTTTACGGGAGTGTCTTTTCACTCTATGGTCAATTGTATTATTGATAAATAAAAGAGGATACCCATTTCCAAAAAGTATGTCCCTGATAAAGTCTAGTTCAGCTCTGATGTAGGAATCAGAAAAAATATTCAGGGCAGGATCTACGAGAGATATTACGACACCTCTTTTAACTTGTGGGGGGTAGTTTGATTCAAAATGTAAATATCTACTGATTTGTGTTGGTTTTCTGTAAATAGTAAAATTGAGTTCATCTAAGTTACGAATAATTAGAACATCTAGGAATGAGATTTTATTTGCAATTTCAATTTCTAAGGTAAACTGTAAATTCCTATCATATGTGATAAGGTGATCTAAAAAAAACCCCTAAGTTCATTTTCCCCATAGTTCGAAAGTGAAATTACGTCATCCATGTAACGTCCCCAAAAGATATGATTAAAAAAATATGAATTTAATGCCCAATTTTCAATATGCTCTAGATAAATATTCACCAGTATGGGCGCACCCATGGGCAAGCCATTTATTTGTTGGTAGAAAGAATTACGGAATTAGAAATACATTGAATACTTGGTACAAAGTTTAACCAAGGTCATTGAAACGTCGTAATCTAATCCTGTTGCTGAAACTTCTATTAAATCATAATTTTCATTTATTTTATTTTCTAATAATTTCTCGGATTCTGCTACATTAATATTTGCATACATAGACACAACGTCAAAGCTACTGATAATTGTGTTTTTTGAAATATTTATGTTTTTGAGTTTTTCAACTAAATCGACCGAATTACATATATAAGATTTTTGAGAAAAAAGCAAAGGTTTGAAGGCTGTACATAACCATTTTCCAATGTGTGAGGTGGGGGCTTTCGTACAAGCTACAATTGGCCTTAAAGGAATGCCTTGCTCATATAATTTTGGTAGACCATAAAATTTTGGACAAAAGCTGCCTCGGGGGAAAAATTTATTATGTGGAGTAATTTTACTATTTTGTTTTAGATTTTTTAATTCTTTTATAATTTTGTTAGCAAACTGATCAGTATGGTCGTAGGTTATAGTTTTATATGTAGTTTTGTCATTTAGATGTGCATAAATTTTTGTGTCGTAATCTTTTGCATCACGCAATTACTTTTGGTCAACTCTTTCGGTCACGCAAATTATGTGGTTCTATATTGGCGGGAGGATCAGCCTTTTTTTTCATTATTGTAAAATGTATTAATAAGACAAGCCCTAACTTCGTCTGGGTTGGAAATAGATGAATAAAATTTGTGCAAAGACGACTCTAGAGAGGAAATCAAATCCGCCACAGGAACTTGGAAAAAAAAGTTTTGGAAAAAAAGAGAATTTCAGACCTTTTTCGAGAGCTTGAATTTCCAATGGTTCAAGCGTTCTAGAGGACAAGTTAACCACAGCCGGTCTAGGTAGGAGTGAATCTTGGAGCATAAATAGGGTTATTTATCGATGATTCCTTTCGTAGGTTTTCCAATTTCTTAATAAGTCGTTCCCTTGATAAGCGGAAATCATGACTAAATAAATTTCTTTCCAATCCAGCAACTTTGTTAAAATCAGCAGAAGACAAATTTTCGAATAAAAACTTTTCTAGAGATTTCCTTTCAGAGGAAACAATGTATCTTTTTTGTTTTTTATCTTTAATAATGTGTATTAATGTTTTTAATTGTAATGTATGAGCAAAACGCTCTTCTTTTCGGGTATTTAAGTGTGCTCTGAATCTGAAAGACTTGGGAATAAGATTTTCAAATTTGCAAGATTGCAAGAACTTTTGCTGGTTAATAATATTAGCTGGTTTTTTGCCTAAACTAATGAAGTAAAATATATCATTGGTCAACTGCTCCCCATAAGCGATACGTAAATAACGACGAAGACCACACTGCCTTTCCATCACAAACACCAAAAACAAGAAGAACAATAGGGATTTTTTAAGACAGTGGGAAACAAATTAGAATGAATATTTCGGCAGAAATTAGAACAAAATATTCATTCTAATTTGTTCCCCGTTGTCTTAAAAAATTCCCTATTGTTCTTCTTGTTTTTGGTGTTTGTGATGGAAAGGCAGTGTGGTCTTCGTCGTTATTTACAACTCTTCCCCTGGCTCTGGGGGAGGGGCTATATTGAACCAGAAGTTTGCTATCTGATGGTTGGACTATTACAAACAAAGTGGCTATTTCAAACTTTCGATTGAATGCCTTAGGGGAAAAGAGGGTGCGTGTGAGGGGAGAGTAGATGTTTTGACTCCTAAAAAGTAACTAGAACTTTCAATGTCCAACTAAATGAGCCACGTATGAAGTTTATATCACCTCCCCTTACATAAAAGCCTTATATGCCCCCGGTACACAACTTACAACACTTGGAAAAAGGACCTTGGGGGGGGGGCGTTTGTTGCCATCCGATCACTTTTGACTCTTAAAAAGGGCACTAGTAATTCCGATTTACAGTCGAATGAGCTCCTTCCAAAGTTTATACTACTGTCCCTTCCATTAAACCTTATTTGTCCCGGTGGCACAAATTACAACAATCGTTGAAGTTTGTACGACCACCTTTTCCATAAAAGCTTTATATGATTCCGGGGCACAAGTTACAGTCCTTAGTTTCCTCGTGATCTGGGGGGTATATTGACACTGAAGTTTTTGCTATCTGATAATTGGACTACTTCAAAGAATGTGGTTTTTTAAATTGATCGGGTGCATTTGAGGAAAAGAGGGTGTGGGGGTAGGTACCTTTTGATCAATTCAGTTTCCGATCAAATGAGCTACCTCTAAAGCTTATACGACCACCCCTTACATAAAAACCTTGTATACCCCTGGGGCATAACTTAAAACACTGGCCACTAGGTTCTGGGGGCTTGTGTAAACCCTTGAGTTTTTGTTGTCTGATGTGTGAACTATTTTCAATAAAATTACTATCTCAAAATCTGTATTGAATGTTTTAGGGTAAAAAAAGGGCAAAGGGGGTAGTTGACCTCCCAATCTCTTTTCACTCTTAGACAGTTAACTACAGCTTCCAGTCAATCGAAACTCCTCTGAAATTTACACACGTAGCTCTTTGACAAGAGCCGTATATGCCCCCGGGTATAACTTACAACGCTCTCGAAATTTTGACCGGGTGCATTTGGGGAAAAGTGAGTGTGTGTGGAGGGGGGTAAGTGCCCTCCGACTCTTTTGACTCGAAAAAGGTAGCAAGAATTTTCAATTTTCAACCAAATGAGCCACTTCCGAAGTTTATACGACCACCCATTACATAAAAATTCTTTATGTCCCCATAGTATAACTTGAAACACTTGACCCTGGGTTCTGGGTTCTATTATTGATCCCGGAGTTTAGTTTGAGCGATTTCTAACAAAATGGTTATTTTCAAATTTTCATCGGATGGGTTTGGGAAAAAGGGCGTGGGGGGGATTGTTACCCTCTGATCTCTTTTGACTCGTAAGAAATCAACTAGAGATTTCAATTTCCAATGAAGTGAGTCCTCTCTGAAGTTTGTACGAGCATCCATTCAATAAGAACCATATATGCCCCCAGGGCATAGCTTACAACGCCTGCCTCCGGGCCCGGGGGGTTTTGTTGAATCCAGAGTTATTGTTATCTGATCTTTGGGCTATTTTAAACAAAATATCTATCTCAGATCTTTTATTGGATGCATACTGGGAAAAAAGGGTGTGGTAGGGGCCTAGTATCCATCTGATCACTTTTGACTCTTAAAAATTGCACTAGAATTTCTTATTCCCAATCGAAAGAGTCCCCCCTCCCGAAGTTCATGCGACCGCCCCTTCCGTATGAAGTGCCTCTGGAAAAAACCATTGATATTGATCAATGTTTTATCATTTGATAAAACATTAATCAACAACGATCAATATTGATCATTGATATTCTATTGATAAAGTCGAGGCTCCTCAAGAGCTTAGAGCTGAAATCGTAAGGAAACTTAAGACTTTTAACAGGAGAAAAACAGAAAATGATATAACAAAAAATGACTTTAAAATACTTTCTGGTTTGAAAAAGAATAGGGCAGATAAAGGCAATACTATTGTAATTATGGACACTGATGATTATGATCGTAAAATGAATACAATAATTTCGGATACCACTATTTACAAAAAACTTGATTTCGATCCTACTGATAAATATGTAAAGTCGATAAGAAAGAAATTGGAGTCACTGAAAAATAATTTACACATTACCCCACAATTTTATAATAAATTTTATCCAAGAGGTTGTTCCGCACCCAAGATCTATGGTCTACCCAAAATTCATAAGACGGAAGTCCCCCTCTGTCCCATTGTATCAACTTTCTCATCACCAGTGGCGAAATTACGAAAGTGGTTGTCGACGGCATTGCGTCCACTCTTAGGAACACAAAAATCATATATAAAAAATTCTACTGATCTTACTAATAAGTTAAAAAATTTCACATTGGAGGAGAATTCAATTCTCTGTAGTTTTGATGTGGTGTCCATATATTCAAATTGTAACGTGAAAAAGTGCGAGGATATATTAAGGATTAAATTAAAAAAGCACTTTGATTTGATACAAGATATGACCATGGCTAGTTTGGAGATTGTAGTCATTATGAAGTTGGTAATCCTGGCAAATGAATATTCTCTTTATTTTGGTTTTAGAGGTGAATTTTACAAACAGGTGTTTGGTTCGGCTATGGGGGCATCTCTCTCCCCTTTGTTGGTAAATCTCTTCATCAAATCTATTGAAACTTCCGCTATAAACAGTTTTAGGCTCTTCCCTTGTTTTTGGGACAGATTCATGGATGATGGGGTTTGCATTTGGAAACACGGTTTAGAGTCCTTAGACCTTTTCCACAAACATTTAAATAGTTTTGACAAAAATGTAAAACTTACAGTGGAGTTTGAAGCAAATGACAGACTACCTTTTTTGGATATCCTATTGAATAAAAAAGATTTCCATTTAATTTTTTCAGTATATAGAAAGCCTACACACAGTGATAGGTATTTGAACTGTCACTCGTGCCACCCTATTTCAGTGAAACGAGGGGTTGTGATTGCACTGATGGATAGAGCTTTCAGAATTTGTTCTCAGGAGTTTTTAGATTCTGAATTGTTGTATTTGAGGGATATTTTATTTTGTAATAGTTACCCGATTAAATTTATGAATAAAAAAAAAAAAATAGACGCATTAAACACAACAATAGGGTTATTGAGGTTTCACAGTGCACAGAATTAAACATACCGAAAAGGTTGACTTCTCTGCCTTATGTACCTACTTTGGGGGAGATGTTTAAGTGAATTTTAGGTAAACACAACATTGATACTTGTTTCCAATCAGAGACCATTAGGTAGATTTCTTAATTCTGGGAAGGATTTAACCCGGGGAGATTTAGTTAGTGGGGTGTATAAAATTCCTTGTTCTTGTGGAAAGTTTTATATTGGTAGAACTCACCAACAATTTACTGAAATATTTATTGAGCATCGCAACTCAATAGAAAAAACCCTACAATTAAGAAAGCCTCCTGAAACTTTTGTTTCAGCTCTGGCTGAACATACATTCTTTCATCCCGAACATTTTATAGAATTTGATGAGGCTTCAGCTATTTCTAATGATGTTTTGAGAAAGGTTTTTCTCAGTGGGCGAGGGAGGCTATAGAAATTAAAAAACATATATTTGCTAATCTTTCATTAAATAGACACAGGGAATTTAAATATTGACCCAATTTATGATTATCTTTTGAAAAATGAACCAATAGTCAATAAGGGAATTAAAATTTTACACAATCGCAAGGGGACAAGATTACCTACTAGACCAAAAAGAGTTGCTTCAATATTAGCTTACAAGAGGATTATTTCGCAACAGAATAGATAACTAAGTTTCAATTTTCATAATTTTTCCTCAGTTGCTTTGATGTTCTCATTGAAGTAACTCTAATAGCTTCTTTTCTCTACGTGGATCAGTAGCGACAATTGTATTTATTATTATTGGTGGTGGTTTTATTGTTTTTGTTTAGTGTTTTTCTTTTTATCCTGTGCTGAGGACGCCTAATTTGGATACAGGTGAAATATCCGCGTTATTTTAGTCTTTCCTCTCTACTGGCCGCAGTCTCGTTTGAGGTATTTTTTTGTGGAATTTTGTCTATCTTTGTTGTTTAAAAAAAAACGTTGTAACCGTATGACCTTTACTAAAGGCAACGCTATAGCGTTGCCTCTGATTTCTGCTCGTTTTTCAAATAATGCCGAAATATCTGACTCCCTCTCCCCTTAAAATCAACCTCAAAAAACCTAAGGTTCAATTTTGGAATATGGCCTATATATGGAAGCACGAAATTTGCCCCCTCAAAGTCAACCTAAAAATCAAGAAACTATATCAGGATAAAGAAACTATATCCTGGTCTGGATGGAATGCAGACCACCTTCCCCTGTTGTTAGAGGCAATTGTGTCTTAGTATTTTCGCCCAAGGTCTTTTGTGAAGGTTTTGTAACTTGTATTGGAAAAATTAATCTAGACAAATCAGTTTGTAGTTTGTATGGGCCAATTATTGTTTGTTCGATAATTTGCAGCAATCAGCTTGGGTACAGTAGTGGCAGGGTTCAATTGGGGTACTACTACTACCACAACAACTAGTACTACTACAACTACTACCACTAGTACTGCTGCTACTTCAACTGTTACCACTACTGCTGTTGAACTAAATCAAAAGAGCTTAAGTTAATCCAGGTTGTCAAATAAACACTCAGGCCTTGAATGGGCTATTATGTCGGAACTTTCTGGGAAAGTGAAACTAAATGAAAAGCCATCAAGAGCAAACTGGTTGTCCAGAGGATGGACGGGCAAGGTCTTAAGAATGGGTAAGTGTACTAAGTTGAAACTTTCAAGACTACTTCTATAACTACTACGGCTGCTTTTACTATGGAACTAAGTCAAAAGAGTTAACGTACATTCAGGTTGTCAAAATGGCACAAACGCGATACCTCAGAAACAGAACAGGACAGAAAGTAGTAAGTTTAAGGGGAATTGAATGTTAATATAAAACTAGATCAAGTGCATACAGGTGGTCAAAAAGACGTATCAGCAATATCATTAGAACAGCTAGAACGGTATTATAGTCTGAATTCTCAAAGCTACTACTATTAGTACTGCAACTACTACTAGTACTTATACTATTGAATTTAAACAAAAGGGTTTAAATGTGTCCAGTTTGTTAAAATGACGTAAATACATTGTCTTAGGAGCTGAATGGGATATTAAGTTTAAACTTTCAGGGAAAATTGACAGGATTTGGAACTAAATAAAAAGGTGCCGTGTGTATTCGGATTGTCAAAAGCTAGAACGGTATTATAGTCTGAACTCTCAAAGCTACTACTATTAGGACTGCAACTACTACTAGTTCTTATATTATTGAATTTAAACAAAAGGGTTTAACTGTGTCCAGTTTGTTAAAATGACGTAAATACATTGTCTTAGGAGCTGAATAGGATATTAAGTTTAAACTTTCAGGGAAAATTGGCAGGATCTGGAGCTAAATAAAAAGGTGCCATGTGTATCCAGATTATCCAAAGGGTATGTTTGTAACAACCTAGGAACGGCTAGGGGTGTTATTTCGGAGCTTTTGGAGCCCATTATTGAGGATGTTGAGCTAAATAAAACAGCACTATGTGCATCCTTGTATGTCATAAGGACGTATTTACGATCTCTCGGTAACTGCTAAAAATTTGCAGTTACTACTACTACTACTAATACTGCTACTGCTATTACTGCTGCTACTACCCATACTACTACTATTGCTACTAGTGGTACTACTACTACTTCTACTAATATCACTACTACTATTACTATTACTGCTACAGATACTGCTACTACTACTACTTAAATAAGACTATCTTAAGAAATTCCTTTTGTCTTACGTGTTGTTTACTACTACTACTACTACTACTAATACAACTACTACCACTACTACTACTACTATTACTACTACTACTACTAGCCTACTACTATTACTACTACTACTACTACTTCTGCTACTATTATTGAATTAAAAAAAGTTCAAATATATCCAGGTTGTCAAAATGGCACAGATGCAATGTCTCGGGATTGGAATAGGTTAAAAAGTTGAATTTTCCAGGGAAAGTTGAGGGAGATGTAAAACTGCATCAAAAGATACTGTGTGCCTCAACTTTGTCAAAAGGGTGTCTGAGCAATATGCCAGGAAAAAATAAGGGTGTTATATTGTAGCTTCAGTTCATATTATTGGTAAAGTTGAGCTAAATGAAAAAAACCATGTGTATACAATATTGTCAAATTGGCATATGAGCATTATATCAGGAATGGTTAAGGATATTAAATTAAAACTGTCAGGAGATGTTGAGTGGGAAGTTAGACTAAACCAGAGCACCCCATGTGTATCGTTGGTTGTCAGAAGGATGTATCTGGGATATCTTAGGAGAGATCAAAGGTATTAAGATGGATCATGGGTATTTAGATGGGATTCACGATTCCGTCAGTCTATACATCCCTAAGGATTATCAACCAATTTATTTGACCACTAGCTGTTGGGGTGGCGCTTCGTGCCACCCCAATACCTAGTTGGTGGGGCGCTTCGTGCCCCATATATATATATATATATATATATATATATATATATATATATATATATATATATATATATATATATATATATATATATATATATATGTTGCATATAAATAGATTGTCACGTTTACTGACTCTTGAACATGCAACATATAATTGTCCATGGGAAAAACAATCCGTATTCAGATCTATACCTCATTATTCTAATGACGTGTCCCTGTGTCCCGGTCGTCATTTATATTCCCTGTGTCCCGGTCGTCATTTGTGTCCCGGTGTCCCAGTTTGTAATTTCTCTTTGAGTGTCCCGGTCGTCATTTATATTCCCTGTGTCCCGGTGTCCTGGTCGTTATTTGTGTCCCGGTCTGTAATTTCTATTCGAACAATCCCTGTGTCCCGGTCGTCATTTATATATCCCGCCTGTGCCCCCGGCGTCCCCGTTGTAGTTGTGTCCCTGTGTCCCGGTCGTCATTTATATTCCCTGTGTCCCGATCGTGATTTGTGTCCGGGTGTCCCAGTCTGTAATTTCTCTTTGAGATTCCCGGTCGTCATTTATATTCCCTGACACACACACACAGAGACAACTTATTTATATATATATATATAGATTACTCCCCGTACCCTTCCATCAAAAGCACTACAGTAACACTATTATTAAAAGTTGCTACAACATTTTGAGAAACATAAATTATGAGCCAAAATCAGGATTCTTATATAGAAAAACTTCTTTTGCAAAAGAAGTTTCGAAAGAAAAGTAATGAGACTTGCAACAAAGATGAGTAGAAATAAGTTCAAATAATATTTGAAGCGTAAAATGATAATAAATCACTATCAATAAATAAATGAAAACCAAAACAAAGAGAGATTACACTAAATAACCAAGTCAAACCTAAAACGAGTAGAAACTACTATAAAGTGAAGTAGAGATGCCATCCAGGGGGTTGACAAGGAGGAAGGGTGACTCCTCCCCCAATCCAAATTACAACTTCTGGCGTGCTTGGCGTCTTAATTTAGCTTATGTGTTCGCATTTATCAGCACACTGGATGATTTATAAGCAAATTCTTTATCCGCCCCAAATTAAAACATAAGCTTCACCCTTTCTGACACCCCTTGTGTTTTCTAAAGACTAGAACGTAATTCTCATTTTGCTGAATGGAAAATGCATTTTAATTTTTTCTATTCTGTAACTTCTTTAAACCCAAACTGTTAAGACTTTCAGAAATGAATATTGATACACATTTTAAACCTTCAATCTACATTCATTTGTTCTTTTCATTAATCTTGGTAATCTTGGTGATTTTTTTTTTTATTTCAGTTTTTGAGAGATAAAACCACATACATCGAAACAAAAATTTTGCATTATAGTGCAAATTACCTTCTAGGCTTTAGTGATACAGGGACATTAGCCCTACTTCTCTTTGTGGTAGCTTCCGCTTGTTTATTTTGACCGAATTATTTCCTGTAGTTTTAGTTCATTTTCGGTTTAATGTGTTTATTTATAAGGATATATGCTTGTCTTACGCTTGAAATATTATTGAAATTTATCTCTGTTCATCTTCAGCGCAATGTAGATCTTTACTTTTTTTGAAAAGCTGTTTTTTTAGAAACTATTTTTTAAAACAGCCCAACAACAGACAAGGTCGATTCTAGTAGAGTTACTACTAAGAACTTATTACAGTAGCAAACCACTTGAGGCCAACACAGCTACCCAAGCTCTTCTTCCATCTTAATCTATTCAAAGCCTCCCTCTTGAAATCCTTTCATTAAGTTCTACTTTCATCAAGTACTTCCTTACAATTTCTTCTCATTCCATTCGGGGACAAACTGCTTTTCGTTTGGCCCTAGATGATTGGCTGAAAACGACAATCTTTGGCGATCTGTCGTCCTTTATCCACGGAGCGTGCCCTAGACATCTGAACCATTATTTTATTACAGCTATAGAAAATTGGACAGAACTACATTTTCGTGCAGCTTACTGTTTGAAATACGGTCAGTCAGACGGGTATCCAATATAATCTGTAGGCAATTCCTTTGGAAAACATCTAACAAATCCTCCTCCGCTTTTCGTAGCACCCATATTTCAGAACCATACTTTACATTACTGCAACCTTTTGTATTCCAATCTTGGTTCGCAGATTTATCTTTCTATTCTTCCTGTTTTTTTTTTCTAATTTTGAAGAAAAGCAACCTTGACATTAGATATTCCACTTCTAACATCTTTACTGTATCCATCTTCATCGCTAAAAGAAAAAAAACTACCTAGGTAAGTTAAGCTATTCACTTTATCGATCTTATCGTTGTCCAACATTACCTCTTCACCTTCACTTATTCCCAGCCTAAACAACTTAGTCTTCTTAAAATCGATTTTCAGACTTTTTCTCGTGCCCTGAACTCTCAAAACCTCCAAAATATCATTCATTTTGCTAATGTTTTTCACCTAGGACACTCAATCATCAGCATTATCAAATTCTAGGAGAGTTATATTTTCCCATTTGATTCCATGCTCACATAGTCATTGCCGTGCTACTTAGGACACAATCAATCAAAATGATTTAATAAACAGGGATGAAACACAACCCTGCTTAGCTTCTGACTCAACGCGAAACCGGTTACTGCCCTCCTGCCTTAACCATATCGAAGTTATTCTCATGCATAGCACTAATGACTTAATGTATTTAGCTGGTTTAGTTTCCAAGGATAGGAGGTTCGTCAAAGCTCTTCTATTGAATGAATCATATGCTTGCTCGAAATCTATAAAACTGAGGAATGGAGGGGTATGATGACTCAAGTACTTCTCAATTATTAATCTAAGAGTAAAAAAATGGTCAACACTTTCTAAAACACTTTCTCCTCCCCCTTTCTAAAACTACAGTGTTCTATCCCTAAAACCTTATCTACAACATCAAGTCTAAAAACATCATCATACTCAATAATTTGCTTCCCACAGAAACTGAGGTAATGCTTCTACAATTAGCTCAGTCATTCCAATCGCCTTTCTTATAAATGTGTTTAATTAAAGTTTGCCAAAAATTGCAAGGTACTTACCCTTTTTAAAAAGTCATTCTGCAAATCTTCGGTAATTTATCTCTAACTTCATAAACACCATATTTCAAAAACTCATTCACCACGCTATTCGCTTCTGAGGTCTCATTATTTTGTAATCCTTTTATTACTGCCTCTAATTCTTGCTTGCAAAATAAATCTTCTTTCATATCTGAAGTGTCATAATTTTTTAATTATTTTCTTTGTCTTTTCCTGTATCTTTATCACGGTTTAGTATATCCTCAAAACATTCCACCAGTTTCTCTTTAAATGTGTTCGTATTTCCTAATTGTGGCTCTGTTCCCAACTTTAAATGGGACATGTCCAGATTGACCCTTCCCTCTAAATTTTATCGCACCAATGCAATATTTTACTATTATGCTGTCAGCCTGCATCTTCTAGATCTTTAGCCGTTTTTTCCATGGCCTCCATTTCAAATCTCGTTAGTTCATATTTAAAAGACTTCCCCTGAATGCAATTGAGGGAGAATAAACTTTATTAAATTTCCATAAAAATACAACAAATCAGAGTCAGTCAAAATGTCGTTAATAATTCCAAGGGAAAAGAATATAAAACTTCAGCTTTAAAAAGTCATAAAACGTGAGAAACGTAACGTAACAACCCAGAACGAAGCCTCAGTGAAGCAGCAGCGTTGCCATGCATGTTGTGGAGTTCAACATTTGTCACTTCTTGATGTCTTTATTCAGGTAGTGAAGTACATAGTGTAGTACAAGGTCATAGCAGTACTTGTATTCCGTCTATAAAAAAGATTTTGATTTTGAAGATCAAGCTTAAATTTGTTTTGTATCTACAGAACAAAGTAAACCTATGCACTCATCAGCTTTTGTGGACATAGGAGACCATTGGAAACCTAAAAAAAAACTGATGACGAAAATGAGGTCTTTTGCGGATGAGAATTTGAAGTTTTACAGATTTTTTTTTAAAGTAGTGACAGAGATGCTGCCACATTAAAGTGCCATGTTTGGCTATTCTCTGCTAGGAAGTGTCAATTTTATCCAAAGATAGAAGGACATTCCGAGTTAGCCAAATGAGCAATGTCAGCTAATGAGGTGGGATAATAGAAGTAACTTTAACTCGCACTTAAAAGTGATTAACTTTATCAGACATGGAATCTTTATGGAAAAGGGCCATTGTAGATACTGCTGGTAAGTAATCAGGCTCCGACGCGGAGGGAGACACCAACCCCTCTACGCCTAAAATCTCAGTTCGCTTCAATATTTGTACTTCAAATTCCGGTGCTACAAAACATTTTGGTTCATTTTACGTTTTAATAAACTGAATGACCTACAAAATAAAATTCCCACGAGCTTGGTTTCATAATTTATTGCAATGCTTGAGAATCATAAATGTTAAGACGTATTTTCCCTGTGCAAATTTTCAATAGTGCATTTCAATGCCTAAATTGTCTAACTCTCCAAGAAGTTTTAGGTAAGTATAGGAAGAAGATTGCTTGTGGGAGGAGGGGGCTCATAGGGTTGTTGGTGCCCGGGGAAATTACTTACAGCACACCCCTCCCTCCTCCCGATTCAAATAAAAAAAAATAGCCGAGTAAATGTGAAAAATCTGATCAAAATGGGCAATTCCCCAGCCGCAGCCCACCCCAAATCATGGCACCCAGGGCAGTTTCCCCGGGTGCCCCCCTTAGTAACAGCTCTGGTGGGGGGGGGTGGAATTAATCATTCATCTCCCTTCATGTAGACTAAGCCTGAATAAGGGTTAACTGAATGAGGATAACTCCCTTCTTATTGAGAAAAATGTTTCTGAAATTTATTTTAAGACTTCATTAAAACAAATTGATTCCCTTGATATTGCATACAATTATACATAGTGAACTATAAGTAAATATCATCTATTACGACGGAGGGGCGCTGGTTCATTGCGTAGGCAAAGGATCTAGATGCCTCAAAGTGTGTATTTTAATCGCCAGATATCCTAAATCTCATTCAGATTTCGGACAAATATAAAATCTGTTTAGGAGAAGGGGATTAGAAATTGACATTTAATTTTTGTTGATTCCCGGTAATACTTTTTGCCATCACTTTTGTTATTTGTTCTAGAGTAGCATCACCCCTTATGCTGCGGCGATCCTTTTATACAAATTTTGAATATTATTCTAGAAGCATGGTTTTGCTAATATTAAACTTGAATGTAAAGAAAGGAAGTTAAAGGAGGGAGTAGCAGCCCTGCTTAAAATTCAAAAGAACCAGGGCCAAGCACCATATTTTCGACTTAATACCTTAAATAAGGTATTTTCTTCTAAGACCTCACTGCCTTTTCTTGAAGAACACACAAAAGTTTCGATGGGGATAAGCCCATTTGAACATTTGGACAGTGAAAACAGATGTAAAAAATCTGGGTTTGACCACATACACCAGTTGTCGTCATCAGCAAAAACACTAAAACATTACTATTAAAACAAACAAATTTATGGTCAAGTCAACACCTGTAGACTTATCGTAAAATCATAAATTTCACAGGAAACGTAGAGCTCGGACATGTTATCCACAGTGAAAGAAATGAAAGGGCGTGGGACAGCTTATTACTAATGTTTAAGTTATAAAATCAACCTTAAGCGAAGTTTTGTCAAGCTATATGATTTTTGCCAAATTTACGATCTCTCTTAAAAATAGGTGATTTTCATGGTCTAAACACCGGGTGTTACCCATTGTACAGGATTAGTTCTTCTTGAGCTACTGATTGTGTATTTCTGCAAATAGAATCAGCATAAATTCTAACACGATTGTCGTGAGAGTAATAAGTTTTTTTTTTTATAGAATGACGATATATTTTAAAAACGCCTGACCTTCAATGTGGTATAGTGAATATGGAGCAGTTGTAAATCTCAATTTTTCGCTTACATTCAAATCCATTCCATTCAAAATTGTAAATCATTTTTAAATATTCTTGAAGGATAGTTTAATTTAACGGTTGGTTTGTGAGTTCTCATCCTTGAATTGTGATGACTAAAGGATTATCATACAAAATTTTATGTCACTCATTGAAACGAATGAATACTCCAGACATTAGGCTTTATTTATCATTAATTAAGCGTTTTAGAATTGACAATTATCAAAACGACATTAAAATAAAAATAAAAAGTCAAAAATGGTAGAGGTCAATAGAATTAAACAAATAATTAAAACTAAATGGACAAACTGAATATATAGAAAATTATATAGTACTAAAAACTCAAATAACATTAAAATAGGCTATATCACAAGGGAATTTATCCAAAAGGGGTGGGGGGATTGAACTTATCCTCGCCCCTTCTCATATTCTCAATAAGACCGTGTCCATGATTTTTTTCAGAGGGGGTTTTACAAAAAGATTTTTTTCGGATTTTACACAAACAAACACTCAAAAAACGCATAAAAATTTGTCTATATTCATTTTTGTTCTTTAGAGAGAGAGAGAGAGAGAGAGAGAGAGAGAGAGAGAGAGAGAGAGAGAGAGAGAGAGAGAGAGAGAGAGAGAGAGAGAGAGAGAGAGAGAGAGAGAGGGAGAGAGAGAGAGAGAGAGAGAGAGAGAGAGAGAGAGAGAAGTTTATTAATATTAAATAGAAGACAATACAAAATACAATTCAAAATCGAATTGCAATACACATAATTCCCCTCGAAAGGCTCCATGGCCAGGGATACAAGGGGAATAAGAAAAAAATATTACATATAGCAGTTTACAGGCAATATATTTATGGGGGATAAAATATAAGCAACAACTAGAAGGAGAAAAAAAACAAAAAAAAAACATAGAGAACATACCTGAGGCCTGTTACGTTTTAAGAGTTGTAGAAACATTTGTTTGGGGGAGGGGGATTAAAACACCCTAACCCCCCCCCCCCCCCCCGTGGATACGGCCTTGATTCTCAACAATGTAACCTTTTTCAATTTTTCCTTTAAAAAGTTATTTTAGGTTCCAAGACTAGTTTTTGTTATGATTAAACAAACCTGTACATTTTGAAAGTTGACAAAATGGTATAATAAAAAATCAAAAGTTCGAATTCGGATTGTAAAATTCAATGGAATTAAAGAAAAGTTAAAAAAATAAATTCAAAATACAGAAAGCTGAACATGAAAAATTCACACAATGTAAAAATAGGTTATTTTACAATAGACCCAATGTAGAATGAGAGAAGGATCTGAGCCCGCAAACTCCAAAGATTGTGGTAGTTTCTAACTTTCTTTCATTTGTTTAAAATTTAATTTTAGGTTCCAAAACTGCTGTAAGCATAAGATGCACCGATTCCTTTGTACTAAGAGACTATAGGATACTCATGGATATGCATAGCATTAGAGAGAGAATCAGAATTTATTGACTGGCGATTCACCTCGGTAGGATAAAAAATATGAAAAAGTGTATATTTTGTCACATATACGCTGCTATATATTGCTATATATGCTATATATTGTTTATATTTGTATTTATTTATCCTTGAGGATCTATCCTTTTGGTTGCTAGCATAGTTGCCATGAGTCTGAACTTCGACAAACACGGGTATTTCCTAGTAAAGAATGCGAGTTGTATAATACAAAATATGTGTTAGTAATCCAATATATCCCTGTTTGCTGAATTCTAACATTTATTTCATAAATTTTCCAGGAAGACCCATGGATAACCTATAAGCCTTTCAATAAGAGTTTTGACCTCTACAAAATAATTTTTGTAAATAACGGCTATCTATATATATAAAAATAAGTTGTCTGTGTGTCTGTGTGTCGAGTGACGTCATGTTTGTGTGTCGACTGACGTCATGTTTGTCGACTGACGAAATTACAGACCGGGACATCGGGACACAAATGACGACCGGGACACCGGGACATAAGAAATATAAATGATGACCGGGACGCTCAAAGAGAAAGCGACCGGGACACAAGGAATGTTCGATTAGCAATAACCATCAACAAAGCACCGGGACACAAATGACGATCGGGACACAGGGAATATAAATGACGACCAGGACATAAGTAAAACAAAAAAACTAAAAAAACTAAAAAAAAGGTAAAAACTACAAAAAAACTAAAAAGAAAAAAACTAAAAAAGAAAAAAATAAAAAAAGGAAAAAACTGAAAAATAAAGGAGAAAAACAAAACTAAAAAAAAAATGAAAATAAAAATAAAAAAAACTAA
This sequence comes from Artemia franciscana, assembly GCF_032884065.1. NCBI lineage: Eukaryota > Metazoa > Arthropoda > Branchiopoda > Anostraca > Artemiidae > Artemia > Artemia franciscana. The sequence continues at coordinate 34,410,625 of NC_088873.1, forward strand.
AAAGGTAAAAACTACAAAAAAAATAAAAAGAAAAAAGAGAAAAAACTAAAAAAACTAAAAAAAAAGTAAAAACCAAAAAAAAAAACTAAAAAGAAAAAAAGGGAGAAAACACAACAATTTATTTCATCATATACCAATTCAAAAACGAATGTATATACAGACCGGGTCACCGGGACACAAATGACGACCGGGACACAGGGAATATAAATGACGACCGGGACACGGGGACACAACTACAACGGGGACCCCGGGGCACAGGGGGATATATAAATGACGACGGGGACACAGGGAATGTTCGATTAGCAATCACCATCAACAAAGCTCAAGGGCAATCATTAGAATCATGAGGTATAACTAAAAAAAAAAACTAAAAAAAAGGTAAAAAACTAAAAAAAAGACCAATTCAAAAACGAATGTATATACAGACCGGGACACCGGGACACAAATGACGACCGGGACACCGGGACACAAAGAATATAAATGACGACCGGGACACTCAAAGTGAAAAAAATACTAAAAAAAAGGTAAAAACTACAAAAAAAAACTAAAAAGAAAAAAACTAAAAACTAATTAAAAAACTAAAAAAGCTAAAAAACTAAAAAAACTAAAAAAGAAAAAAAACAAAAAACTGAAAAATAAAGGAGAAAAACAAAACTAAAAAAAATGAAAATAAAAATAAAAAAACTAAAAAGGTAAAAACTACAAAAAAAAACTAAAAAGAAAAAAGAAAAAAACTAAAAAACTAAAAAAAGTAAAAACCTAAAAAAAACTAAAAAGAAAAAAAGGGGAAAAACACAAAAATTTATTTCATCATATACCAATTCAAAAACGAATGTATATACAGACCGGGACACCGGGACACAAATGACGACCGGGACACAGGGAATATAAATGACGACCGGGACAAAGGGACACAACTACAGCGGGGACGCCGGGGGGCACAAGGGGATATATAAATGACGACGGGGACACAGGGAATGTTCGATTAGCAATCACCATCAACAAAGCTCAAGGGCAATCATTAGAATCATGAGGTATAACTAAAAAAAGGTAAAAAACTAAAAACTAAAAAAAGACCAATTCAAAAACGAATGTATTTACAGACCGGCACACCGGGACACAAATGACGACCGGGACACCGGGACACAAGGAATATAAATGACGACCGGGACACTCAAAGAGAAATTACAGACTGGGACACCGGGACACAAATGACGACCGGGACACAGGGAATATAAATGACGACCGGGACACAGGGACACAACTACAACGGGGACGCCGGGGGGCGCAGGGGGATATATAAGTGACGACGGTGACACAGGGAATGGTCGATTAGCAATCACCATCAACAAAGCTCAAGGGCAATCATTAGAATCTAGAAGCAGAGCCAAATTTTCAAGATGACATTTTTGCGAAATCCAATCATTTCTACATCTAATATAGAGACAGTAAATAGACACAATAAATAGCGTACGTTAAATTCCATCCTGGAAACTTTTGTTTTAGTACCCAAACCTTGTGACACTTGGGATTGAACGTCCAAACCTTCGGTCAGAAAGTATGGCAGTATCCACTAAGCTATCACAAGGTAAATAAATAGCGTAATTCATAATAAATAAGCAAGTTAAAATAAAAATTGGCTCGTGCACAAAAAAAAGGAATCATAAAAGAAATACAAAAAAATTTATAAATAATGCCATAAAAGAAACCTAAGAAAGCAGAACATCTTTAATATAAAGGAAAAACAAAGGTAATCAATAGCGTTTTTGATAGGATTACAACAATAGAATTCACATGTCACTCAGTGAGAAAGAAACATGATTTATCGATATCAGCATACGCAGTATGCCTGATTGTCAACCATTATACCCGAATGACAGATAACCGGTATGAGTCCAATTGATGGAATGACAAAAATGGTCAATTTGATACGAAGTTCTAATAGAGGGTCAAAGTTGAAACTCCGATTTTTATTGTAACAAGAATAGAGGAAAGAGTTTCTAGGTATTCTGTTATTGACCCCATGGCAGTGAAACCAGAAATACTTCTAACATGGTTAACTGTTTATCTGATGGACTTTTCGGAATTTTTTAACGTACAGTAGAAATGGAGTGTGTTCTTAAAAAAAAGGCAGATAAATGTGTGATTTTCAAGCTAGAGTTAAAAAATGTAGAGTTATTAGAGTAGCTAGAGTTAAAGTTTTATAATTTTAAGGCAGGAGTGACTAGACAAAGTTTTAAGGGAAGAACAGTACGGCCTTAGAAAAGGTAGAGGATGTGTCGACCAAGTTTTCACTCTTAGGTCAATAATTGAGAAGGCCCTTCGTTGTCAAACACCTTTAGTCCTCAGTTTTATCGAATAAGAGCATGCTGTCGACTCTGTTGATAGAAGAGCGTTAGCAAGGTCTCATTCTAATATGGTATACCAGAAAAATACCTTAAAGTGATTTGTGCTATGTACGAGAATAATACTGCTGCGTTTACGGTAGGAAATGAGGTTAGCAACTGGTATTGTATTAAATCAGGAGTTAAGTAGGGTTGTGTTCCATCCCCCTTCACATGGATCAGTTTGATGGACTCCGTCTTAAGGAGCACAGGAAGGGCACTTGGAGACTACAGAATCAAACGGGGAGGAAAAACTCTCCTGGACTTAGATTATGCTGATGATTTGAGAATATTAGATGAAAATGTGAGCAAAATGAATGAATTTTCAGTGGTTTTGGGAGTTGAGGGTTCTAGAATAGGCTTGAAAATTAATGTTAAGAAGACTAAGTCACTAAGGCTAGGAATAAGTGAAGATGAAAAGCTGACGTTGGGTAACGAAAAGATTGATCAGGTTGGCAGCTTCACTTACCTTTGTAGTATTATTAGTAAAGAAGGTGGGAGCAGTGAAGATGTTAAAAGTAGAATAGCTAAGGCTCAGGGCGTTTTTTCACAGTTAAAAAAGTTTGGAAGAATAGAAAGATAAGTCTGCAAACCAAGATTAGAATATTGGAAGCTACACTGATGACAGTGGTCAAATATGGCTCTGAAGTATGGGCGCTCCGAAAAGCAGAAGAAAATTTACTAGATGTTTTCCAGAGAAATTGCCTACGGATTGTTCTGGGTACCCGGCAGAGTGACCGTATTTCAAACAGTAGAGTTGTACGAAAAATGAGGTTCAATCCCGCTTTTTAAGGCTATAATGACAGAAAGATTGAGATGGCCAGGCCACGTTCTGCGGATAAAGGATGACAGATTGCCGAAGGTTGTCCTTTTTGGCCAACCGTCTGGGGCTACACGGAAAGCGGGTCGTCCTCGTCTGGGTTGGGAGGATGTCATAAACAAATATATAAAGGAAATGGAAATTTCTTGGGAGGGTGTAAAGAGGAAGGCCTTGAATAGATTAGGTTGGAGGAGGAGCGTGCGTAGCTGTGTTGGCCTCAGGCGGCTTGGTGCTCCAGTGAGCTATTAGTAGTAGTAGTAGTAGTAGTAGTAGTAGCAGCTAGAAACCCATCGGAAATGGCGTGAGATTGAAACTAAAAGCACACCATTGTCAAGAAACCTCTACAAGAAACTTACCCCCCCCCGGAAAAATAAGGGAATTACCTTTTTTGCGTGGGTAGTATAAATACTGGGAAATATGAAAACGGTACAATTCAAAACTACACGGTCAAAAATCAATAACCAGAGGTTTGTAGTCTTTCCTTTTTAATGTAGTAAAAAGTAGTTTCAGTCAGCCCCTTTAGCAACTTAGTAAAGAGCAAACTACAGCCCAAAGTGTCTGAAAGTTTAGAAACACGTTTTGAAAAAAAGCAATGGTGTGAAGCAGTTGTGAAGGATGTTGAACAAACCAAAATAAAATACTTGCATCCTAATGCTACTGCTTCTACTCATACTAGTACTATTGTTACTATTATTACTGCTTTAATTACTAATTCTACCACTAAAGCTTATGTTACTACTTTTAATTCTACTACTACTACTACTAAAAAGTATGAAGGTATTAAGGTATCAGCGTGTGTTGAAGGGGATGTTGAAGAAACCAAATAATCTTCCAAGCTTAGAACTACTACAAGTCACTATAAATAAATAAATGCAACTCAAAACGAACAGAAATCACAATAAATAGCCGAGTCAAGCTCAAAACAAGCAAATATTAACATATGTAGGGCTGATCCCTACTTATTTTAATATTTGTAAATTTTCACTTTACTAAAAAAGTTAAAACAAACAAATGACCGTGGATTGTCAGTTTAGTTTATATATACTGATATTTATTCCTTAAAGTTTCAATTGTTTTTTATTTATTAAAGTAAAAAAAGTGAAAATACTTAAAACGTACTTTGTTTTCAGTAAACCACGAACTCTGTTCTGGTCATGAGAAGGGATGGGGGTTGTCAGCACTACTTATGTTAATATTTGCTTGTTTTGAGTTTGACTCAGCTACTTATTGTAATTTCTGTTCGTTTTGAGTTTTATGTATTTATTGATAGTGATTTGTAGTAGTTTTAAGCTTGGAAGATCGTTTCCTAATGGAGCTCTTTACTTTTCTTTGAAAAACTTTTTTGTGGAAAAAAGTTTTTTTTCAATTAAACTAAATAGAAAAAATCGAATATTAAGTTTAATTTTAATAGTTCTTGCCAAGACTGTTAAATTATTTTGGAATAAAAATTATTTCGAAATAGCGAATTCTGAAAAACTTAAGACTTTGGCAATAAAGAACGAACAGAAATTAATTAAAAAAAAAACTTCCCGAAACAATTTTTTTTAAAGGAAAGTAAAGGCCATATTAAACTTTAGATCAGAAGCAATAGAAACATACAATAACTCAAACTCAAAACAACCAGAAATTACATGTAGTAATATAAATGAATATTCAAATCAAGCTTAAAACGAACAAAAAAGATTTTGATATTGAAGTATAAATGAAACCCAAAACGAGCAAAAATTAAATAAACAAACATATCAAACAAACATACAATAGGAATTAATATAAATGACTAATCAAATCTTAAAACGAGTGAAACTTAAATTGAATAAGTAAATCAAGTTTGAAACGAACAAAATCACTACAGACAAGAGTTTGGGTTTTACCTCCTTCTCTCACTGTAAATGTCTAAATCCTACTGCGTCATTGGTACTTTACCGAAGACGAATTGTATTACAAATATTTTCTTTTCTACTTATTACAACATTGAAAATGAACCAAAAAATTACAGTAAAATTAAATTTTTAACTGATGAGCTTTCATCAATTCATCAATATCAGATACTCAGTTAAATTTTATTAGTTCTTTCCAAGACTGTTCAAGACAAATATAGCTTCACTATAAAGAAGAGTTGGATACTTTCCCCTTCTCTAACTGTAAAGGTCTTAAGCCTACTACGTCATTGGTGCTTCACTGAAAACGAAGTATATTGCAAATATTTTCTTATCCAGTTATTATAGCGCTGAAAATGAAAATGAAATTATAAGTGAAATAAAATCTTGAACTGATGATCTTTCAACAATTAATAGCGTTATGTCAAACATTCAGTTTGATTTTATTTATACTTTCCAAGACTATTCAAGGCACATCTAGCTTTCAGTAAAGCGCCAATGACGCAGGTTTCTGACTTTTACAGTGAGAGAAGGAGGCGAAACCCGAAATCTTGTTCGTAGTGATTTTTGTTTGTTTCAAGCTTGATTTGCATATTCAATTAAAGTTTTAGTCGTTTCAAGATTTTTTATTACCTAGATTTATTAGTACCTATTGCATATTTATTTGCTATGCTTGTTTATTTAATTTTTGTTCGTTCTGGGTCAAACTTTAGCGCAAGGAAAAAGGTTTTGGGAAGGGGTAGACCCTTTTTGCATACAAAGTAGTTTCAGTACGTTTTAAGTTTTAATGTTACTCCGTACTCTTAGATAAGAACTTGTTTATTTCATTTAATTTTGACCACCAGTAAATCCTTCTCCTTCCCTGTAAATTTTTCCCTGAAAAATTTTACCAGGAATCTTTCCTACCCATGGAAGAAAACTGTCAAAAATTTCCTCCCCCACATCAAGAAAAATGTGTGCATTTTTTAGTAATAACAAGTAGCCTACTATATGTGAAAAATGAAAATATTGCGTTACTTACACCCCTTTCCCCAGGGTTTATGTGGGGCCCCATTGTTCCAAAACGCATAGCTACTGAACACTTCAACAATGCTGAATTGAATAGTTATTTCAAAATTCTGATCTGTTATCCTTTGAGAAATAGAGGGGTGAGAGGAGGGGCTAGTTGCCCTCTAATCTTTTTAGTCACTTAAAAAAGGCACTAGAACTTTTTATTTACGTTTGAATAAGCTCTCTCCCGATCTCCTAGGAACATTGGTTTGATGCAATCACCCCTGGGAAAAAAAAAACGAACCAAAAAAAAAGATAAACACGCATCCGTGAACTTTTGAAAAAAATTAAAATTCCACATTTTTGAAGATAGGAATTTGAAATTTCTGCAGTAGGCTTTTCAGATATGATGAATTTGAGGGTGGGATGTACATTAAGATCAAATGACACTTTGGGGAGGTTTCACCTCTTTTTTTTAAATCAAGTAAGTTTTCTTAAGCTCGTAGCTTTTGATGGGTAACATTAAACTTAATGAATTTACCATAGGCTATTTGCATTTAGTATAAAAAGCCAATTCTTTTAATGTACCAATTGTTATCATTCTTTCGTTTTTTAGGGTTTTGGCTACTATTGGACCGAGTCGCTCCTTAATTACATTTCGTTACCACGAACTTTTGCATCACGTATGAACTTTTGATTTTATCTGCCTGAGGCTACGGAAATGCTAAAGAGTCTGTTTATTCGTAGTCTCATCGTCTTATTCACTGTTAACAGTTCATCGCAGGACGCAGGTGACTGAGACCAACACAAAGCAAGTTCATGTAAGTTTCGTGGTCATACCTATCTTAAGAGTCACCACTCCCTGAAGGCGAAGCCCTTTCGACATGCAGGTTTGAACTGTAGTTTTCAGAGCTTAAAGGCATCGAGCCATTGCGGATTACCGGCAAGAATGAGCATTTGTTCAAAGGCTAATCAGATAGAATTTCTAGTATTCAAATATCTATACAGAATCGGCTCCACAAGTTATTTCGTAAGAAAAAACTTGATTGATTTATATCTTTTAACCAGTATGCGATGAACGATCATCAGCATGAATTCAATCGGTCTGTTGACAAGAATTGCACCATTCAACACTAAGTTCAACCGGAGGATCACGGCTAAAATTCTGATTTTTATCACGACAACAATAGAGGCAAGGTATCATTTTGACATACATTTTACCTTGTCAGTGACCCATGGCAATGAACTTAGACCTACATTATGCGTTTCAGATCTTCTTTATAAGATAGGATTAGGGATTTAGCAACTTTAAGGACAAGATTTAAATAAGTAAATGGATTAAGTGAAATAAAATAAATAAAAGTAAATGTTCTGAATACATTAAAAGCAAAAAAGATTTCTTTTATTGGAAGTAGATCTAGATCTTTGAAGATCTCAGCCGACTGCAATAGTTTGAACAAGGTATTTTAAAGTTCCAAAATTTTAGAATATAAAATTTAATTAATATATGTTGGTATATATGTTGAAATGATGTAACTATCCTATGGTACTTTTACCATATAGAAAAGGCTGATTTTATCTTAGATCTTGATAATTTCTATAAGCATTTGACTAGCACTAGTAGTATAGCAGTAGTACATTTGACACACAAATAACCGCAGGGCCACGGCCACAAAAAAAAACAACATACAAAAACATACAATATTGAACTTATTTTGCGATGCAACTCAAGAGAGAGACTTGAGCCTAGAGGTTGGAGCGTAAAGGGAGGAGGGGAGGTGAGAACTACCTCACCCTTTAATATTTTGACCCCCCAACTTTTAAAGTACTATTTTTTATTGTGTTTTCATTGAAAAAAAAATAGTGGCCTTATATTTTGATGGAAATATTGATATTTTTCACCAACTGATGTACATGCGTTCAACTGTTTAAGCAAGATATTATTTTGTTAAAAACAAAATATTCCTAAATTAGTCACATTTTTCTTATCTAGTTTCGAAACTCTTAAGGGCTTCTAAACAAAATTTAATTTTTATTGACCCATTACCTTTAATCTAGGGGTCTGAAAATGGTCACTGCACAGGCTGTTATTTTTCCAAGGAATCATTTTTTGGAGGCTTAAAATTTGTATATTTGTTTTGATTGTAGTTCTTGGTTTACTCTTATGGATACTTTAGATAAGTTTGCAGTCCATACATATTTCTCCAATTCTGCTGCTTTTTCACTGGGTGCTTTAATTGTAAAAGAATTTTCATAATTAAAAGAAGATATAGATGCTAGGCAATATGTTATTAATTTAATTGTTTGTTAGACAAATAGATAGGAATATCTATAAAAAGAATATGAATAAGAATATGACGACAAAATGACGACAAAAAAATTTACATGGAACCAGTCGACATGCATAAATAAGATCAGATACTGTAAGCTGGTTATAGTAAGCCGTTCACGTATTTTGGACGTTTCAAAATATGGGCTGTCTAATTCAACCGTCCATATCATCAAGTTATCTTTGAATTCGTTAGAGGTGTGATCCTCTTTGTTCTCTTTGTATTTTTTTTTGACTCAGCATTTTAGACAGAAATAAAATTATTATTATTATCCCCGATAAATTCCCTATAACCATCTTAAACTTCCTTTTAGAGATATTTAAAGATGATTGAGTCATTTGCCAATTTAGTCTCCATGGATGACTTGTCAATTTTATAATTATATAAATATACCATCGAACAGGCATGTACTCACGAAGTCATTTCAATGAGGGGGTCTTCCAGGGAGGTAATAGAAAAAGATCATAGGTAGGGGAATTGCAAATACAATTCAAGTACATATGAAGTATCTTATGAAGTACTAGCTGTTGGGGTGGCGCTTCGCGCCATCCCAACATCTAGTTGGAGGGGGTGCTTCGCCCCCCCAAGCCCCCCCGCACGCGTAAGTCGTTACGCGCCATTGTAGTTGTGTCCCTGTGTCCCACCTGTGAATATATATATATATATATATATATATATATATATATATATAAATATATATATATATATATATATATATATATATATATATATATATATATATATATATATATATATATATATATATATGTTTTTAACTACGTAAAACTTGCAAATATACAACATTCTTTGCTGTCCCATTGTCTGTGCATATAAATAGATAATTCAGGTTTACTGACTCTTGAACATGCAACATATAATTGTCCATGGGAAAAACAATCCGTATTCAGATCTATACCTCATTATTTTAATGATTGCCCATGAGCTTTGTTGATGGTGATTGTTAATCAAACATTCCCTGTGTCCCCGTCGTCATTTATATATCTCCCCTGTACCCCCCCCCCCCGCGTCCCCGTTGTAGTTGTGTTCCGGTCGTCATTTATATTCCCTGTGTCCCGGTCGTTATTTGTGTCCCGGTGTCCCAGTCTGTAATTTCTCTTTGAGTTTCTCGGTCGCCATTTATGTTCTCTGTGTCACGGTGTCCCGGTCGCCATTTGTGTACCGGTGTCCCGGTCGTTATTTGTGTCCCGGTGTCCCAGTCTGTAATTTCTCTTTGAGTGTCCCGGTTGTCATTTATATTCCCTGTGTCCCGGTGTCCCGGTCGTCATTTGTGTCCCAGTGTCCCGGTCTGTAATTTCGTCAGTCGACAAACATGATGTGAGTCGACAAACAACTTCATGACGGCATAATGCTCAATCCTTATAATGCCGTTAGTCGACAAACATGCATGACGTCAGTCAACACACAACACACAAGCAACTTATTTTTATATATATAGATAACTTACATATGAAACTACTATAATCTTCCATCTATATATATATATATATATATATATATATATATATATATATATATATATATATATATATAAATAAGTTGTTTGTCTGTTCACTGACGTCATGTTTGTGTGTAGACTGACGTCATGTTTGTCGACTGACAAAATTACAGCCCAGGACACCGGGACACAAATGACGACCGGGACACCGGGAATATAAATAACAAACGGGACACTCAAAGAGAAATTACAGACTGGGACATCGGGACACAAATAACGACCGGGACACAGGGAATATAAATGACGAAAGGGACACAACTACAACGGGGACGCAGGGGGACACAGGGGGGATATATAAAAGACGACCGGGACACAGGGAATGTTCGATTAGCAATTACCATCAACAAAGCTCAAGGGCAATCATTAGAATAATGAGGTATAGATCTGAATACGGATTGTTTTTCCCATGGACAATTATTTGTTGCATGTTCAAAAGTCGGTAAACCTGACAATCTATTTAAGAAATGATCTTCTAGACCAGTGCCATGAATAGGTTCAAGAGCAAGCTCTGATGGATATATATTTTTAGAAATATCAATGAATTCCTTAAAATTTAAAATCAAAATATCATCTAAATATCTTTTATTATTTGACAAAACATGTTTTAAATTATTTGGATTATTTTTATCCATCATATATTTATATTCAAGTTGACTTAAAAACAAGTCAGCTATAAATGGGCTGGCAATCCCCCCCTCCATGGGAATTCCCACGATTTGCTTGTACAAATTACCATTAAATCTTATATAAGTATTATATAAAACAAAATCTAATAAATCAAAAATCATATCTAAGCTGTAACATCTCGAGTTAACTGTTGTCTTAAAGCAATTTGTCCATATAGCTTTTTTATTATAAGTGTCTATTTTTAAGAACCTCTTACTAGATAAGAGGAAAGATTTCTTGATAGCCGTTTTTAAATTATCTAACACTACATTAAGTGATAAATTAGTATACATTGTCGCAAAATCGAAAGACTCAATTCTTTTAGCTGAAATCATTGTTAAAGAATATATCACCTGCAGTGAATTATTAACACTCCAATATGGATTAAAATTCGAATTTTTTTTTATACCAGAACAGTAGGTTTTAAGTTTATTTATATGTTTCCTTTAAAATTAAAGAGAGGTCAGTAGCAGCAATGGGGGTTAGACATTTAGCTGCTCCAGCAATAAACCGTGGTTTAGGGGGATTGTTATGAAATTTTACAGTCCAATATAGGAAAGGGAACCTTTTATCATTGTCATTAATTCTAATATTAAATTTTTTTAAAAGTATTTCTTCAGTTTTTTCAATTAAATTCTCATCCTCTATATTAACCTTTTTGTAAACATTAATCGTGCAGAACTCAAGACATCACAATACAGCTTCTGTACTGTATATATATATATATATCTATATATATAAAAATAAGTTGTCTGTGTGTGGATCTGTGGATGGATCAGGTGACGTCACCTGAAAAAACTGAATCAGGTGACGTCAAAACTGAAAAAACTAAAAAAAGGCAAAAACTACAAAAAAAACTAAAAACTAATAAAAAAAATAAAAAAGCTAAAAAACTAAAAAAACTAAAAAAAGGCAAAAACTACAAAAAAAACTAAAAACTAATAAAAAAGCTAAAAAACTAAAAAAACTAAAAAAGGCAAAAACTACAAAAAAAACTAAAAACTAATAAAAAAAATAAAAAAGCTAAAAAACTAAAAAAACTAAAAAAACTAAAAAAAGGTAAAAAACTAAAAAAACTAAAAACTAAAAAAAACTAAAAAAAAGGAAAAAACTGAAAAATAAGCTAAAATAAAGGTAAAAACCAATAAAAAACTAAAAAAAAAACTGAAAAAACTAAAAAAAGGCAAAAACTACAAAAAAAACTAAAAACTAATAAAAAAAAGTAAAAAAGCTAAAAAACTAAAAAAAACTAAAAAAACTAAAAAAAGGTAAAAACTAAAAAAAATAAAAAATAAAAAAAACTAAAAAAAAGGAAAAAACTGAAAAATAAGCTAAAATAAAGGTAAAAACCAATAAAAAACTAAAAAGAAAAAAAGGAAAAAACTAAAAAAAATTTTCATCTAAAAAACTAAAAAAAACTAAAAAAGGTAAAAACTAAAAGAACTAAAAAAGAAAAAAATAAATGACGACACTCAAAGAGAAAGCGACCAGGACAAAAGGAATGTTCGATTAGCAATCAACAAAGCACCGGGACACAGGGAGTATAAATGACGACCAGGACATAAGTAAAAAAAAAAACTAACAAAACTAAAAAGAAGGTAAAAACTACAAAAAAACTAAAAAGAAAAAAAAACTAAAAACTAATAAAAAAACTAAAAAATCTAAAAATCTAAATAAACTAAAAAAGAAAAAAAAAGGAAAAAAATAAAGGAGAAAAACAAAATTTTAAAAAAGGCAAAAACTACAAAAAAAACTAAAAACTAATAAAAAAAAGTAAAAAAGCTAAAAAACTAAAAAAACTAAAAAAAACTAAAAAAAGGTAAAAAACTAAAAAAAATAAAAAATAAAAAAAAAATAAAAAAAAGGAAAAAACTGAAAAATAAGCTAAAATAAAGGTAAAAACCAATAAAAAACTAAAAAGAAAAAAAGGAAAAAACTAAAAAAAAATTTCATCTAAAAAACTAAAAAAAACTAAAAAAGGTAAAAACTAAAAGAACTAAAAAAGAAAAAAATAAATGACGACACTCAAAGAGAAAGCGACCAGGACAAAAGGAATGTTCGATTAGCAATCAACAAAGCACCGGGACACAGGGAGTATAAATGACGACCAGGACATAAGTAAAAAAAAAAACTAACAAAACTAAAAAGAAGGTAAAAACTACAAAAAAACTAAAAAGAAAAAAAAAACTAAAAACTAATAAAAAAACTAAAAAATTTAAAAATCTAAATAAACTAAAAAAGAAAAAAAAAAGGAAAAAAATAAAGGAGAAAAACAAAACTAAAAAACGAATGTATATACAGACCGGGACACCGGGATACAAATGACGACCGGGACACAGGGAATATAAATGACGACCGGGACACAGGGACACAACTACAACGGGGACACCGGGGGAAACAGGGGGATATAAATGACGACCGGGACACCGGGACAGGGAATGGTCGATTAGCAATCACCATCAACAAAGCTCAAGGGCAATCATTAGAATCATGAGGTATAGATCTGAATACAGATTGTTTTCCCATGGACCATTATATGTTGCATGTTCAAGAGTCGGTAAACCTGACAATCTATTTATATGCAAAGACAATGGGACAGCAAAGAATGTTGTATATTCGCAAGTTTTACGTAGTTAAAACCATATATATATATATATATATATATATATATATATATATATATATATATATATATATATATATATATATATATATATATATATACGTATATACGTCATGAAATTAGTTGTCGTCATTTTTGCTTTGACGATGCTTAGTATATTGTAAAACACATTAATTTGGTTAATAATATACCATTTAAAACACCAAAATGAACATGCTGGAGTAGTCACTCGGTGAGAGAGGGTGTCAGAACGGAGAATGAAGGTCCCAGGTTCAAATCCTGGTTAGGCTAAAAAAGGTAAAAAACTAAAAACTAAAAAAAGAAACTAAAAAAACTAAAAAAAAGGCAAAAACTACAAAAAAAACTAAAAACTAATAAAAAAGCTAAAAAACTAAAAAAACTAAAAAAACTAAAAACTAAAAAAAAAACTTAAAAAAAAGGAAAAAACTGAAAAATAGAAGAGAAAAAGAAAACTAATAAAATTAAGAATAAAAATAAAAAAAATAAAAAAGATAAAAACTAAAAAAAAAGTAAAAAGAAAAAACGAAAAAAAAACTAAAAAAGCTAAAAAAAAGGTAAAAACCAATAAAAAACTAAAAAGAAAAAAAGGAAAAAAACTAAAAAAAATTTTCATCTAAAAAACTAAAAAAAACTAAAAAAGGTAAAAACTAAAAGAACTAAAAAAGAAAAAAAACTAAAAAAAAGGAAAAAAACTGAAAAATAAAGGAGAAAAAGAAAACTAAAAAAATATAAATAAAAATAAAAAAACTAAAAAGATAAAAACTTCAAAAAAACTAAAAAGAAAAAAGAAAAAAACTACAAAACCTAAAAAAAGGTCAAAACCAATAAAAAAAAAACTAAAAGGGGAACACTGGGACACAAATGACGACCGGGATACTGGGAATATAAATGACGACCGGGACACAGGGAATGTTCAATTAGCAAACACCATCAACAAAGCTCAAGGGCAATCATTAGAATCATGAGGACAGCAAAGAATGTTGTATATTCGCAAGTTTTACGTAGTTAAAAACATATATATATATATATATATATATATATATATATATATATATATATATATATATATATATATATATCTATATATATATAAATAAGTTGTCTGTTAGTCTGTGGATCAGGTGACGTCATGTTTCTGTGTCGGCTGACGTCATGAAATTAGTTGTCGTCATTTTTGCTTTGACGATGCTTAGTATATTGTAAAACACATTAATTTGGTTAATAATATACCATTTAAAACACCAAAATGAACATTCTGGAGTAGTCACTCGGTGAGAGAGGGTGTCAGAACGGAGATGAAGGTCCCAGGTTCAAATCCTGGTTAGGCTAAAAAAGGTAAAAAACTAAAAACTAAAAAAAAAACTGAAAAAACTAAAAAAAGGCAAAAACTACAAAAAAACTAAAAACTAATAAAAAAAATAAAAAAGCTAAAAAACTAAAAAAAACTAAAAAAACTAAAAAACTAAAAAAACTAAAAACTAAAAAAAAACTTAAAAAAAAGGAAAAAACTGAAAAATAGAAGAGAAAAAGAAAACTAATAAAATTAAGAATAAAAATAAAAAAAATAAAAAAGATAAAAACTAAAAAAAAAGTAAAAAGAAAAAACGAAAAAAAACTAAAAAAGCTAAAAAAAAGGTAAAAACCAATAAAAAACTAAAAAGGAAAAAAGGAAAAAAACTAAAAAAAAATTTTCATCTGAAAAACTAAAAAGAACTAAAAAAGGTAAAAACTAAAAGAACTAAAAAAGAAAAAAAAAACTAAAAAAAGGAAAAAAACTGAAAAATAAAGGAGAAAAAGAAAACTAAAAAATATAAATAAAAATAAAAAACTAAAAAGATAAAAACTTCAAAAAAAAAACTAAAAAGAAAAAAACTAAAAAACCTAAAAAAAGGTCAAAACCAATAAAAAAAAACTAAAAGGGGAACACTGGGACACAAATGACGACCGGGATACTGGGAATATAAATGACGACTGGGACACAGGGAATGTTCAATTAGCAATCACCATCAACAAAGCTCAAGGGCAATCATTAGAATCATGAGGTATAGATCTGAATATGGATTGTTTTTCCCATGGACAATTATATGTTGCATGCTCAAGAGTCGGTAAACCTGACAATCTAAATAAATGACGACACTCAAAGAGAAAGTGACCGGGACAAAAGGAATGTTCGATTAGCAATCAACAAAGCACCGGGACACAGGGAGTATAAATGACGAAGACCGGGACACAGGGACATAACTACAGAGGGGACGCCGGGGTGCACAGGGAGATATATAAATGACGATGGCGACTCAGGGAATGGTCGATTAGCAATCACCATCAACAAAGCTCAAGGGCAATGATTAGAATCATGAGGTATAGATCTGAATACGGATTGTTTTCCCATGGACCATTATATGTTGCATGTTCAAGAGTCGGTAAACCTGACAATCTATTTATATGCACAGACAATGGGACAGCAAAGAATGTTGTATATTCGCAAGTTTTACGTAGTTAAAAACATATATATATATATATATATATATATATATATATATATATATATATATATATATATATATATATATATATATATATATATATACATATATATATATATATATATATATATATATATATATATATATATATATATATATATATATATATATATATATATATATATATATATCTATATTCACAGGTGGGACATAGGGACACAACTACAATGGCGCGTAACTAATATGGCGCGTAACGACTTACGCGCGCGGGGGGCTTGGGGGGGGCGCGAAGCGCCCCCACCAACTAGGTGTTGGGGTGGCGCGAAGCGCCACCCCAACAGCTAGTATATATATATATATATATATATATATATATATATATATATATATATATATATATATATATATATATATATTTATATATATATATATATATATATATATATATATATATATATATATATATATATATATATATATATATATATATATATATATATATATATATATATATATATAAATACGTTGTTTGTTTGTGTGTGTTGACTGACGTCTTGTTTGTGTGTCGACTGACGTCATGTTTGTCGACTGACGTCATTATAAGGATTGAGCTGTATGTCGTCATGAAGTTGTTTGTCGACTGACATCATGTTTGTTATGACGAGGCTTTAAATATGACGTCATTAAAAGTATATAAGAAGCCCGTTCAAAGAGAAATTTTTAATTTTAAAATGACAGAAGAACCTACAATGGCAACAGCCGAGGAAGCTGCTCAAAGAGTCTATGCCAAAAGGCTTGCGGCTAATAGAGAAAGTATGAAAAGAAAGCGTGCCGAGGAATCACAAGAACAGCGTGAAAACAGGCTTGTGGCTAATAGAGAAAGTATGAAAAGAAAGCGTGCCGAGGAACCAGAAAGTATGAAAAGAAAGCGTGCCGAGGAATCACAAGAACAGCGTGAAAACAGGCTTGTGGCTAATAGAGAAAGTATGAAAAGAAAGCGTGCCGAGGAACCACAACAACAGCGTGAAAACAGGCTTGCGTCTCAAAGAGAAATCACCAAAAGAAAGCGTGCCGAAGAATCACAAGAATAGCATGAAAACAGCTTGCGTCTCAAAGAGAAACACCAAAAGAAAGCATGCCGAGGAATCACAAGAGCAACCTAAAAATTTCCGCCTGGCATTCAGGTACAGCCCAGTCGATGATTATAACTTGAGTAGATGTGTTCAAATCGGGACTATGTCTAAAATTTGTCCCTATTGCAAGGCCTTGAAATTTAATGGTGAAACAGTGGGAATGTGTTGCGCCTCAGGAAAAGTTAAACTTCCTCAACTGGCTGCACCACCAGAGCCATTGAAGACTTTGCTTACTGGAACTACGTCAGAATCTAAGTGTTTTTTTTATCAAAGATCAGAAAATATAACTCATGTTTCCAAATGACGTCGTTTGGTGCCCAAATCAAAAATCCAGATCAATTTATGCCTACTTTCAAAGTAAAAGGGCAAATTTATCATAGAGCAGGGTCCCTTCTACCATTCTCAGGCGAGAATCATAAATTTTTACAACTGTACGTCATCAGTTATAGAAATTCTGAATTGAATGCACGTTGCGAAATTTCTCCCGACGTTGAAAGGAATATCGTTTCCCAATTGCAACATCTTTTCCACGAAAATAATAGTTTAGTACGTCTGTTCAAAACAGCCATCGATTTGATACCTACTGATACGGACAAAATTGTTATTTCCGCTGACAAAACGCCTCCTGGCCAACATGTGCGTAGATACAATGCTCCAACTATCGACGAAGTGGCAGTCGTTATTGTCGGTGATCAGTTTTTACATCGAGATATTATTCTTCCCAAGCGAAACGCTCAGTTGGTAAGAATTGCTGAAACTCATCGATGCTACGATGCCCTACAATATCCTATCATTTTTTGGGATGGAGCCGACGGCTATCACTTTAAGAATAATTTGCAAGATCCATCCACTAACAAACAAACGGATAAGAAATGCAGCGCAATGCATTATTATTCCTATAGACTAATGATTCGGCAGGATGAAGACAATTATATTTTAAAATGCGGTCAATTGTTTCACCAATACATCAATGATATGTATGCAAAAATTGAATCAGAAAGTTTGCTATTTACCCGTCTGAATCAGACCAAGGTCCGCTCTGAACAATACATTCATTTGCGATATGCAGTTGTAAATGACGGTAACACCACAAACGTTGGAAGATTAACGATTTTACCTTCGTCACATGCTGGCAGTCCCCGTCATATGCATGAATATGCTCAAGATACTATTGCGTATGTTCGCCTCAATGTTTGTCCAGATTTATTCATTACATTTACATGTAATCAATCTTGGGACGAGATACGGCAGCTTTTATTTCAATGACAATCGGCGGTTCACAGACATGACGTTACGGCCCGTGTCTTCCGGCAAAAGTTGAAATCACTGATAAACTACATAGCAAAATTTAAAGTGTTTGGTTCAGTCCGATGCTGGATGTACTCAGTGGAATGGCAAAAACGAGGATTGCCACACGCACATATTTTAATCTGGATACATGATAAAATTATTTCTAATGAAATTGACGATGTGATTTCAGCTGAAATTCCTGATGAAAATGTCGATAAGGGCTTATATGATATTGTTGTAAGAATATGAGACATGGACCGTACGGTGCACTGAACGAAAAATTACCATGCATGGCAAAGGGAAGGTGCACAAAGCAATATCCTCGACTTTTAGTACCCAGCACAATTACTGGCAATGATGGTTACCCACAATTTAGAAGAAGATCTACTGAAGATGGCGGTAAAACAGCAATAATAAAGAAGCATAACGGTACCACCATCGAAGTAGATAATCAGTGGGTTGTTCCATATTCACCTTTATTGTCAAAAAAAGTAATGCACACATAAACATTGAATACTGTAAATCCGTAAAGGCAATCAAATACATATGTAAATACGTCACCAAAGGCAGTGACATGGCAGTTTTTGGCTTGCAGTCCGAAATCAGTGATATCGATGAAATCGTACAATATTAGGCTGGAAGATACATTAGCAGTAATGAAGCTGTTTGGCGAATTATTTCATTTCCGATACATGAACGAAGTCCAGCTGTTGTTCACTTAGTGGTACATTTACAGAATGGACAACGTGTTTATTTTTCGGAATCCAACGTGCAACAAAGAGCCCTGAATCCACCGGATACAACGTTAACTGCTTTCTTTTCGTTATGTCAGAATGATTCTTTTGCAAAAAAAACTGCTGTATACTGAAGTGCCTTCGTATTACACGCGGAATGCTAAAAATAAAGTATTTGAGCGTCGAAAACAGGGTAAGTCAGTCGACGGCCAACCTACCATCTTCAAAGATACCACGATAGGAAGACTCTACACCGTTCACCCCAATCAACATGTATGCTTCTTTCTCCGCCTGCTTTTGGTGAATGTACCCGGTCCGACGTCCTTTGAGTAATTGAGAACTGTAAACGGTATTATACATCACACTTACCGTAGTGCATGCCAAGTTCTGAATTTATTGGAGAATGACCAACACTGGGATAACTGCATCAATGACGCGTGCGAAACGTAAACTCCAAGTCAAATTCGTGCATTGTTTGTAGTCATACTAACAACTTGCTCTCCTTCAGCTCCTACAGAGTTATGAGAAAAATATAAATCGAGAATGGCCAAGGATATACTGCATCGAAAACGGCTAGAGACGTCAGATATGACTGTTGATTTTACATCAGAAATTTATAACTACACTTTAGTTATTATTGAAGATTTGTGCGTATGTATGGCAAACAAACCTCTTCAGGGTTTGGGAATGCCTTCACCTAATCGTAACGCTGCTGTTTCAACATGTGTAGAATTGGATCGTGAACAAAGTTACAGCACGAGTGATCTATTTTCGTATGTACAAAATAACATTTCTAAGTTAACGTCGGAGCAAAAGGACATTTATGATAAGATAATGCATTGTGTCGATAACAACGTTGGATAAATCTTCTTTTTGGATGCACCTTTGGATACTGGTAAAACATCTGTGATAAAATTGATTCTGGCATCAATTCGAACAAAAAATGACATCTAGTAAAAGGTTCTTAAAAATAGACAGTTATAATAAAAAAGCCATATGGACAAACTGCTTTAATACTACAGTTAACTTGAGATGTTACAGCTTGGATATGATTTTTGAGTTATTGGAATTTGTTTTATACAATACTTATATAAGATTTGGGGGTGATTTGTACAAGCAAATTATGGGAATTCCCATGGGGGGGAATGACAGCCCATTTATAGCTGACTTGTTTTTAAGTCAACTAGAATATAAATATATGATGGATAAGAATAATCCAATTAATTTAAAACATGCTTTGTCAAATAATAAAAGATATTTAGATGATATTTTGGTCTTAAATTGTAAGGATTTCATTGATATTTCTAAAAATATATATCCATCAGAGCTTATTCTTGAGCCTAGTCATGGCGCTGGTCATGAAGATCATTTCTTAGATTTAAATATTAATATTTGTGATAATAATAAATTAAGTTTTAAAATGTATAATAAAATGGATGATTTTGATTTTGAAGTGATTAGTTTCCCATTCCCTGAAAGTAATATACACTCAAATATCACATATTCAGCGTTTTTCTCACAGTTACTTCGTTATGCAAGGATTTGTAGTAATTATATTGATTTTAAAAATAGATGTAAAATCTTAAGCCAAAAATTGATATCAAGAGGTTTTTCTGCAAATAAATTAACTTGGCAATTTAAAAAATTTAGTTTTCATTATAACGAAATTTTAAATAAATATCAAAAGAATTATCTAGAAATACTTAAAGAAATTTTTAACTAATTTCGGAGGTTCGAGAAATGTTGTCACAGCGCCATTTATTTTGAATTGTGTTTCTAACTGAGCGGAATTTTTAAAAATTAGCCACATGGTAAAGATGAATTCTATAATTGTTTAGTTCGTTCAGGTTTTTTGCAATGTGTTAATATTGGTGATTTGGTAAAATTTATAATATTTAGTTTACCTATTGTTGCTGAAGGGAGGGATATATTAACAGGATAAGCTTGTTTTTGGTTTTACTTGGTTGTTTTACATTTGCTGGTTTTTTTTCATAGGCATGTATTTTGGGGGTGATACCTGACGCGGGAATGCCATGGATATTCTGTGGTAGCCACAACACTGTGCTGGGTAGAGAATTTAGAGTGGCGAAACCCTATATAGGCCAGTGTATTCTCCTGATGAGCCCTTATGTTGGGTGTTGCCTCTGAATTATTTGTCTATATTATTTTTTCTATTGTTTGGTAAATGACGACTTATACTTATTGACGACATGACTGCCTGTCCATGGATTATTCTTTATGGTTGATTGTGTGTGGCTATGCTGTTTGACCTATGTGATTGTATGGATGAGTAGGATTAAGGCCTCATTCAAGTGCTGGTCTATATTAATCACTAATTTAGGAAAACAGTCTTCCTTTTCTCCTTCTGTCTCTTTTTTTTTTTTTTTTTTTTTTTTTTTTTTTTTTTTTTTGTGTGTTTGTGCTGTAGCATTGGTGATTTCTCTTTTCATGATAGCGCTGGCAATTGCGTCGTCCGGAATAGCCGCAACGTTGCTGCCTGGTGGAAGAACTGCTTTTTCCGCTTTGAAATTGCCTCTGAATTTGCATTCTAAAGAAACTCCAACGTTGCAATATTTCCAAATCATCTGGGATGGGTAAAGTATTGCAGCAATGCAAACTTATTATTTGGGACGAGTGCACAATGGCACACAAAAAATCGCTCGGGGCTCTGGATCAATCTTTGAGAGATTTGCGAGGAAATTCGAAACCCTTTGGCAGCACATTAATATTGCTTGGGGAATATTTCAGGCAAACATTACCTATAATACCTAGATTACCCCTGCAGACAAAATGAATGCTCGCCTGAAAAATTATAATTTATGGTCACACGTAAAGACATTAAAATTAACTACAAATATGCGTGTCCGATTGCAAAACGATGACTCTGGTCAGACATTTTCAGATCAATTGCTGGCAATTGGAAACGGAAAGCTTCCAGTAGACTCAATTTCAGGACGTATACAACTGCCTGCTGAATTCTGTAATTTAGTGACGTCCTAATATGAATTGGTTGAAAAAGTATTTCCAAATATTATAACCAAATATAAAAATCATAAATGGCTAAGTGAACAAGGGATTCTGGCAGCCAAGAATAAAGACGTCCACGAAATCAAAAATATTGTTTTGACCAAGATTCGAGAGCAGGCAGTCCTTTACAAGTCAGTCGACACAGTTCTGGAACCAAATGAGGCGGTTAATTATCCATCTGAATTTTTAAATCCCTGGATCTCCCAGGGTTTCCACCACACGTGCTACAACTAAAAATAGGCGTACCAATAATATTGTTACGAAATATCAACCCACCAAAGCTTTGCAATGGCACGCGACTTGCCGTAAAAAAAACAATAAAAAACGTAATAGAGGCAACAATCTTGACAGGTCCTTTTGAGGGTGAGGCTGTTCTTATTCCTCGCATTCCCATGATTCCAACGGATCTGCCTTTTCAATTTAAAAGATTGCAATTCCCAATTCGATTAGCATTTGCAATGACCATCAACAAAGCTCAAGGGCAATCATTAGAAAAATGCGGTATAGATCTTAATACAGAATATTTTCCCAAGGACTATTGTACGTTCCATGTTCGAGGGTCGGTAAACCTGACAATCTATTTATATGAACTGACAATGGGACAGCGAAGAATGCTGTATATTCGCAAGTTTTACGCCGTTAATTTGTATTGTATATGTATATCTATCTATCTATCTATCTATCTATCTATATAAAATAAGTTGTATGTATGCATGTTTGTTTGTTTGTAAAAAGAGCGTTTGCATATGACCTCATTGTAAGTATAAAAGGCTTTGTATATGCAAAGACAATGGGACAGCCAAGAATGTTGTATATTCGCAAGTTTTACGTAGTTAAAAACATATATATATATCTATCTATATTCACAGGTGGGACACAGGGACACAACTACAATTGCGCGTAACTTATATGGCGCGTAACGACTTACGGGACAAAGGGAATATAAATGACGACCGGGACACTCAAAGAGAAATTACAGACTGGGTCACCGGGACACAGGGAACATAAATGACGACCGGGACACAACTACAACGGGAAGCCGGGGGGCACAGGGGGGTATATAAATAACGACTGGGACACAGGGAATGTTCGATTAGCAATCACCATCAACAAAGCTCAGGGGCAATCATTAGAATAATGAAGTATAGATCTGAATACGGATTGTTTTTCCCATGGACAACCAGGGCACAAATGACGACCGGACACAGAGAATATAAATGACAACCGGGACAGTCAAAGAGAAATTACAGACTGGGACATGAGGACACAAATGGCGACCGGGACACAGGGAATATAAATGACGACCGGGACACTCAAAGAGAAATTACAGACTGGGACACCGGGACACAAATGACGACCGGGACACAGGGACACAACTACAGCGGGGACGCCAAGGGGCACAGGAGGAATATATAAATGACAACGGGGACACAGGGAATGTTCGATTAGCAATCACCATAAACAAAGCTCAAGGGCAATCATTAGAATAATGAGGTATAGATCTGAATACGAATTGTTTTTCTATTTATATACACAGACAATGGGACAGCGAAGAATGTTTTATATTCGCAAGTTTTACGTAGTTAAAAACATATATATATATATATATATATATATATATATATATATATAAGTTGTCTGTCTGTGTGTGTGTGTGTGTGTGTGTGTGTGTGTCTGTCGAGTGACGTCATGTTTGTATGTCGACTGACGTCATGTTTTCGACTGATGCAATTACAGACCGGGACATCAGGACACAAATGACGATCGGGACACCGGCACATAGGGAATATAAATGACGACACTCAAAGAGAAAGCGACCGGGACACAAGGAATGTTCGATTAGCAATCACCATCAACAAAGCACCGGGACACAAATGACGACCGGGACACAGGAAGTATAAATGTTGACCAGGACATAAGTAGAAAAAACTAAAAAAACTAAAAAAAAGGTAAAAACTACAAAAAAACTAAAAAGAAAAAAAAATAAAAACTAATAAAAAAAAACTAAAAAAGCTAAGAAACTAAAAAAAAGAAAAAAAAGAAAAAAATAAAAAAGGAAAAAAATGTAAAATAAAGGAGAAAAACAAAACTAAAAAAACGATTATATATACAGCCCGTACACCGGGATACAAATGACGACCGGGACACAGGGAATATAAATGACGACCGGGACACAGGGACACAACTACAAAGGGGACGCCGGGGGGCACAGGGGGATATATAAATGACGACGGCGACACAGGGAATGGTCGATTAGCAATCACCATCAACAAAGCTCAAGGGCAATCATTAGAATCATGAGGTATAGATCTGAATACGGATTGTTTTCCCATGGACCATTATATGTTGCATGTTCAAGAGTCGGTAAACCTGACAATCTATTTATATGCACAGACAATGGGACAGCAAAGAATGTTGTATATTCGCAAGTTTTACGTAGTTAAAAGCATATATATATATATATATATATATATATATATATATATATATATATATATATATATATATATATATATATATATATATATATATATATATATATATATATATATATATCCATCTATATTCACAGGTGGGACATAGGGACACAACTACAATGGCGCGTAACTAATATGGCGCGTAACGACTTAAGCGCACGGGGGGGCTTGGGGGGGGGGGCGCGAAGTGCCCCCACCAACTAGGTGTTGGGGTGGCGCAAAGCGCCACCCCAATAGCTAGTGTGTATATATATATATATATATATATATATATATATATATATATATATATATATATATATATATATATATATATATATATATATATATTCACAGGTGGGACACAGGGACACAACTACAATGGCGAAGCGCCCCCACCAACTAGGTGTTGGGGTGGCGCAAAGTGCCACCCCAACATCATATATCTATATAATACATATAAATATATACTATATTTTGTATTATATGATATATTATATTATATATATGTAATATATAGTATATTATGTAATATAATATATATTATATTACATATAAGTACATATAATTTTACATATAATTGAAATAAATATAATCTACATACTAAACAAGTACATATGAAGTATAATTTTGCAAAGAACTACGTTGATGGTCTATAATTGTGCCTAATGTGTGAGTGCGTGGAAAATTCATTGATTCATTTTATAAGAAATCATTGACTTGAATTAGAGTTTTTTTATGAATAAGCATGGAAAAATGAAGAATTTAAGAGGTATCTCCTTTTGGTGTCAAAAGTAGGATGAAACACTGCTAATAAATATGATTGAGAACAAAATTCATAATATTGTTTAGCTATTAGGGATATATCCTAATGGTTTTGGGCGTTTAACCCCCCCCCTCCCTCCCTCGTAAAATACCCCTGAGTATTTTCTGGGTGGTAAATGCTGGCAGCTCTCCCTAATGTAGGATTGTAAAAATCTGTGAGTTATAATGCTTTTTTTTTAAGTCCAAAGGGATTGGAGACCAGCCACGTGGGGTGGTATTTTCCGGGGGGTATCTCCCGCAAGGGGGGTTTCCGTGGGTTTATTTTCAAGGGGTTGGGATATTTTGCCTGGAGTAATTTCTAGGGGGGAGTATTTTCTGGGGAGATATTCTTTAGAATATGGGGGAGGAGGGTAAACATCGGCCGACCTCCCTAATGTAGGTATGGAGCGCATTGAAAATTTTTTGGTTATGTAGATTCTTGTTTGTTCATTAATTAATTGTTTCTATTGTGTTGTTTGTTGCCATATTATTATGACGTTTTTCAATGACCATAAAGCTAAATAAGTTACTATAGAAGCTGTATTAGTCTCGAGGTTTAAGAGGGAGAGGAATAACACCCAAAGGCCTCTCCGCTGCTTATGTGCTTAATATTAAGTTGTGTTTATCCTACCAGGCAATGTCGCCATATTCCTGTGACGATTTTTCTATGACCATATTCCAGTGACATTTTTTCAACGACTATCAAATCACGTAAGTTACTATAGAAGCTGCATTAATCTTCAGGTTTAAGAGGGAGAGGACAAACACCGAAAGGCTGATACCCTGCTTACGTGCCTAATAAGTTGTGTTTAACTTACCAGGCAATGTCACCATATTCCCGTGACATTTTTTCAATGGCTATCAAATAACGAAAGTTACTACAGAAGTTGTATTTATCTCCAGGTTTAATAGGGAGAGGACAAACACCGAAGGGCTGATCCCCTGCTTACGTGCTCAATATTAATCTGTTTTTATCTTACCAGGGAATGTCGCCATAATCCTGTGACGTTTTTTCAATGACTATCAAATCACGTAAGTTACCATAGAAGCTGTATTAACCTCCAGGTTAGGATAAACAGGTTAGGATAAAAAGAGGGAGAGGATAAACACCGAAAGGCCGCTCTCCTGCTTACGTGCTTAATATTAAGTTGTGTTTATCTTACCAGACAATGTCGCCGTATACCTGTGAAGTTTTTTCAATGACTATCAAATCACGTAAGTTACTATACAAGCTGTATTAATCTCCAGGTTTAAGATGGAGAGGACAAACACCAAAAGGCCGATCCCCTGCTTACGTGCTTAATATTAAGTTGTGTTTATCTTACCAGGCAATGTGGCCATATTCCTGTGACATTTTTTCAATGACTATCAAAGCACGTAAGTTACCATAGAAGCTGTATTAATCTCCAGGTTTAAGAGGGAGAGGATAAACACCGAAAGGCCGCTCTCCTGCTTACGTGCTTAATATTAAGTTGTGTTTATCTTACCAGACAATGTCGCCATATTCCTGTGAGGTTTTTTCAATGACTATCAAATCACGTAAGTTACTATAGAAGCTGTATTAATCTCCAGGTTTAAGATGGAGAGGACAAACACCAAAAGGCCGATCCCCTGCTTACGTGCTTAATATTAAGTTGTGTTTATCTTACCAGGCAATGTCGCCAAATTTCAGTGACGTTTTTTCAATGACTATCAAAG
The DNA here is from genome assembly GCF_032884065.1 of Artemia franciscana. Lineage (NCBI taxonomy): Eukaryota > Metazoa > Arthropoda > Branchiopoda > Anostraca > Artemiidae > Artemia > Artemia franciscana. Next base: position 34,437,477 of record NC_088873.1, read on the forward strand.
CACGTAAGTTACTACAGAAGCTGTATTAATCTCCAGGTTTAATAGGGAGAGGATAAACACCGAAATACCGCTCTCCTGCCTACGTGCTTAATATTAAGTTGTGTTTATCTTACCAGGCAATGTCGCCATATTCCTGTGAAGTTTTTTCAATGACTATCAAATCACGTAAGTTACTATAGAAGCTGTATTAATCTCATGGTTTAAGATGGAGAGGACAAACACCAAAAGGCCGATCTCCTGCTCACGTGCTTAATATTAAGTTGTGTTTATCTTACCAGGCAATGTCGCCAAATTTCAATGACGTTTTTTCAATGACTATCAAAGCGCGTAAGTTACTACAGAAGCCGTATTAATCTCCAGGTTTAATAGGGAGAGGACAAACACCGAAAGGCTGCTCTCCTGCTTACGTGCTTAATATTAAGTTGTGTTTATCTTACCAGGCAGTGTCGCCATATTCCTTTGACGTTTTGTCGATGACTATCAAAGCACGTAAGTTACTACAGAAGCTGTATTAATCTCCAGGTTTAATAGGGGAGGACAAACACCGAAAGGCCGCTCTCCTGCTTACGTGCTTAATACTAAGTCGTGTTTATCTTACCAGGCAATGTCTCCATATTCCTTTGACGTTTTGTCGATGACTATCAAAGCACGTAAGTTACTACAGAAGCTGTATTAATCTCCAGGTTTAATAGGGAGAGGACAAACACCGAAAGGCTGCTCTCCTGCTTACGTGCTTAATATTAAGTTGTGTTTATCTTACCAGGCAATGTATAAAATTATAAAATTTAATTAATATATGTTGGTATATATGTTGAAATGATGTAACTATCCTATGGTACTTTTACCATATAGAAAAGGCTGATTTTATCTTAGATCTTGATAATTTCTATAAGCATTTGACTAGCACTAGTAGTATAGCAGTAGTACATTTGACACACAAATAACCGCAGGGCCACGGCCACAAAAAAAAACAACATACAAAAACATACAATATTGAGCTTATTTTGCGATGCAACTCAAGAGAGAGACTTGAGCCTAGAGGTTGGAGCGTAAAGGGAGGAGGGGAGGTGAGAACTACCTCACCCTTTAATATTTTGACCCCCCAACTTTTAAAGTACTATTTTTTATTGTGTTTTCATTGAAAAAAAATAGTGGCCTTATATTTTGATGGAAATATTGATATTTTTCACCAACTGATGTACATGCGTTCAACTGTTTAAGCAAGATATTATTTTGTTAAAAACAAAATATTCCTAAATTAGTCACATTTTTCTTATCTAGTTTCGAAACTCTTAAGGGCTTCTAAACAAAATTTAATTTTTATTGACCCATTACCTTTAATCTAGGGGTCTGAAAATGGTCACTGCACAGGCTCTTATTTTTCCAAGGAATCATTTTTTGGAGGCTTAAAATTTGTATATTTGTTTTGATTGTAGTTCTTGGTTTACTCTTATGGATACTTTAGGTAAGTTTGCAGTCCATACATATTTCTCCAATTCTGCTGCTTTTTCACTGGGTGCTTTAATTGTAAAAGAATTTTCATAATTAAAAGAAGATATAGATGCTAGGCAATATGTTATTAATTTAATTGTTTGTTAGACAAATAGATAGGAATATCTATAAAAAGAATATGAATATGAATATGACGACAAAATGACGACCTAAAAATTTACATGGAACCAGTCGAC